>NC_023749.2:30476316-30804007 GCF_000499845.2 Phaseolus vulgaris | reverse complement strand
TGAAAAGCCATTTTGTTCCTATGACATTTATTTCATCTGTTATAGGAACCAAGACCATACATCATTTCTCACAAACTGGTTGAGCTCCTCATGCATAGCAGCAGTCTGGTGCTCATCTTTGAGAGCATCATTGATAGTCTTTGGAATCTTGGAGACAAATGCTATATGATTGCAGAAGTTTGCTACATTCCTTCTTGTAGATACACCCTTGTTGATCTGCCCAATGATGTTTTCAACAGAGATATATCTGGGGATCCTCCACTCTTTTGGAACATCACATTGTTGCAGATTTTCAATCGGTTGTTTCGCAGAATCAACCGATTGATTTTTGGTACAGTTTTCTAGATTCTTCAAGAAGATATTCTGTTCATCTTCTTCTGTACTGATCTTGGTTGGACCTTGCTCAGAATTGCTAGTTTCATCTAAAACAACATGCATAGATTCTTCTACAGTCATAAATTTCTTATTGTAAACTCTATATGCATGACTAGATAGGGAGTAACCAAGGAAAATACCTTTGTCAGCTTTTGCATCAAACTTACCCAGATTCTCTTTACCATTGTTTAAGATGTAGCATTTGCATCCAAATACCTTTAGGTGACCTATGTGAGGCTTCCTTCCATTTAGCAGCTCGTATGGAGTCTTTTTCAAAATTGGCCTGATAAGAACATGATTCATCATATAACATGTTGTACTTATTGCATCAGCCTAAAATCACTTAGGTAAGGATGATTCATTCAGAATTATTCTTGCTAGTTCTTTGAGTGATATGTTCTTCCTTTCCACCACTCAATTTTGTTGGGGTGTCCTTGGTGCAAAGAAGTTGTGGAAGATGCCTAGCTTGTTGCAAAAGTTGCTGAATTTCTCATTCTGAAATTCTCCACCATGGTCACTCTTAATTGCACCAATGTTGTTGCAACAGGTGTTTTGCAGTCTTTTTGCTAGCTTCTTGAATTCAGAATAAGCCTTCCTTTTTTAATGTAAGAATATTGTCCACATAAACCTGGAAAAATCATTTACTACAACAAGAGCATACAAATTTCCTCCAAGACTCATAGTTCTTAAAGGACCAAAAAGATCCATGTGTAGTAGCTCAAGAGGTTTTGAGGTGGAAACAAAGTTTTTCAGTTTAAAAGATTGTTTTGTTTGTTTCCCCTTTTGGCAAGCCTCACACACATGTTTCTTCTCAAACCAGAGTTTGGGTAAGCCAATAACAAGATCATTTGAAATCAATTTATTCAAGTGATGCATATGTATGTGTGAAATCCTTCTGTGCCAAAGCCATGATTCCTCATGCTTTGTCAAAAGACAACCAATAGATGTAGAGTTAGAGATATCAAGTAGATAGACATTATTTGATGTCTTACCAACTAGTAGTACTTCCTTTGAGTTTGGTAGACGAATTTCACATGTGTTAGTTCTGAATGTGACTTGGTATCCTCTATCACAAAGTTCGCTTATGCTGAGTAGGTTATGTTTGAGCCCTTCCACATAGTGAACACCATGAATTAAAAAGTTATTTTCATTACCTATGGTGCCTTTACCAAGAATCTTTCCTTTGTTATTGTCTCCATAGGTCACATGCCCTTCCAATTTAAGAGTGATGCTAACAAACTTTGATGCATCTTCAATCATGTGCTTGGAGCAGCCATTGTCCAAGTACCATAGATATCGTTTTCTCACCAAGAAATCCTGCAAAATTCAAAATCAGGTGGCAAGATCTGGTCCCCTAACAAATTTGGGTCCATGGATGTTAATTTGATTGCTAGGTACCTCAAGATTCTTGGGAACCCAATTTAGGATACCTTTTGGAATAGAAAATTTTCAAATTTTACAAAATCTGATAGAGTGACCCTTTCTCATGCAGTAGAAACAACAAACAACCGGTTGTTTCGACCTTTTAATCGGTTGAGTTTTTGTAATGGTTAAAAAAGGTTTTAAACAGCCATTGTTATTGCTTTGTGGGTTAAAACCCAAACCAGATTTTCCAAAAACACACCTTTGAGATGCTAAAACATTCTCAAGATTGGATTTACCTTTTGAAATTGTGCCAACTCTTTTCACAAGATACAAAATTTTCTTTTTAAGAGATTCACAGTTTTTGCAAGAACTGGATTCACACTTGCAAGAAGAGTTTTGATATATCATTTCAAGGTTTTCAAAATTAGTTTTTGAATTGTTCAAATCTTCTTCCAGAACTTTGACTCTTTCTTTCAACCAGTTGTTTTTACTTTTCAACCGATTGTTTGAAAGTGTTAATCTATTAGTTTCTTCATAAGTCTCTTTAAAAGCCTCAAGAAGTTGACAATAACTATCAAATTTGGTAGAGGAAGATGCACTTACATGGTTTGATGCAAACTCTTCTCTTGCCATCAAACAAACATCCATCTTGGAATCTGCAGAGGATGATCCAGCAGAGGACTCATCACTGTCCAGCCAAGTACTTCTTAAACCTCTATGAATTGTCTCAAGAGTATCCCATATTTCTTTAGCTAAGATACACTCTGAAACTTTAAGAAGTTCATCAGAATCAAGGGGAGAAACAATGATGTTCTTAGCTACACAATCAAGATTATCTCTTTCATTTTCAGATAAGACAACATTATTTTCAAGCATATGTATGAAACCATTGTTTGTAATGACATCCCAAATTTTTCTATCTGATCCTGCCTGTTGACCGGAGCGCTGGAGAATGCCTCGTCAAAGGATCGACGTGCGCACCGCTTCTTACCACCGTTCCTCTTCGTGATCTATCTCAAGAACCTGCAAAGAAACGATACGGCGCCGCTGCGGCCGATCGCACTCCGACGCTCAAGTCAGTGACGGTATCACCAAATACTAAGAACGAGAACCGTGCAAATCCTCTCTCACAAACAGCTCTATCACTCGCAAGCGTAAAGTGTATGAACTGAACGTGCGTACCTCAGAAAGTCTGTTAAGAACTCTTATATACCTGGTGGTTTTCTCTCTCCTGGCAGTTACAGACTTGGACACGTGGCTTGCATCCGACTGTACACGTGCCATCATCTGGAGGCTCCCTGACTTGGCGCCGCTTCTACTCTCATTTTGGCTAAGTTACTTATGCATGGTACTGCCCAATGCATAGCTAACTTAGGAGTGCGATCTCTACTGGAACTGGCGAGTTAGCGCCTTCATACACCTTCCCTGTGGTCTCGCCGGCCGCCTTCATAATCTGCTTCTCCTTCATCTTCGGCGATGTGCTTGTTCTGGCGATCTCCGACTGCTTGGTCGCCTGGGTCTATATCTGGCGACTCCATCTTCAACCTGGCGATCGCCTATTCTGGTAAGCTGGAAATCGGAACACGCCAACTTAACAATCGGCGACTACACGTGCCTCCCGACTTCCTTCCTAACTGCCAACCTGGCGCCTTGTCAACACGCCTACACTGTAGCAGGGTGCCACGTCATCACACCCGACCACCAGGGCGGTACACAAGCCCCCCAGTCTTAAGCGAAGACTTGTCTAGCGAAAAGACTGAAAAAGCCTTCGTTAACACCGATCTACGTGGCACTGACGCAGAATTCCAAGCGATTGTACTTTCTGCTGCTCTGACGCTCCACCAAACCCTTCACCCATCGCTCGACACGTGGCTTCATCAACGGCTCTCTTCATTTGCCGTTTGCGCTTCCTAAACCCATTTCGAAAACCCTTAAACCCATTTCGTTCCACTGTTCCATCACTTTCCTCGTGTTGCAAACGCTCTAACTTCCCTCTGCGAAAACTCTCAATGCTCTTCAACGCTCCAGATCACCATCTTCCTCCATCGTCTTCCCGATCATCGAAAGGTAATTACTTTCCTTCATCTGCTGGGTTTCCTTGCATTTTCACCGATTTGCATCATCCTGTAACTGCCTGGTGCATACGCTGTGGGTCGTTTTTCCATTTCTCTTCTGCGTAACTTAGGGCTTTGTCGATCGTCGCAACGAACTCACATTCGTTCGTCTTTCACCTTCCTTCTATGATCGAGTCAGCCTTCGTAACCCTCCTGATCATTTTTCCTTTCTTCTTCCTTTGCAGCTGCCATCATGACTCGCACCAAGATTACCCCAAACCCCCCTCCATCAGCCCGAAACCCTCCTTCACAAGCACACGACTCAACGCAAGTTCGTGGCGCTTCCTCTTCGCAGGCTGAGAGGCCTGCATCTTCCCAAACTGCTCTGGCCCAGGCGACTCCACCTAACGCTGGAGGAGCCCCCGTCCCTCTGCCAGACTTCAAAACTCTATACCCCTGGGCTAATCCAACCCTTCTGAAGGAGACCTCGTCGGTGAACACTGCGAGAGCAATTTTGCGGTTGACAAAGGGGGACGAGGCCTATCAATCGTTTCACAAGGAGCACGACGAGAGGATGATGGTGCTGCCTTGCCCCGCCGCTCTGCCAGTGTGTGCTGATGACAAAGTAAGCGCCGATGGGCCCTTCTGCTTTGTCTATACAACTTTCTTCAAGAAGGTCAAGCTCAGGTTCCCTCTCACCCGATTCGAGAGGGAACTTTTGACCGAGCTCAATATTGCTGCCGCCCAGCTTCACCCAAACAGCTGGGCGTTTGTTCGAGCCTTCCAAATAACATGCGACCACCTGGGGTTGCCCGCGTCGGTGGACGTGTTTTTGTTCCTTTTTGAGGCTAAGCACCCAGGAGACCGCCTGTGGGTCAGCCTGAATGCAATTGCTGGGAGATCCATTTTTACCATCTTCCAGCAATCGTACAAAGACTGGAAGGGGAGGTTCATCCAAGTACGTGCAAACGATAAAGACACCTCCCTTCTTGATGGCTTCCCCTTGTACTGGGTGGACAAGGGGAAGAAGGAGTCCAAGAGCTGCTTCAGGAGGCCCAGAAGTCCTGATAGCATGGGAGCATTGGACCGAGACCTCTGTCTATTCTGGAAGAGGGTGGCGGATGCCAACATAACATTCCTGACCCCCACCTTGATCTCCTTCGAATTCTTTGAGGACCAGCTAGAATTCCAAATAGGTTAGGACATCCAAACTGTCGCTTTGATACTGCTTCTGATATTGTTTCTGGGTGTCTTGTGCGATACGCACAAGACTTTAGTTTTACCTTTTCTGCATATACTACCTGTTTTGCTGTTTTATTACCTCATACACTTATCGTTTTCTTCTCTGAGCTAACTCATGCATTTTCGTTTCATGCAGACAACATGTTGGGTAAAAACATGCTCTCCGACTTAAAGGCGCTCGCTCGAAACCACGGGTTGGCGACCGGTTCCCAAACGGTGCCCAACTCGGCGGTCGAGAAGGCCATCGTTCATGGGCGATCACCGCCCAAGGAACCCACCCAGCGCAAGAAACTGGTCCTTAAGAGGCCTAAGCGAAAAGCCCATCAGATCGTCCAAGAGGAGGAAGAAGAGGACGACGAGGTCACAGAGGATGGCCTTGTTATTAAGAGGAAAAGGGTGGCACCATCTTCACCACCTGCCCCACCCCCTCTTCCAGCCTCAACACCACCATCAACGCCTGCTCCTCCTCCCTCATCTCCAACACCACAAGCCCCTTCATCACCAGTCCAGGCGACTCCACTGGCCACTGCGCCACCAGCAGCTGAGGCTCAAGAGCCAAATTTTCTGGAGGACCCCCCAAGTGCCTCTACGCCACACATCTCAGCTGGAGGGGGCCCCCCTTCAAACACTTCAGCTGCAGAAAACGTTCCAATCGGGGATGAGGTTGCTCACACCTCTCCAATCCTGATTACCGAATCCCCGATTGCGTCGCCACGCCAGGATGCAAACACTGAAAATCCTGCTAAGGAAGGTGGCGGCGAGAACCCTCAACAAGCCCCCCTGGCGCCTCTCCAAGCAGCGAACCTTTCCCTCGAAGTCACAAGGATGTGGGAACCTCTGACTGCCAAACTTAAAAACATAGCAAAGGATATCCCATTGATCATAACGAGGGCTGTGGAGAGCTCCACCAGGAGGCTTCAAGACGATCTCTACCACCTCAAGACTGAAAATAGCACTATGAAGGTCGAGGTGGAGAAGATGTCATTTAGCCTGACGCTCGCAGAACTTGATCACACCCGAGTGGAGGATGCCCTGAATACCGAGCTCAGGCTGGCGCGCAAGGAAGCTGCTGACCTTCGCCGCAAAGTCCATGATCTTGCCCAAGAGAAAGTTGAGCTAGAAAGCAAAATCGTGCCTCTGCGCACCAAGGCGAGCGACCTGGAGGCTCACATTCAAGCTGACGCCGCCAGGGTGCAAAAACTGGAGCAGAGGTCGATCGACCGCGAGAAGCTACTTGGGCAAGTAGAAAAAGCGAGGGACGACGCCATGACTGATCTCGCCGAGGCAAACAAGGAGAAAGGAAAGATGGCTGCCGAGTTGGCCCAAGCTCAAACGGAATCCAAGAAGGTTACTGACGACCTTCTCCATGCTCAAGAGACCAACGAACAACTCCGAAAACAGGTTGAAGAGCTGGAGCAGCAGAACAAAGAGCTTAAGAAACAGGTTGAAGAACTTCAAGGGCAATTTGAAGAACTTAAGCTAAACTCTGCTCAGATTCTGGCTGCTGGATTCGAAGCCGCTCGGGAACAATTCGCATGCCTATTCCCCGATCTTGACCTCAGCATGGTATCGCTGAACAACGAAGTAGTAGATGGAAAGGTCGTTCCTGCTGAAGACTAATCAACTCCACCTCATCTGCTACTTTATGATTTCCCTCGTATTTTTTTTGTAAAAACTCTTGTATGCGTGCTTTTATCAAACACTTATTTCAATCGCAAACTTGGATATTCTCTCCCCTGACTCCTTTTAAGCGCTTTAACCTTCTTTGTATGTTTAACTTTGTCGGATTTAACTTAGTGATTTTGCAAACGCGACTTTTGACGTAACCGCCTCGAGCCAATTCAAACTTAAGCAATAATCACTTTGAACAACTTGTACTCTTAAGGCAACTAACCTTATCGCAAGAATACCCTTCGAACAGCGAACTGTAACTCAATCATTGGCTCAAACAACATCCCACTCGACCTGCTTTATCAAACAAGTCTTTCAACCTTCTCGCCGTGTTTGAACTTTTCCCGATCGCCAAGACCCCTTGGTAACATCAGCTTTTTCTAGCCTCATGCTTTGGCAATCGTTTCTTTATCTGGGGTAGAAGCGCCCTTTGGAATCCTTCTCTGCCTCCCTGAACTTCAGAACAAAAGACCGGTTGACTAGGCGTTCTCTTCGAACCTACCTTAGCCACCTTCCAAGCTTCTTCCACCCTCTGCACCATACCTGAACTCGTTTGAGACGAGAAGGATTTTATCTTGCCTACGCTCGCATGTAAGCGAGGAGGTCTTTTAACTCGCCTGAACTCGCTCAATGGCGAGAAGGACTTTACCTGGTGCCTCAACTTGCCCAGGGTGTACATCTCCTCCCCCCTGGATGCACTGAGGACCTTTTCTTTCTCTCGCCTGCACTCGCTCGACGGCGAGGAGGTCTTTAACTGGCCTTAGCTCGCACAACGGCGATAAGGACTTTATCTGGTGCCTCAACTTGCCCAGGGCGTACATCTCCTCCCCCCTGGATGCACTGAGGACCTTTCTCTTTCTCGCCTGCGCTCGCTCAACGGCGAGGAGGTCTTTTAACTTGCCTCGACATTGCCCCAGGAGTTACATCTTCTCGCTCCCAGAAACACGGAGGACTTTTTCTCTTTCTCGCCTGCACTCGCTCGACGGCGAGGAGGTCTTTTAACTTGCCTCTACATTGCCCCAGGAGTTACATCTTCTCGCTCCCAGAAGCACGGAGGACTTTTTCTCTTTCTCGCCTGCACTCGCTCGACGGCGAGGAGGTCTTTTACTTGCCTCAGGACGCGCGAGAGCGTTGAGGTCTTTCATCTGGTGCCTCCGATCGCCGAAGGACGATGAGGACTTTGAAAACTTAACTGGTGCCTCCAATCGCCGAAAAACGATGAGGACTTAAAACTTTTTAGAAAGCACGCGATATATCTTTTCTTGCCTTAAATCATGTACAAATGACAAGGTCTTTCTCCAAAACTTTTGAAAATATCACACATGCAATCTGAAAACACCTTATACTTCGAAAACTCTTCTTTTATTGGGTGGCCTCATTAAAAACCCTCCTTAGGGAAAAAAGAGTGCCCCCGTGAAACTGTTTTAACAGAGACATTGTAATATAACATTTGTGTTTGTCTTTACTTACAAAGCTCTTAACTATAGTACAACTTCAGGTGTGTGGCGTTCCAGGTACGAGGGATCGCCCCTCCTTCCAGCGTCTCTAAGCGGTAGGCCCCGTTCCCGAGCGCCTCGGTTATTCTGAACGGTCCAGTCCACTTGGGTGACAATTTATTCTCCATCTCGTACTGGTGGGCCTTCCTCATCACCAAGTCGCCCTCTCTAAACTGCCTTGGCATCACCTTTGAGTTGTATCTTCGCTCGATCCTCCTCTTCACCGCCTCAGCCTTCAGCCTCGCCTCTTCCCTGACCTCATCCAGCAGATCCAGGTTCAGCCTTCTCTCTTCATTCGAGTCTTCCTCTACAAAGTTCTGGAATCTCGGCGAGCTCTCCTGGATCTCCACCGGAATCATGGCGTCACACCCATAGACCAAGCTAAACGGGGTCTCATGGGTTCCTGACTGCTCGGTGGTGTGGTACGCCCAGACTATACGAGGCACCTCCTCAGCCCAACTTCCCTTGGCTTTCTCAAGCCTTCTCTTCAAACCTCTCAACAACACCCGATTAGCTGACTCCACCTGGCCATTTGTCTGAGGGTGCTCGACGGATGCAAACACTTGTTGAATTCCCACCCCTTCGCAAAGCTTTTTCAACAGGTGGCTTGCGAACTGCGTCCCATTATCCGATACCAGGCGCTTAGGCACTCCAAACCGGCACACGATGTTCTTCCATACAAAACCTTCGATCTTGTGTGCGGTGATCTGGGCCACTGGTTCTGCTTCAATCCACTTGGTGAAATACTCAATCGCCACCACCAAGTACTTCATCTGCCTGATCGCCAGCGGGAAAGGTCCCAGGATGTCGATTCCCCAAGTATGAAACGGCCAAGGGCTATAGATCGACTTCAACTCCTCGGGAGGTGCCTTGTGCCAATCGGCGTGCTGCTGGCATTGTTTGCAGCACTGGGCATACTTCTTGCAATCTTCTCTCATGGATGGCCAATAGTAGCCTGCACGGAGAATCCTCGCGGCCAGAGCTCGACCCCCGACGTGGCTTCCACATATACCTTCGTGGAGCTCTGCCATAATTCTCGTGCACTTCTCGCCGTGTATGCATTCCAGGAGTGGGTGAGTGAACCCAAACCTGTACAGATCGCCATCAATCAACGTGTACTTGCTGGAATTTTTCTTTACCTTCCTAGCTTCTGTTGGATCCAGCGGGAGGAGGCCATCTGCCAAGCACCGCTTGTACTGTGTTATCCAAGTGTCTGGCTCATGGGCGGCGCAGACCTGCATCACGTCCACCTTCTCTCCTCGGCATGCTCTAACCCTCGGCGATCTCAGAGTTTCTTGCGTCAAGGACTTATGGCTTCTCGCTGCTCTCTCCGTCGACTTGCTTATCTGAAGGACCAGGTGATCTGCTACAAATGCCCTCGGCGTCTTCAGAGTTTCTTGAATCACCGTCCTCTGCCTACCCCCCTTGCCTGAGCTGGCGAGCTTAGCAAGCAAGTCAGCTCGGGCATTCTGCTCTCGGGGCACATGTACTACTTCAAAAGAGGCAAAGGAACTCTTCAATTCCTGCACATACGCCAAGTAAGCCGCCATTTGTGGATCTTTAGCCTGGAACTCGCCTGTTACTTGCCCTGTGACTAGCAGCGAGTCACTCTTAGCCATCAGCACCCTAGCTCCCATCTCCTTGGCCAGCAAAATCCCGGCGATCAGCGCCTCATACTCTGCTTGATTGTTGCTGGCTTTGAAGGCAAACCTCAAAGATTGTTCGATCAGCACGCCGTTGGGTCCTTCCAATATGACTCCAGCACCGCTGCCCTGCTGGTTCGACGATCCATCCACCGAAAGCACCCAACGGAAATTGTCTCCTTCAACCCGCGTCGCCTCCGATGAGAGCTCGACCACAAAATCTGCAAAGATTTGCCCCTTGATCGGGCCTCGAGGCTCATATTTAATGTCAAACTCTGACAACTCCACTGCCCACTTCACCATTCTTCCCGCAACGTCAGGTTTCTTCAAGACCTTCTGGATGGGCAGGTCAGTCATCACCAGTATTGTGAAACTGTGGAAGTAGTGGCGCAACCTCCTCGCCGAAAACACCACAGCCAGCGCAGCCTTCTCCAGGGCCTGATATCTCGTTTCTGGGCCCTGCAACAGCTTGCTCACGAAATAAATAGGCTTCTGAGCCTGATCTTGATCCTGGGCGAGCACCGCACTCACCGCCCTCTCAGTCACAGCGAAATACAACCTGAGAGGGATTCCCGCCAGCGGTTTGCACAGAACCGGCGGGCTCGCCAGATACTCCTTCAGCTTGACGAACGCTTCCTCGCACTCTTTCGTCCAAGCAAACTTATTATTGCGCCGCAGACATTGAAAATAGGGATGCCCCTTTTCTCCGCTAGCCGACACAAAGCGAGATAGGGCTGCCATCCGACCTGTCAGCTGCTGGACCTCCTTCACCGTAGTCGGGCTTCTCATCGCCAAGATGGCGGCACACTTGTCTGGGTTGGCTTCTATTCCTCTTTCAGTCAAGAGAAAACCCAAAAATTTTCCAGCCTCCACGCCGAAAATGCATTTCTCCGGGTTGAGCTTTAACTTGAACTTGGCGATCGTCGTGAACAATTCCTCCAAGTCTGCAACGTGCTTGCTCTTTTCCTGCGAGGTCACGACCATGTCATCGACGTAAGCTTGCACGTTCCTTCCCAGCATTGGTGCAAGTACTCGATCCATCAACCTTTGGTACGTGGCCCCCGCGTTCTTCAGCCCAAACGGCATCACCTTATAGCAGTAGCACGACCTCTCCGTCATGAAGGTTGTTTTTTCTTCGTCCATGGGATGCATCTTGATCTGATTATAGCCCGAGAAGGCATCCAGGAAACTCAGCAGCTTGCACCCTGCAGCACTATCAACCAGGGCATCAATGCTTGGTAAAGGATACGAATCCTTTGGGCAAGCTTTATTCAGATCGGTGAAATCGACGCACATGCGCCATTTCCCGTTACTCTTCTTCACCAGTACGACATTTGCCAACCATTCAGGGTACTGGACTTCCCTGATGTGGCCTGCAGCGAGGAGTTTCTGTGTTTCGTCCTTGATCACCTGCCTCCTCTCCTCATTGAATTTTCTTCTCCTTTGTCGTACCGGTCTCACCATGTTGTCCATCGCCAGATGATGGCACAAGAAGTCGGGATCGATCCCGGGCATGTCCGAAGCGGACCAAGCAAACGCATCCAGATGCCGCTCAATCACCTTGGCGATCTGGTCCTGGAGATCGACCTCCAAAGATCTTCCGAGCTTGAAGATTTTCCCTCCGATCTCCTTCTCGAGCCACTGCTCGACAGGTTTGGGCCTGGATTCTCTGGCGATCACCGCCCTGGCGATTCCCTGCTCCCTTGCTTCCTCGGGGCGATTCCGCGCCTCTTCCTCCTCCAGGCCAGCATTCCTCTCCCCCAGCTCAGCATCCACCATTTCCACGTCTCTTCCGGCGGCCTCCTCTGTTACCGGCGGTCTGGGCTTCACACCGGGAGGCGGGGTGGTTGTTACATAACTCACTGATCTTTTGTTTTTCAAGCTATTCTCATAGCACCTTTTCGCCTCTTTCTGATCAGACTTGATCGTGATCACCACCCCTTCCATGGACGGCAACTTCACCTTCATGTGCCGAGTCGACGGAATGGCACCTATCCTGTTAAGAGTGGGCCTTCCCAACAGGATGTTGTATGCTGAAGGGGCGTTTACGATGAGGTACTTGATTTTCTCCGTCCTCGACCCAGCCTCATCAGTAAACGTGGTTCTCAGCTCAATGTACCCCCTGACCTCCACCTGGTCACCAGCGAACCCATATAAGCACCCTCCATAGGGCCTTAGCTGGTCAAGGGGCAATTCCAGCTGCGTGAAAGTCGGCCAGAACATCACGTCTGCCGAGCTTCCTTGGTCCACCAGAACTCTATGGACCTTCCTCCCTGCTGTAACCAACGAAATAACAATGGGATCGTTGTCATGAGGCACAACGTCCCGAAGATCCTGCTTGGTGAACGTAATGTCTACTTCCGGCGAGTGATCTTCAAACATGTCCACTGTCATCACCGATCGCGCATACTTTTTCCTCTGCGATGCGGTGCATCCACCACCTGAGAAACCCCCTGCAATGGTGTGGATCTCCCCATGGATAGGCATCTCGTGTTGCTGGGCTTCTCCACCTGCTGGCTGGGAACTCGACGCTCCCCCCGTCCTCCTGTCCAGCAGATAGTCATTTAGGAACCCGCTCTTAACCAGATCGTCGAGCTGGTATCCTAAAGACAAACACGAGTCCAGATTGTGGCCAAAACACTGGTGGAACTCGCACCAAGCGTCCGGCTTTGACCCCAGCACCTTGTCGCCCACCTTCTCAGACGCCTTCAACCTAGCAGATATGTTAGGGATAGCGATCAGGTCTGCTAGTCCCATGACAAATTTGTGCTTAGGCGGGCGATTGTATTCCCGGCGTGCTGGTTGTTGGCGCGCTGGTTGTTGGCGCGCTTGGCTTCTTCCCTTATTTCTCCTGTCGTAAGGATAGCGGGTCCTTTGGTCTTTTCTGGCCGCCGCCGCCGTTTCCAGCACCCTCTGCGGCTGGATCCTGGTCTATGCGCGTGGCCTGGCGGGAGCCACGCTGCCTCTCTTCTCGACGACTTCACTCTCGTCGGCGATGTGGGCCACCGCAAGTCGCCTGACTTCAGCAAACGTCGCTGGATGAGCCCTGATCAAGGCCTCGCAGAATGGCCCTGGCTGCACGCCCTTCTTGAAGGCATAGACCAGCATTTCTTCATCCTTGGCTGGCGATCTGACCATCTGCGCTCCGAAGCGATTGAGGTAGTCTCTGAGGGACTCCCCATGGTACTGCCTTATATCAAACAGATCATAGGACACCCTGGGCGGTGCCTTATTCACAATGTACTGCTCGACAAAGATTTTCGAGAACTGTTGAAAATTGGTTATGTGGCCGTTAGGCAAGCTCACAAACCACTCCATCGCCGTTCCCTGGAGCGTACTCACGAACATCTTGCAGTAGACGGCGTCTGACCCTCCCGACAGCATCATCTGCGTGTGGAACGTGGTCAGATGAGCCTCTGGATCCTCCACGCCGGTAAAGACAGCCTTAACCGGAACCACGCTCGTGGGAATAGGCGTGTCGGTAATCGCCTGAACAAAAGGCATTGGGAAAACGCGAGGTGGCGTCGACGGCGCCACCTCTTCAGCAGAAGAACGTCCTTGCTGCTCCTGAAGAGCTCGACGCAGCTCCTCAGTTACCTTGCTGAGCTCCTCGTTCCTGGCGCGAGAGGCGACCAGGTCCTCATGTATCCTCGCTTGCTCTACGCGCGAGGCTTCCACAGTCGCCTGCAACGAGCGCATCATCTCTGCCATCTGCGCCATGGTCATGGCGGTGTCGCCTTCAGCAGCGACAGGCGCCACGGGACTGGAACGATTGCTTCTCATTTTTCTCATTAACTTCAGCGAAACACAGGAATACAGCAAACAACACTTCGACCACGATCGAATCAGCGATCAATCGGAGAAAACTCAAGAACTGCGCAAGAACTCAAGAACACCGCAAGCCTTCAACGAAAACCGCAACTTCACCAGAAACCAACGTTTCCCCGCGAACAGCCAAACAAACGAAAGAACTCGAATTTCCACCAAACAGATTACGCGTAAACAGCAGTAAACCTTACTCCACCGATCGAAAAGCCAAACGAACGGTGTAAAACGCAGATTCACCGAACGAAACTCAAAGAAACTGCGAACGACGGTTGCACCAGCACACAACCACGCAGAAAACCTCGAAAACTTCCACGAACTCACGCTGTGGATGGGAGCAAGTTTTACACAGCCCCACGGTGGGCGCCTGATGATCCTGCCTGTTGACCGGAACGCTGGAGAATGCCTCGTCAAAGGATCGACGTGCGCACCGCTTCTCACCTTCGTTCCTCTCCGGGATCTACTTCAAGAACCTGCAAAGAAACGATACGGCGCCGCTGCGGCCGATCGCGCTCCGACGCTCAAGTCAGTGACGGTATTACCAAAAACTGAGAGAACTAGAACCGTGCAAATCCTCTCTCACAAACAGCTCTATCACTCGCAAGCGTAAAGTGTATGAACTCAACGTGCGTACCTCAGAAAATCTGTTAAGAACTCTTATATACCTGGTGGCTTTCTCTCTCCTGACAGTTACAGACTTGGACACGTGGCTCGCATCCAACTGTACACGTGCCATCATCTGGAGGCTCCCTGACTTGGCGCTGCTTCTACTATCATTTTGGCTAAGTTACTTATGCATGGTACTGCCCAGTGCATAGCTAACTTAGGAGTGCGATCTATACTGGAACTGGCGAGTTAGGGCCTTCATACACCTTCCCTGTGGTCTCGCCGGCCGCCTTCATAATCTGCTTCTCCTTCATCTTCGGCGATGTGCTTGTTCTGGCGATCTCCGACTGCTTGGTCGCCTGGGTCTACATCTGGCGATTTCATCTTCAACCTGGCGATCGCCCATTCTGGTGAGCTGGAAACCGGAACACGCCAGCTTAACAACTGGCGACTACACGTGTCCTCCGACTTCCTTCCCTTCTGCCAACCTGGCGCCTTGTCAACACGCCTACACTGTAGCAGGATGCCACGTCATCACACCCGACCACCAGGGCGGTACAAATATCACTTCTTATATTTGGATGTAGTTTATATTAACGTATTATTAACTTTTGAATGTTCATGATAGGATGTTCGGAGAAAAGAAAAAGCCAATCAGGCACATAATGAGACCCCACACTTATTGTCCCGTGGTGGTTATAAGATGTTAGAGGAGAAGATGGTTGAAGAAAATATTAAAGCACATTCTACTTCCATTGAGGAAGGGAATAATGTAGATTCTTTGAGGACTCCATCCCCACCACCCCGACATGAGATGTGGAAGGGTGCCCGTATAAAGCCATCAGGGACATGGAGTTCTAAGTCTTCAAAACAAACAGTTGAACAAATTGTAAGAAATATGTTCTCTATTTGTTATTTTAAGTTCAATGTGTTCATGTTTGACAATTTCTTTTGATTTGTTTTAGGATTCTCTTTCTGACCAATCAACACAGGTGAAGATATTCTAAATGTTGCTATCGGACAACCTGAGAACCCTGGACATGTTCCTGTAGCTGGATATGGGGTTGGGATTCGGTCATACTTTGGACCTTCATCACATAGAAAGGAACAGATAAAGGTTTAGGTAGCTCAAGAGATTAGAGAAAGTTTAATGGAGGAATTTAATAAGTGGATGGATAGGGAGTTTGAAAAGTGGTGGGAGGGTTTAGGACTCTCGTAGCAACCACCTACTTTGGTACAAGATGAACCACCTTCACCTTCTATTAAGAAATCAACACTAAAGGGAGTTGTTCGGCGGTTGATCTATCAGGGGATGACTTTGGCTCAACTAGCCAATGCGAGTTATATGTTGAGTATAATTCTTTCATCCGATTTGTTGCCCTGGGTAAGTGTTATGAAGGGGTCACAATGTGCAGTTCCTGCACTGACATCATAGGTGGCAATTGTAGTAGAGGCATTACATACTTTCGTTGCATGGCCTAGACATCTCATCAGACCTATAGACTCTACGGTATATCTTTGCACTAATAGGATTATATATCAGATATATTACATTCTAAGTAATTTAATTATTTGTTTGTTTGTTGATGAGTAGCGGGAACCTAAGACAAAATTGCCTCTACGAAAGAAGAAAAAAATTCTCCATTGATGATCTTCTGGCGGCATTGGTGGAAGTTGCTACAATTTTAGATACAACCGTCGTAGAGGTTTCATGGGATGCCAATGATTTTGGAAGGCATAACGATGTACCCTTGTACTTTCACATGTCTGATTTGTTGGACCTTGCATCCGAAAATCAAGAGACTAACATAATAGTTCTGCAATTATGGATGATGTAAGTTCAAATATTAAAATCTTTATACTTTTTATTTATTAAATATATTATTACTAACTTATTGAAATTTAGGTATATTTGTAGATTATACTTCCATGAGGGGAAACAAAATATATATGAGTTTTTAGACCCTCAACTCATTCAATCACTTGGAAGCAAGAAGTCAAAAACACAAACATACATAATCACTGCCTTAAAGAATGGAGGAAAAGAAAATTATTTTGCTCCCTACATCCATGAGTAAGTCCATATTTATTAAATAAGTACTAAATTATTGAAATAAGACAAATTAATTGATTTGTTATATAGGTATTATTGGCAACTATTAATTATATATGTTCAAGATCATACTGTTGCATGGTTTTGCTCCTTGCATAAGAAACCCCTACTTATTTTAAACACATTATAGATAGGTACAACAATTTCATTTAACATTTATTATTACTTATATATTATATAATGTTATGTATTCTAACATGAAATATTCTTATTTCAGTGCTTACTTTGGATATAACATGTTGAGTGGGAGGGGAAGTGCAAACGCACAAAAACTCACTTGGATGTACCTTAAGGTATTTAAAGTATTTATGTTCACTCAATTTAATGTGTCTCATTCATTCATTTAATACATTTATTTTCACATGCAGTCCAACAAAAAATCTGAAAGTTATTGTTGGGTTCTATAGTGTCAAACTTCAAAAGGGGGGGTGAATTGACCTTTTAAAAGTTTGTCGCAGAATCAGTATTTATCACAGTACACAGAAAATAAATCGATTTATTTGGAAATGCACAGATTTATTTTGGCATTGTTTATGTTTGAAAACGATTATATCAGCCAAGTTATTCTTGAGATTATACAAATTAATTTGCAAGCCACACACACTGATATTAGAGAGAAAACAATGAACCACAAAAACAGTAACCTTCAATTTTTAAGCAAGTGATAAAGGTTCAATTATTAGCTTATCAATCAATTGGGTAACCTATCACAAACAAGTTGTTCCAGTTGTAATTAACAGTTCATATAACTTCTTAACAAAACCAAACTGGTTTTCCAGAAAATAAGAACAGTATGAACAAGCCCAGAAAGAACAGATTTATTTTTAATTGAACATATTCAATTTCTAGCAGATTATCAGATAAGCAAGAATTCGAGTGCAAAGATAAAGAGAAATGAACACATAACAGTTATACTGGTTCACTCAAATGAGCTACATCCAGTCTCACCTAATCCAAGGTGAAATCCACTAAAGAAAATGTACCAAACACACTTACACAACCACTGTTCTTGAACCCTACAAGAAACTTGGCACACTTGTTGAAAAACACTATTTCAGCACACACACTCTTCAAGAAACCCTATCAAGAACAGTTTACAACCACACTTTTACAAGAAAAAAAAATATGAAACAAATACACCTGATAGAGGTGCATAAATCTGCCTTAAACCAGTAGAACAGATTGCTCAAACAGTAGCAGCACCTCTCACCAAGCTTTAGAACCAAACAAGAACAAGCACACTTTTTATTTTTGAAATCTTTCAAGAACACATGCTAATTCTCTGTAAATCCTTAATTCTCTTATGTAAAACTTGTTTTCTCAAATGTATGATTCTCCTTTAAACGTAGGAACAAGTTTTCTTTTTATAGAAAAACAACCTATAACAGATTTTCAAAAAATAGTTAAAGCTGTTATAAAAAGAACATATTGAAAATAAAAAGAACAGATTTGTTTTCAAAAGCAGTTAGAGAATTTGTTATGTGAAGGAGACTCAGTCAATCATTCTGGTGCAGGGACAAAACGAAAAACCGTTTAAGATAAACATGGCACCAGACTAAAAAGAATCTATTCATTTACAGATGAACAGATTTATTTTTTCAAAACGATAACAGAAAAGACTTAACTATTGAAACACAGCCGTTTTGAAAGAGACAAGACTTAGTCAAAATACTTGATGTACAAAACCTGATTTTCAAAAGCCTTAGTCAATGCATCAGTTTATAAAAGAATCTGTTTATTTAGAAAAGAACATATGTATATCTTTGCAGTAAAGGTGTTTTTTGCAAAACATGTGAAAAACAGTTTCAGAAAATTTGTGCTTGATCTTATCACATGGTCAGGGCTTAAGAGGTGAGTTGCCTAACAAAAAACCTACTTTTAAACAACCTGTAACCTATACATAAGACATTCTTAAAGAAAATACAACTATACATGAAATGTACACAAATGGCTTCATCAAACACATGTCTTGAAGGGGCAGCAACCATCTTCAACAATCTCCCCCTGTTTGATGGAGACAAATCCCCATAGCTCTGTTGCTTTAAGAACCTGTACTGCACCAAATACTAAACCAGAAAATTGAAACATTGCATAACATGTGAATTAGTTTTAAGGTGCAGAATGTAACTTCCTGTTTCAGCTAGCTTCATTTAACATGGTGAGCTATTTTTCTCCCCCTTTGGATTCATCATACAACATTTAAGAATAGAGAAAGATAAAACAGAAACATAACCATAACAGTCCAGAAAACAAAGACAAATTGTTCAACATTACAGAAATTAAAAGCTGGTAAAAGAAAGCATGAAAAGCAAGATACTTTTAATCTTTGTAATATAACTCTGCAAGCTGCAATTGAACTTCTTCAATTTGATCATCAAGGTGCTGAAACCTTGCTTGAGTGGTCTCAAAATATGCTCTTTGTTCTGCTGTCATGGCATCAAGGCGATACAAAACTTGCCTTTCAAACATGGATAATGGTTCACCTCTGTATTCTGGAGTTTGATAGGCAACAATAGCATTCTGATGAGTTGCAGCAGCCTCTTCATGCACTGATTGGGGAGCAGGTGAATCTCCTCTGATTTCTACAGATGGATAGCTTGTCCTATGACTTCCAGCATGACCAGTAAATGGCTCTTGCCCGTAGGAGTGATGGATAACATAACATGAGTGTTCTGCAACTTGAACTGTGTCATCTTCCATGGGAACAGCCTCATCTCCATCTTCATTGTTGAGGTTTGAGGCTCCACGTTCTTCTTGAGGATCCTTACCTTTGAGAATCACCCAGCTGTCCTCCACTTTATGAAATCCCATTTATGTGAGAGTTGAGTTCTCAATCTCACTCACAGCTTTGATGGTTTCATTTCGCTCATTGGAAGTGTCAATGCCAAAGTGGTCAATCAATTTTGAAACAAGTATAGCATAAGGAGAGCGATAATCAGTTAATCTTTTGGATTTCAGCATATGCTCATTGATGATATACACCCAGTTAACCTTAATCAGATTCATGATGCAGTATAAAAGGATTAAATCCTCTTCATGTAAAACAGCATGATTTGTACCTCTTGGGATGAGCTCCCATGCTATAATGTAGGCATTGATACCCTCTTCATCTCCAGCGAACCAACCTTCCAGCACACCTTGAAAGGTGCTTTGCTTTTTTCTGTCTTGAAGAAGAAGCCATGGTTGAACCAAAATTTTCTTGTGTTTCAAATGGTGAGAACCGAAAATGGACAACCAATGTGGGTAGCAGATTTTTACACAGATTTATATTGTAAAATGAATGAGTTGATGTGGCAGTTATGAATGGATATGCATGAAGATTTTATGCTCTGAAATTGTGCAGAGAATCTTTGAAAATATGCAGCAAATATTTAGGGTCAAGAAGCACACATACCACACCTTAATTGAGCACCCAAACCATCAAATCGGTTACATAACCATGACCAAAACCGTCAAAGGTACAGTGGTTAATACTCACTAAGTCAGTCAATCAGTCAAAGATCAAAATTTCTCTTTCCTAGTCATCAAAGCATATCACTACCAAAAATAAACACATTTAATTGCAAATAAACAGATTTAATTTTTCACTGCGAGGTACAATTGACATTTATAATTCCCAATTCATTTAGTAGAAAATTAAACCTATCTTTAGCCAATGGTTTTGTGAACAAATCTGCAAGTTGTAAATATGTACCAATGAACTTAATCACACATGTTCCATTAGATATGTGTGAATCAGAATATCCAATTAAACTCAATGAAATATTACCTGGATACCACAAGCCAACTTCTTTAGTTCCTTGCAAATATTTCAAAATCCTTTTGGCAGCATTGTAGTGTGATTTTTTAGGAGCAGATTGAAACCGAGCACACATGCACACTGCAACCATTATGTCAGGCCTACTAGCAGTGAGATACAATAGAGATCCTATGAGTCCTCTGTATTTGGTTTCATCAACAGAAATTCCAGCTTCATCATGATCCAAGTGACAGCTAGTTGAGAAGGGTGTGTTGATTGGTTTGCACTTATCCATTTCAAATTTCTTCAGCGGATCTTTGCAATACTTAGCTTGATTTAAGAAAATGCCATCCTTGAGTTGTTTGACCTGCAAGCCTAGAAAATAGTTCAACTCACCCATCATTAACATTTCAAACTCACTCATCATGATTTCCTCAAAAGTTTCACACAATTCTTCATTGTTTGATCCAAAAATGATGTCATCCACATATACTTGTACTAGAATTGTGTCATCTCCTTTCTTCTTGATGAACAAGGTCTTATTTGATGTGCCTCTGTCATAGCCTTGTGAGGTGAGGAAATCACTTAGCCTCTCATACCATTGCCTAGGAGCTTGCTTGAGCCCATAGAGAGCCTTTTTGAGTTTGAACACGTGTCCTAAATGCTGATGGTCTTCAAAACCTAGTGGCTGTGAGACAAATACCTCTTCATTTATATAACCATTCAAGAAGGCACTCTTCACATCCATTTGGAATAGCTTGAACCCTTTGATGCAAGAGAAGGCAAGCAGCAATCTAACAGCTTCTAGCCGAGCCACTGGTGCATATGTCTCATCATAGTCTATTCCTTCTTCTTGACTATACCCTTTAGCCACTAGCCTAGACTTATTTCTGGTAATCACCCCATGCTTATCCATCTTGTTTCTAAATACCCACTTTGTTCCAATTATATTCATCTCAGGTATTCTAGGAACAAGAGTCCAGACCTCATTAAGAGCAAATTGATTCAGTTCCTCTTGCATGGCCAGAATCCAGTTGTTGTTCTTGAGGGCTTCGTTCAGATTTTTGGGTTCCTGTTCCGTCCGATTGACCTGTGACGTCTTTGTGCGCGACCTCAACAGTCAGCTAGGGACTCCTTCCCGCTGGTTACCTGTGGATTCCTGCAAAAAGAGGACAGAAGGGCGCCCTAGCGGCCGTTTGCACTCCGACGCTCAAGTCAGCCAGCAAGAAACACCAAAAATGTGCACCTCCGTATATGAGCACCGCGTATGGCACTCTAAAGGTGGTAAAAAGAACTGTGTATTGTGTGTATATTCTCGCTCTGGCAAACAACCTCTTTTCCAGTCCCTTGTGCGTAGCCTCACGACTTCGAGCAAGCAACTGGAGTGTATTCGGGGAAAATTTGCCAAAACTCCCAACCCCGTTCCCAACATTCTCAGCGCTATTTAAACTACCCAAGCATTTAAAGCGCCTTAAAGCGCTTTTAATCACAAACGTAACGCACTCAATCAGCGTGTCTAATTAGAAAACGTAGCGCATTTAAGACGTTGAAACGCTTGGGAGCCTTTATAGTACCTGAAACGCTCGAAACAGAAACTGTATTGAATGACTTTAATTACCTGGTACCTGACTAAAGGGTGTTTCTATTCTGACCTGGCTGTCGTACACGTGGAGGGCCTCACGAGGCCATGACCCCATCTGGGGGCGTTTCTGCCCATCTGGGGACGTTTCTGCGTGTGAGTCCTCCTGCCTGGGAGTGCTACTGCGCAAGGGGTAACTTTTTGGGGGGCCAACTCGCGCCCCAATCATCTAGTCACTCACTTTGAGAGCGTATCTGCCTTCCTCTCGTACCCTGCACCCGGCTACCCTGGGCGTGACCCTCCTCTCAAGTCGTATCTGTCCCAAAGGCATCTCTGGGCGGCAGGGGTACTTCACGAGTCAGGCTGCCCTATACTGGTGTTGTCACTATGGCCTTGAAGCCACCTTTCTCTTCTCTTTATCACTATCTCGGATCATCGGGACCTGAGGCCTTCCCACAGCGTCGCTCCCTCCATGGTCTTTCCTACCCATGGGTATCGGGGAACCACACTGTGATTGCCTTGCCTTAGTGATATTTGATCTTGGCGACGCCCTGGTTGGGCGACGCCTTCACCTAGGCGACGCCTTGCCTTGGCGACGCTGGCACTTGGCGTCTCTTCACCTAGGTAACGCCTTGTGTTGGCTTTGACTCCAGGCGTTGACTTTGACCTTGACTTTGTCAACGCCCGGATACGGGACGGTACACAAGCCCCCCAGTCTTAAGCCGAAGACTTGTCTTCACCGCAAAGACTAAGGCCTCGCCCACGCCGTCCACGTGCCACCCTGATGACGTGTCACTCCCTGCTGACTCAACAAGTCTCGAATTATTGACGTGACACTCTCTGAACCATAGGAGCGCTCTTAATGACTGATTGGACATCCTTTGAAACGGGGAAAATAACACCTTTTGGGGCTACCCTTGATCGCGCGCCACGTGGCCCATCGTACGGCCAGCCTCTAGAGACCCTTGCGTTTCCCCTGGGCGATTGATCCTTTGACACGTGGCACGATCTCACGGCTCCTAGTTAGCGCCTCTTGGGTTGCAAATGTAACGTTCAAGTTACCCCCAAACCCCGCGCTCACCCCACTGTTACATTCATTCCCTCTGCGTCTCTGCACTGTTCATCGCCTTCAACCCCTTTCTCTGCAATTTCTGCTCTCTCCCTCCCGTGTTCTCCTTCCGCCTTCACTTTGACAGCAAAGGTATGATTTTCGCATATCCACGACTCTTCCCTTTCGTCGCATTGCATGATTTATTGAACTGCCTGGGACTGTTGACATTTATGCATTACTGCGTTCTTCCGCTTCTCCTTCCTTCTCTGTTCCCTTCTCCTTCTTTCTGGGTTTTCTCGCGTGGGTGGTGTTTCCTGGGGTTCACTCTCCTTCCTGTCATGGCTACACTTGTTAAAACCTTTTTCCTCTCTTCTTTCTCAAGCTATTTATTCACACCATGATGCGCACGAACGCGAAGTCTGATTCCTCCCCCAAGTCCAACTACAAAGCCTACTACCCATGGGCCCCCGACGAGCTCTTGAACGAGTGTACCAGCCTGACTACCTTCCAGGACCTGGAAGCTCATCGTGGGGATCCCCACTTGTATAACTTTAACGCTTTCTGCCGCACTCACGACGCTCACATATCCGTCCGTCCCGGCAGGCCTGGGGAACCTGTCTGCGTGGACGACAGACCTAGAAAGGGGAACCCTTTCTTCTTTATGTACCAGACGGTGTTTAAACGCGTAGGGGTGTGTCTCCCATTCACCCCCTTTGAAAGGGAACTCCTCATCGAAATTAATACCGCCCCCGCCCAGCTCCACCCCAACAGCTGGGCATTTGTGAGGGGTTTTCAAATTCTCTGCGGGCACCTGGGCATCCTTCCCTCCGTAGACGTTTTCCTGCATTTCTTCGAAGTGAAGAAGCAGGGGAAAAGCTTCTGGGTAAGCTTTTCCGGGATCGCGGGCAGGATCCTCCTCTCCCTCTTCCAAAACTCTTACAAAAACTGGAAAGGGAAATTCTTTAGAGTGTGCAGCGCCAAGCACGACCCCACAGCCTTGGACGGCTTCCCCCTTTATTGGACGGAGCGCCCTAAGCTGCTTAGGGCCAAAGCCCTGGAAGAGCTATCTCCTGCTGACAGGGAGGTAAGCAAGGCCTTGGCTGGGCTGGGGATCGTTTTTGATATATTGAAGCTTGTTGCTAGCGAATACAATGCTCACGCCCTGACCACATACTTTGGTAAGGAGACTCTCCCTTCATCCTTTTTGTTGTGAACACCTTGCTACCGGATGTTTGTTCCCACAGCCTCTTTCCCCTGTTTTCCATGGTGCCATGTTACTTGCATCTCACGCATCCATGCGCTTTGTAATTTTGTATAGTTGCTTTGGTCTTGATTTCTGCTGCTTGGTCTATCTGGATGTAGGATCGGTGATGGACGCCTCCAAAAGGATGATGCTGGCGAAAGCGATGAAGGAGGCTCGTGCTGCCAAGGCGGGCGCCTCCTCCGCCCCTGCTGCTGATCCGATCCCCCCACCAACTCTACCACCGCCACCACCGATCACCACCGAAGCCCCCCTAGGCTCATCTCCATCATCTCCACATAGCCCCGAGGCGCTTCAGACTCCCGGCTCTCCTCTGCCCATCGCCGCCGTTCCTCTAGCCGTGGCCTCGTCGCCGGCTCCAACCCCCCTTGACAAAGGGAAACGGGTCTTGGAGATTTTATCGGATGATGAGGACTCGGAAGGTGTGGCACCCTTCAAGAGGAGGACATCTGCGCGGGTTCCCCTTCTGCCAGAGGCTTCGCCCCAGGGAGGGGACTCCTTCATGGATAACCCTCCAAGTGCGACCTCACTTCCCCCCACAACAGTCCAAGAGGGAGGGGGCGAAGGCGCTGAATCTGCCCCGCCTCCGCCACCGACAGAAGTCTCTGCTTCCCCTGCTCCCGTCGCTGCCGCCCCCGATCTCATCGCCATCCCTCCTCCGATCATGCATCTGATGAGGGGCTTCAGTGGTGGAACTATGCCAGAGGGCACCGATAGGAAGGAGGGCATGCCTTTCTACTTGGGGGCCTTCTTGGCAGTGGCCCTTGAATGGCGCGCCCAGGCCAGAAATGCTGTCCTGCAAGCTCAAACCCTCCAGGCCTTGGAAACAAGGGTAACTGCCTTGGAGGAGGAAAAGAAAACCCTGGAATGCCAAAACAAGGCCTACCAAAGCACTCTGAAGCAGGCTCAAGAGGCCAAGGAAAAGGCTGAAAAGCAACTGGCAGAGGCGATGGGGTTCCAGGCTGACTTTTACACTCGGGAAGTCGCCCTCCAAGTTCAGTTAACGGGTCTTCAAGACTTAGTCGAAGCTGACGCGGAAGTTCAAAAGGACTTGAAGGACCGTTGTTGTGAGCAGGCTGACGAGATGGAGCGGATGGAGGGGGAAATGGCTACCCAGGCCAAAGCTATGGGCCTTCTCCAGGTTGACTACGATAAACTACAGGTCGAGGTCAGTCGTCTTCGTGTGGAAAAGGAGGCTTTGGAGAAGCAGGTAGCTTCTGGGGACGCCACCATTGAGGAGCTAGAGAAGGACAAAAAGGCCCTCATCCAGGACATGGCGGGCACTTTCGAGGAGGGATTCCAGGAAGCTCTGGCCCAAGCAGTCTGCATGAACCCGGGGATCGACATTTCCAACTGCGATTCCACTCACCACATTGTTGATGGAAAGGTCGTGCCTCTGGAGATGGACGATTGAGCCGCCACCCTCGATCATCAGCCCATTCCTTTATACTTGTTTTAACCTTCTTTGATAAACTTATAATTCTTTGAATCGTCTGCACTCTTGCTACAACTCTGGGATTTTGTATGATTACTTTCGTGTCCTCGCGACATAGAATCCTGCCTGTGTGATCTTATTCTCATTCTTTGCCTTCGCGTGCTTCAGTTGTTTTGCCTGTATTATACCCGTTTCTTTCACTTCGTTGGGCGGCCCTGTATGCCCGGGAAAGGTCACGTGTCAATGCCCACGCCCATGGAGAGGCTCACCTAGTGGAGCCGTATCGTCCACGGGGTGTCTCTAACACCAAAACGGTCCTTTCCTTGATCCCTAACGCCCGGCGCCCACGCCTAAGGAGAGGCCTGCTACAGCAGCGCCGTATCGTCCCCGGGTATCTAAACCGCCGAGTGCTCTTGGGGGGGGGGGGGGTCGTTCCCTCCATGGTCTTTCCTTCCCATAGGTATCGGGCAACACCCTGCCAGCGATTCGCTGGCGTTTGGCAGTCTCGTCTCCCTCCACAGTCTTTCCTACCTATGGGTATCGGGGAGGCGACGCCAGTAACTAACTTTGCCCTCTTCGATTTCGTCTCCCTCCACAGTCTTTCCTACCTGTGGGTATCGGGGAGGCGGCCCTGCTGACATTTGTGTTGGCGACGCCCGCGACGTCTCACGCTGGCGTCGCCCTTTGCGTCCTTCCAGGCGACGCCTCGGGCGTCTCATGCTGGCGTCGCCTTGGGCGTCATCTTTACCTTGACATTGACTTTGACCTTGGTCAACGCCTGGGGACAGCGAAGAGCTCAAGGTTTTTCCCGTGCCATCCATGTGGCGCTTCTTGTATGGCTGATGGGACGTTCAGTCATTCGACTTGATCCACGTGGCGCTTCTTGTATGGCTGATGGGACGTTCAGTCATTCGACTTGGTCCTGACTCCTACTGTGCCCCTGACCCACTTTCAACGGCGCATCGTACCACTGGGCATTCTGTCGATACGACGTGTTCTGAGTTTAACCAGGGGTGCCAGGGCCATCCTTCCATCTTCTGCCACGTGGCTCGATCGTGCGGTGCATCCATTCGCGTCGTTTAGTGCTCTAACTGCAATACCTCCACGTGCGTCGTTTGGCGCTCTAACCGCTATATTTAATTCTTCAAGACTTTGAAACTGCACTCATCATTTCTGCGCCTTTCGTAACCTAACTGCACCTTTTCTCCTCTCGCGAAGAGTTCTTCTAGTGTCTGTTCCCACCGGCGTTTTACCTTTGCCAAAACTTCAAACCTCCCTGAGTCTGTTCAAGAATGTTGTCTTGTGCTACTCCCCCCAGGGTGAACCCCAAGGACCTATATCTATGGGCTTCGAGGGAGCTCCTTGACGAATGCTCCTGCTTACTCTCCACCAGGGCCATAAGGGAACACAAAGGGGATTCATGCTCCTATGATCACCGTGCCTTCGCGAGGAGGCACGACAACGACATTGTTGTGCTCCCTTGCACTCTAGGGGAGCCAGTATGTAGAGATGAACGGGCCAACGATGGGGTCCCCTTCTTTTACTTCTACCAGGTGGTTTTCAAGACCATCGGCGTGCGCCTGCCCTTCTCCCGGTTCGAGAAGGAACTGCTGACGGAGATCAATGCCGTTCCGGCCCAGTTATACCCCAACAGCTGGGCCTTTGTCAAAGCCTTTGACATCCTCTTCGGGTTTCTGGGTTGCGCACCCTCGGTTGACCTCTTTCTTCACTTCTTTGAGGTGAAGAGGCAAAGGCACAACCTCTGGGTAACTCTCAGTAACGTTCCTGGGAGAGTTCTTCTTACCCCCTTCCAAAACTCATTCACCGAGTGGAAAGGTCGGTTCTTCAAGATCTGCTGCACTGACCTCGTTCCCACCACTCTGGATGGTTTTCCACTGTACTGGGTGAGAGAGGCGAGGGCCCTCAAAACCAAACCCTTCAAGAAGTTGGCTCCAAGTGACCAAGTGGCTTGCCGGATTCTTGCTGAGGCGGGAAGTTTTGACTCCGCCACCTTGATCAGCTTGGAGTTCAACGCTGGAACTCTCGAAAAGTATATATGTATGAGCCACTGTCCTAGAAACTTCCGCCTTTATCGCTTTCTATATGTGCATGTTTTGCTTCATGGTGCCTCTGACACGTTCATCTCCCTTGGTGCAGGTTCGAAAATAAACCAAGAGAGGAGGACACGACTTACCCGAGCTCTGCGGGCTGGGATCGGGGCTTCGTCTTCCTCCAGTGCTGACTCTGATGGCCACTGAGAAGTGGCTCGTTCGTGTTTTTGCATGATTTGTAATATTTGCCCCATTCGCGCTACTCCCATTGTATCGAACATCGCTTGTAACATCAACTTTTCAATACCATACTTGATTTTTTGCAACGCCGCTTTACTCTGCATACGTTTCGCATATTGTGCGCTTTTCCTTCGTCATGTTCCTCAACGGCGCTTGCGCTCAGGCGACACCTTCTCTCTTGGCGACGCCTTCACCTAGGCGACGCCTTCTTTGATGTGATTCCAATAGCCACATAGAGAAAGGTTCTTGACCTTCTTAGGAATCAACTTGAGTTGGACAATAGGTAGGCACTTTTTCTTAGAATTGGATCATTGTTCTAAGTCAAGAACTCTCCAAAAACTAGCACCAATTCCAAACTCATATGGAAGTTCCAATTATAGTCAAATTGAACCGAACAAAATGGAACAAAAGATAAGCAAACTGAATTAGAAGTGCTGGAAATTAAAATGCACTGAACCAAAACAAAAAAGAATAAGAACACCTGCTGGAAAATGAAAAATAACCAAACCAAAACTCAAGAACACAAGCTAAACATGAACAATTGAAAGAGTAGGAAGAAAGGAGAAGAGAAAAGCTTATGGAGATGGAAGAGAAGGTGAGTGATCACGCCACTAGAAGGATGGTTGCTCCTAGATGAGTGTGTTGCCACCACTTAAGGACACCATGGATCCTTCAAGATAAGACTAGAGAAGAAGGCTCAAAAGCTCTCCAATGCTCACTCAAAAATTGAGTATAGTTTCTTTACTCTCATTTCAATTCTGAAAAATACAAGGGCTGCACCTTAATTTATAGCCTAAGGTGTTGAAATGTAAGCTACACAAATTCAAAAAACTCCCTCCTAAAAGCTTCTAGAATTGGCGCCTAAAACAATGCATGAGGAAGGTGTGATCCCTTCTCTCACTTTGGCACCTCCTTATTTACTCCTACACCTATCTACTAACACACACCCCCTAAGACTCCTAACTAAAGACTAAAAGATGCTTTAACAATAGAGGTTTCTAATGTTTCCCTCTAAGCACCTTTCTAAACAATATTTATTTAATATTTGGCCTTGCCCTTCATGGGATGGACTTTGGGCTTTTGTGGGCTTTGGCCTTCTTGGGCTTGGGCTTTATCTTTTGCAAAGATTAACAAGAAAAACATTAAATGTGAAGGCGAATGATCTTGTTAATCTTTGCAAAAGATAAAGCCCAAGCCCAAGAAGGCCAAAGCCCACAAAAGCCCAAAGTCCATCCCATGAAGGGCAAGGCCAAGTTTTAAATAAATATTGTTTAGAAAGGTGCTTAGAGGGAAACATTAGAAACCTCTATTGTTAAAGCATCTTTTAGTCTTTAGTTAAGAGTCTTAGGGGGGGTGTATTAGTAGATAGGTGTAGGAGTAGAATAGGAGGTGCCAAAGGATGCATGTTTTAGGCGCCGGTTTTAGCTAGTTTTAGGAGGGAATTTTTGAAATGTTTAGCTTACATTTTCAGCACCTTAGGCTATAAATAGAGGTGCTCTCTTTGTAAAATTCATATTGGAATTAATCTAAGAAAACTCTACTCAAATTTTGAGTGACCTTTGGAGAGCTTTTGGAGCCTTCTTCTCTAGTCTTATCTTGATGGATCATTGGAGTCCTCAAGTGGCGGCATCACTCTCATCTAGGAGCATTCCACACTTCTAGTGGCGAGATCATCCAACATTCTTCCATCTTCATGAGCACTCTCTTCTCCTTCCTTTCTTCTTTTTCAATTGTTCATGTTGCCTTGTGTTCTTGAGTTGTTTTGGTTCGGTTCTTCTATTTTCCAGCACCTATGTTCTGTTTTGTTTTTAATTCTGTTCGGTTCATATGATTAATTGTTCAATTCTGTTCGGTCATTCCAGTTTTAATCTCTTTGTTGATTCAATTTGACAATATTTGGTTCATCCAAATGAGTTTGGGATTTGGTTCTAGTTTTTGGTGAGTTCTTGTCTTAGAACAATGATCCAACTCTAAGAAAAGTGCCTCTATAATGTCCAGCTCAAGGTGATTCCTAAGAATGTCAAGAATCATTCTCTATGTGGCTATTGGAATCACATCATGTGGTATCATGAGTCTTAGGTTCTTCTTGTTTAATTGTTGAGTTGTGTGCACTTTAATTTCAAGAGCTCTTTAATTTCTTGCAATTTAAGTTTCTGTTTTAGAATTTTACTTGAGTATTCTTGCTATTTTTCTTTTACACCAAGTGTTTGTGAAAAGGTTTATGGCACTCATTCTTCTTATGAGTATGGTTGCTCTTTTGGAATGGCATTATCCTTCCTAGAGTTTACCTTAAGCTTCCTTTCACTTGTTAAAATTTGTGATGTGTCTTTTAATTTTGTAATCATGTCAAGTTTTGTCTTAGTCATGTTATTCCATATTTGTCATTACTTCTAGTAGTACTTTTATTGCTTTGATTGTTTCTTGCTTTGGTGTCATATAATTTTCTGAATTGATGTTGATCCTTTGTGCATTTTCTTTTTAGAATTGAGTTCATACTTGTATTCTAGACCTATACAAGTTCCAATACATCATTTTCTATTATGTCTTTGCTAGTTCATCATTCTGTTTTTTTTTATTCCTATTAGGATTCCTCTGTTTCTGAAAAAAGTGCTTACTGTTTTTCCTTATTGCAATTGATTTACGTACTGTAAAATTCTGAAATTCTGGATTTGAGATATTCAAAGTGTTAGAAAAGAATAGAAAAAAGAATCATTCAAAAATATGAAGTACACAAAAAATGATAAATAAAATAAAAAAAGTGTACATTCCTGCCAAAAAAAATACGGTAATCTGGCAGCAATTTTAAAAAATTTATTTCTCTCAATTGGCTTTCTTGGCGACGCCTCACATTACTTCAAACGGAGAAAGATAAAGGCTGAAAACCAAGGCACGGCTTTTTCTCAAACTTGTTTTTTCTTTTATTTGGGTGACCTCATTAAAAAAACCCGGAAGGGGAAAAAGAGCGTCCCCTTTATCAAGACTGTTACATAGCTGCTTTACATAAGTCAACTGAAATAAAACTTCAGATTGGCTGCATTCCAACTGCGCGGGATAGGACCTCCATCCAAGGTCTCTAGGCTATACGAACCGTTGCCCTTAGCCTCAGTAACTCTGAAGGGTCCGGTCCACTTGGGAGACAGCTTATTCTCCAGCTCGTATGGGTGGGCTTTCCTCATCACTAGGTCGTCGATCTGAAACTGTCGTGGCTTTACCTTAGAGCTATATTGCCGCTCTACCCTTCTCTTCACTGCTTCAGCTTTTATTCTGGCGTCTTCCCTGGCTTCGTCTAGTAGATCCAGGTTTACCCGCCTTTCTTCGTTGGATTCCTCCGCCACAAAGTTTTGAAAACGTGGTGAGCTTTCATGTATTTCTACCGGGATCATCGCGTCCGACCCGTACACCAAACTGAAAGGCGTCTCCATGGTAGAAGATTGGGGCGTGGTGTGGTATGCCCATACGATCCTTGGAACTTCCTCCGCCCACGCCCCTTTGGCCTTCTCTAACCTTCTCTTTAGCCCCCTCAGCAGAACTCTGTTTGCTGACTCCACTTGCCCGTTGGTCTGGGGGTGTTCAACTGATGCGAACACTTGCTTGATACCTATCTCAGCGCACAGATTTCTCAACTGCTGACTGGAAAACTGGGTCCCGTTGTCGGATATCAAGCGCCTAGGTACGCCAAAGCGGCACACAATGTTCTTCCACACAAAATGTTGGACCTTGTGCGCGGTGATCTGTGCCACGGGCTCTGCCTCTATCCATTTGGTGAAGTATTCGATGGCAACGATCAAGTACTTCATCTGCCTGATTGCCAGTGGGAAAGGGCCCAGGATGTCGATTCCCCATGTATGGAAAGGCCACGGGCTGTATATGGATCGCAATTCTTCTGGCAGCGCCTTGTGCCAGTCGGCGTGCTTTTGGCATTGCCTGCAGCGCTAGGCGTGTCGCGCGCAGTCCTCTTTTACTATTGGCCAGAAGAAACCTGCGCGTATCACCTTGGAGGCTAAAGACCTTCCCCCCTACGTGGCTCCCGCAAATGCCTTCGTGGAGCTCCGCCATTATCCTGATACACTCGTCGCCACTTACGCACGTTAGGATAGGGTGTGTGAACCCGTGTCTGAACAACACCCCATCCACCAGAGTATATCTTGCAGCCTTTCTTTTGACCTTCTTACCCTCTTCCAGCTCCACTGGGAGAGTCCCATCCACCAGGTACCGTTTGTATGGCGTCATCCAGGTGTCTCCCTCGGCTAGGACGCATACCTGCATTTGCCTTTCTTCTTTAGGCGTGTCCGCGTATGTGCTGATGCGGGGCGTCTTCAGCGTATCTTGGGTTAGAGAGCGATGATTCCTTGGACTCTCTCTTGATGTACAGATCTGGAGGACATTCACCCTGTTATCTTCCACGAACTTACGCGGAGCTTTAAGCGTCTCCTGGATCACTGTCCTCTGCCTACCCCCTTTGCCTGAGCTGGCCAGCTTGGCAAGCAGGTCGGCTCTGGCATTCTGCTCCCTTGGGACATGTATCAGCTCAAGAGCGTTAAATGCTCCCTTCAATAGTTGGACGTATCTTAAGTACGCCGCCATCTGTGGGTCCTTCGCTTGGAACTCACCCGACACCTACCCCGTAATAAGCTGGGAATCGCTTTTCACCAGGAGGTTATGCGCGCCCATCTCTTTGGCCAGGAGCATTTCTGCTATCAGGGCTTCATATTCTGCCTGATTGTTACTTGCCTTGAAGGCGAAGCGCAGGGCCTGCTCAATCAGCACGCCGTTGGGTCCCTCCAGGACTATTCCCGCACCACTCCCTTGCTGGTTGGAAGAGCCATCAACCGAGAGCAACCACTGCGAGCCCACCTCCACCTCCTGTTCCCCTCCGGGTGAGAGTTCTGCTACAAAATCTGCATACACTTGCCCTTTGATGGATCCTCGAGGCTCGTATTGGATGTCGAATTCTGACAGCTCCACCGCCCAGCGCACCATTCTCCCAGCCACGTCAGGCTTCTGCAACACCTTCTGTATAGGGAGGTTTGTCATCACTACCACCGTAAAGCTGTGGAAGTAATGACGGAGCCTCCTGGCTGAAAATACCACCGCCAGCGCTGCCTTCTCCAACGCCTGGTATCTGGTTTCCGCGCCTTGTAAGGCCTTGCTTACAAAATAGATGGGCTTTTGAATCTGGTCCTGCTCCTGGACCAGCACTGAGCTGATAGCTCGTTCCGTTATTGCGAAGTACAGCCGGAGGGGCGCGCCTGTTACCGGTTTGCAAAGGACCGGTGGCGTCGCCAGGTACTCTTTCAACTTAATGAAAGCCGCTTCGCATTCGTCAGTCCATGCGAAACGGCTATTTTTCTTGAGGCACTGGAAATATGGGTGTCCCTTCTCTCCCCCGGCGGAAACAAACCTTGAGAGCGCCGCCATTCGCCCCGTCAACTGCTGTACCTCCTTCACCGACGTCGGGCTTCGCATGGCGATGATCGCTGCACACTTGTCGGGGTTCGCTTCTATCCCCCTCTCTGTGAGCATAAAACCCAAGAACTTACCGGCCTCTACCCCGAAGACACACTTCTCAGGGTTTAACTTGAGGCGGTACTTGGATATTGTGACGAACAACTCCTCCAGGTCTGTCATGTGCTGCGCCCTATCCGGCGACGCCACCACCATGTCGTCTACGTAGGCGTACACATTCCTCCCTAGCTTGGGCGCCAGGACCTTGTCCATTAACCTTTGGTATGTGGTGCCCGCGTTTTTCAGCCCAAAAGGCATCACCTTATAGCAGTAACTGCAAGTCTCAGTCATGAATGCCGTTTTACTCTCATCTCTCGGGTGCATCTTGATCTGGTTGTACCCTGAGAATGCGTCCAGGAAGCTCAGCACCTTGCTGCCAGACGCGCTATCCACCAGCGCGTCGATGCTGGGCAGTGGGTATGAGTCCTTCGGGCACGCCTTATTCAGGTCCGTGAAGTCCACGCACATCCTCCACTTCCCATTCCCCTTTCTCACCAAGACGACATTGGCCAGCCACTCGGGGTATTGAATTTCCCTGATGTGGCCAGCACTCAACAGCTTCTGCGTTTCGTCCTTCACCACCTGTTGTCGCTCCTATTAAACTTTCTCCTTCTTTGGCGCAAGGGGCGGACCGTGGCGTCCATGCTGAGGTGGTGACACAGGAAATCAGGGTCGATACCGGGCATATCCGAGGCGGACCATGCGAAGGCATCCAGGTGGCGCGAAATCACTTCTGCCACCCCTTCCTGTTCTTCTGGGCTCAGCAAACTTCCTAACTTGAATGTCTTGCCGCAAATCTCCCTCTCTACGGCGTTGGCCGCCGGTTGTTCCCTGCTGTCCTCCTCGACGGGCGCCGCCTCTTCCACGGGTGCCGCGTCGTCAGGGCCTTCCTCCATGTGTGCATCTGTCTCTGGCGTCGCCTTCGCGGGTGCGGCCTCGCTAGGCGTCGGCGCAACGGGCGTCGCCTCAATCATCGCCGTATCTGCACACGACGGACGTTCGTACACCATGAACACGCCTCTCTTCGTTTTCAGGCTGTTCTCATAGCATTTTCTTGCTTCCTCCTGATCTGACTTGATGACTATCACCTTGCCACTGAGGTCTGGAAGCTTCATCTTCATATGGCGTGTGGAGGCCACTGCGTTCAACTGGTTCAACGCCGGCCTGCCCAACAAGATGTTGTAAGCGGAGTTGGTGTTCACGACCAAGTACCGGATACTTTCGGTACGCGAGGCCTCTCCGTCCGTGAACGTAGTCCTCAATTCCAGGTAGCCTCGGACTTCCACCTGGTTGTCCGCAAACCCATACAGGCACCCTGTGTAGGGCCTCAGTAGGTCGGGGGATAATCGCAACTTATTGAATGTCGACCAGAACATCACGTCTGCTGAACTCCCCTGGTCGACAAGTACTCTGTGCACCTTTCTTCCCGCCGTGACAACTGAGATGACCACGGGGTCATTGTCGTGCGGCACCACGTCTCTGAGATCCCCTCTCGTGAATACGATGTCCGACTCCCACGGCGCACCCGAGAGTCTTTCTTCGATCGAGTTAACCGCCCTCGCGTATTTCTTCCGCTGGGAGGCGGTGGGACCTCCGCCGGAAAATCCTCCAGCTATGGTATGGACCTCGCCGAGAACCGGCGTCTCATGTGCTGGTTCTTCCGCCGGCGGCGGCAAGGTGGCGGTCGTTGTGGGCTTCGCGACATAATCCTTCAGAAACCCGGTTCTCACCAGCTCATCCAGCTGGTAACCCAACGACAGGCAGTTATCAATGTGGTGACCGAAAGCCTCGTGGAACTCACACCAAGAATCTTTCCGAGGCCCCAACACCTTATCGGACTTCGCCGGCCGCCTCAATCTCTCAGCTATATTAGGCACGGCGATCAGGTCCTTCAAATCCACCACAAAGTTGTATCTCGCCGGCCTCGTTCTTTCTCTGGCCGGGCGATCACCTCCCGCTGGACCCCGGGGCTGGGGCTTTCTGGCTTCGTAGGGGCGTCTCCCCTCGGGCTTCTTCCTTCCCGTCGTGGTCTCATTGACCCTAGCGGGTTGAGCTCGCGCCGGTCCCCTCGGGCGTGAGGGTACGACGCTGGTGCGCTTCACGCACACCTCTCCCTCAGAAGCGATATGCTCCACTGCCCGACGCCGTAGTTCTGCAAAAGTCCTAGGGCGGTTGCGAATGATGGATTCACCGAAAGGACCGGGGCATACGCCTTTCACGAACGCGTACACAATCATAGGTTCCTCTGTCGTACCAACCTTGACCACCTGGGCCCCGAAGCGGTTGATGTACTCCTTGAGGGTCTCCCCTTGATATTGTTTCACATCAAACAAATCGTAGGAGACCGGCGGTGGGGCTTTGTTTGCTAGGTATTGCTCCCTGAACAATCGTGACAGTTGTCGGAAAGATGTGATATGACCGTCCGGGAGGCTGATGAACCAGTCCATAGCCATCCCAGTCAAGGTGCTGATAAAGAGCTTGCACTTGGCAGCATCAGAACCGCCTACCAGGACCATCTGTGTGTGAAATGCAGCGAGGTGCGTCTCAGGGTCCTCCATCCCGGTGAAGATCACCTTGGGCCCCGCGAACGTGTTCGGGATCACTGCATCCAGAATCTCCTGCGAGAAGGGAGTGGAAAACTCCCTTGGCGGGGAGTGGTTCTCCATCTCGTCATGTTCACGTTGCCCCCCGATTATTTCTCAGACCCCGCCGCAACTCCTCGTTTACGCGGCGGAGCTCTTCATTCCTCTCATGCGAGGCTTCGAGATCTGCCTGCATGCGTTCCTGTTCCAGCTTCGACTCCGCCATATCCTCCTGCAGCCCCCACATTATCTCCAGGACCTGTTGCATGGATAGTTCTGCTGGGGCTGCACGTGCTGTACTTCGTCTGGTGGGGGCCAATTTCACGGTCTCTTCCAACTTCCTCAAACGTTACTGTAACTTGGTAGATCTTTTCGAACTTGTGATGGGACTGATGTTTTATATCGGCCCCACGGTGGGCGCCAAATGTTCCGTCCGGTTGACCTATGACGTCTTTGTGCGCGACCTCAACCGTCAGCTAGGGACTCCTTCCCGCTGGTTACCTGTGGATTCCTGCAAAAAGAGGACAGAAGGGCGCCCTAGCGGTCGTTTGCACTCCGACGCTCAAGTCAGCCAGCAAGAAACACCAAAACTGTGCACCTCCGTATCTGAGCACCGCGTATGACACTCTAAAGGTGGTAAAAAGAACTGTGTATTGTGTGTATATTCTCGCTCTGGCAAACAACCTCTTTTCCAGTCCCTTGTGCGTAGCCTCACGACTTCGAGCAAGCAACTGGAGTGTATTCTGGGAAAATTTGCCAAAACTCCCAACCCCGTTCCCAACATTCTCAGCGCTATTTAAACTACCCAAGCATTTAAAGCGCCTTAAAGCGCTTTTAATCACAAACGTAACGCACTCAATCAGCGTGTCTAATTAGAAAACGTAGCGCATTTAAGACGTTGAAACGCTTGGGAGCTGTTCCGTCCGGTTGACCTGTGACGTCTTTGTGCGCGACCTCAACCGTCAGCTAGGGACTCCTTCCCGCTGGTTACCTGTGGATTCCTGCAAAAAGAGGACAAAAGGGCGCCCTAGCGGCCGTTTGCACTCCGACGCTCAAGTCAGCCAGCAAGAAACACCAAAACTGTGCACCTCCGTATCTGAGCATCGCGTATGGCACTCTAAAGGTGGTAAAAAGAACTGTGTATTGTGTGTATATTCTCGCTCTGGCAAACAACCTCTTTTCTAGTCCCTTGTGCGTAGCCTCACGACTTCGAGCAAGCAACTGGAGTGTATTTTGGGAAAATTTGCCAAAACTCCCAACCCCGTTCCGAACATTCTCAGCGCTATTTAAACTACCCAAGCATTTAAAGCGTCTTAAAGCGCTTTTAATCACAAATGTAACGCACTCAATCAGCGTGTCTAATTAGAAAACGTAGCGCATTTAAGACGTTGAAACGCTTGGGAGCCTTTATAGTACCTAAAACGCTCGAAACAGAAATTGTATTGAATGACTTTAATTACTTGGTACCTGACTAAAGGGTGTTTCTATTCTGACCTGGCTGTCGTACACGTGGAGGGCCTCACGACGCCATGACCCCATCTGGGGGCGTTTCTGCCCATCTGGGGACGTTTCTACGTGTGAGTCCTCCTGCCTGGGAGTGCTACTGCGCAAGGGGTGACTTTTTGGGGGGCCAACTCGCGCCCCAATCATCTAGTCACTCACTTTGAGAGCGTATCTGCCTTCCTCTCGTACCCTGCACCCGGCTACCCTGGGCGTGACCCTCCTCTCAAGTCGTATCTGTCCCAAAGGCATCTCTGGGCGGCAGGGGTACTTCACGAGTCAGGCTGCCCTATACTGGTGTTGTCACTATGGCCTTGAAGCCACCTTTCTCTTCTCTTTATCACTATCTCGGATCATCGGGACCTGAGGCCTTCCCACAGCGTCGCTCCCTCCATGGTCTTTCCTACCCATGGGTATCGGGGAACCACACTGTGATTGCCTTGCCTTAGTGATATTTGATCTTGGCGACGCCTTGGTTGGGCGACGCCTTCACCTAGGCGACGCCTTGCCTTGGCGACACGGGCACTTGGCGTCTCTTCACGTAGGTAACGCCTTGTGTTGGCTTTGACTCCAGGCGTTGACTTTGACCTTGACTTTGTCAACGCCCGGATACGGGACGGTACAGTTCCACTTTGAGATACAAAGGCCATTGTTTCACAGAAGTTATTCAAGAATTTTCTAGTTGACACTCCTTTCTCAATGTTCCCAATGACATTATCAAGGGTTAGGTCTCTCGGGGTTTTCCACTCTTTTGGCAAACCTGCAGACACAGTAGGTTCTTGCATAGCATGTGTTTCAGCAGTATCAATATGAATCGATTCATTTTGATTTAAAACAAATTTAAATTAATTATAGTCAAGGCCATCAGCAGCAGTTTTAGATATGCTATGATCTATTTCATCAAATACAACATGCATTGATTCTTCTACTGTGAGCAACCTTTTATTGAAGACTCTATATGCATGACCATTCAAAGCATAACCAATGTGCACACCTTCATCAGATTTAGCATCAAACTTACCAAGATTTTCTTTGCCATTATTTAATACAAAGCATTTACACCCAAACACTTTAAGGTGTCTCACATTAGGTTTCCTGCCCTTATACAATTCATATGGTGTTTTCTTAAGAATGGGTCTAATTAAGGTTCTGTTTAACACATAAGTTGCAGTATAGACTACATCTGCCCAAAAATACTTAGGAAGCTTAGATTCATTTAACATAGTTCTAGCTAGTTCCTCTAATGATCTGTTTTTCCTTTAAACTACACCATTTTGTTAGGGAGTCCTAAGGGCTAAAAAGGTATGTGATATCCCATGCTTCTCACAGAACCTCTCAAATCTAGCATTCTGAAACTCTCCCCCATGATCACTTCGAATTGATTTTATGCAGAAACCATTTTCATTCTGTAAAACCTTTGCTAATTTCTTAGAGGCATTGTAAGCATCATTTTTATGTGCAAGAAACAAAATCCATGTAAATCTAGAGTAGTCATCCACAACAACTAAAGCATACAAATTTCAAGCCAAGCTAGCAACTCTAGATGGTCCAAATAAGTCCATATGTAATACATCCAATGGATTTTTTGTAGAAACAATATCTTTTGAATTAAAAGAGGATCTAATTTGTTTACCTTTCACATAAACATCATAGAGCCTGTTATCCTGAAATTTAATGTTAGGTAAACCAGAAACAAGATCTTTAGATTTTAGTTTATTTAAGTTATTAGTGTGTATGTGAGCTAACCTCCTATGCCACAGCCAAGACTCATCACTTCTAGACAGCAAACACTCATTTGAAGAGTTAGTTTCCATGATATTCAAAAGATATATGTTATTCACTCTCTTACCAGTAAACAGCACCTTACCAGAGGTGTCACTTGAGATTGTGCAGCCCTTTGACTTGAAGTTCACCTTGTATCCTTTGTCACAAAGTTGACTGATGCTGAGAAGGCTATGCTTGAGTCCTTCTACATAAAGCACATTCTCAATAGTGGTTGAGTTCCTTGTTCCAACAGTGCCTCTGCCCAAAATCCTTCCTCGATTATTATCAGCATAGGTTACATGTCCCTCTGCTTTGAGCTTCAAGCTAGTGAATTTTGTAAGATCTCCAATCATATGTTTGGAACAACCACTATCCAAGTACCATTGTTGCCTATCTGCAAAACAGAACGAAGATGATACAAATGGTACCCTTTTCAGTATAGGGTCCAGCACAGATTAACACCTTCCCTTTGGTAGACATTTTGCTAAATTCTTAGGAACAAGATGCTTTCTAGCAATGCATGACCTAGAGGTATGACCAGATTTTATGCAGTAAAAACAGGTTACATGAGATGCCTTTTTGCCACTGTTAAAAGCTGAAAAACCTGATTTTGCTGGAACAAAAAAACTTGAAAGCTTTTTGACATTGGTTAGATTTCCAGGTTTATAACCAATACCATTCTTATTGAAAACAGCATTCTGTGAGCCAAGGAGAGACTCAAGGTTCTCTCTTCCCTTGGGGAAATTGGAAAGAGTTTTTAGCAAATACTCCACTTGTTTTCCAATTTTTTGCAGTTTTCACAGGTTTTAATAGAAGCATGTAAGCATGTTAGTTCAAGGCTTATCAGATCTGTTTTGGCCTTATGCAGTTCTTCCTCAAGTGTTTTTACTTTAGGTGCAAGCACATTATTTACCTTTTGCAACTTATTGCATATTACAACTAGCCTATTTGCTTCATCATGTGTTTCCTTGAAAGCAGCAAGCAATTGATCATAGTTATCAGATTCCATAGAGAATTCACTTACTGAATCAAAGATTGACCCTTCATCTTTCATCATGAAGCAAAAATTGTTTTCCTCACTCTCAATTGAAGAACTGTTGGTTGAAGATACTTCATTCTCTTCCCATGAAATGTAAGCTTTTCTCCTCTTGCTCCTTTCAACCTTCTTGCTGGCAGATTTGTCCTTTGATTGATTGTTTGGACAATCCATTTTGATGTGCCCTGTTTTGCCACAGCCAAAGCAAGTATAGTTAGAGGAATTTGAGTCATTAGGTTTAGGATACCTTCTTTTCTGCTGGTTCCTATCTCTGCTTTTCTTCTTCAGGAATTTGTTGAATCTCTTTGTAAGTAGGCTGATTGTATCCTCATGTTCAGCATCTTCTTTTTCCTCACTGATCTCATTCTGTTCACTTGCTTTCAGTGCAAGTCCTTTGGGTTTTCTTTCCACTGTTTCCTGCTCTTTGAGTCTCTTGAGCTCCAGCTCATGCTCCATTAATTTCCAAAAGAGTGCAGCAGTTGCAGGTTTGACAGATCACAGCTTTCTGATATGGCAGTCACCTTGCGTTGTCAGCTTCTGTCGAGGCACTTCAGCATTTTTATGTTGAGTTCCTCCCTGTCAAATTCCTTTACCAAACCAGTAAGGTGATTCACAATATGAGTGAACCTTTTCTGCACATCACCAATGCTCTCCTCGGGTTGCATTCTAAACAATCCATATCCTTGGATGAGAGAATGTTTTCTTGACCTCTTCACATCTTCAGTACCCTCGTGAGTGACTTCCAAGACCTCCCACATCTCCTTAGCTTAACTGCATTGGGATATTCTGAAGAACTCATCCATTGTTAATGAGGAGGTTATGATGTTCTTGGCCACAAGATCATATTGAGCTTTCTTCCTTTCGGTCTCATTCCATTCAGATCTTGGTTTTACCACTTCTTCATCCTTGACAACCTGCATTGGCACATAGGGTCCATGGACCACAGCCTCCCAAATAAACGAGTCAATAGATTCCATGAAAATTTTCATTCTAATTTTCCAAAAGGCATAATTCATTCCATTGAACATAGGTGGTCTACTAACAGAAGATCCCTCACCAAAAAGCACTTTAAACTCAGACATTATTGCAAACAAACTTGATTAAAATACAACTCCTAACTCTTGATACCAATTGTTAGGTCCTATAGTGTCAAAGTTCAAGAGGGGGGATGAATTGACCTTTTAAAAGTTTCTCGCAGAATTAGTATTTAACACAGTACAAAGAAAATAAATCGATTTATTTGGAAATGAACAGATTTATTTTGGCATTGTTTATGTTTGAAAACGATTATATCAGCCAAGTTATTCTTAAGATTATGCAGATTAATTTGCAAGCCACACACACTAATATTAGAGAGAAAACAATGAACCACAAAAACAGTAACCTTCAATTTTTAAGCTAGTGATAAAGGTTCAATTATTAGCTTATCAATCAATTGGGTAACCTATCACAAACAAGTTGTTCCAGTTGTAATTAACAGTTCATATAACTTCTTAACAAAACCAAACTGATTTTCCAGAAAATAAGAACAGTATGAACAAACCCAGAAAGAACAGATTTATTTTTAATTGAACAAATTCAATTTCTCGCAGATTAGCAGATAAGCAAGAATTCGAGTGCAGGGATGAAGAGAAATGAACACACAACAGTTATACTGGTTCACTCAAATGAGCTACATCCAGTCTCACCTAATCCAAGGTGAAATCCACTAAACAAAATGTACTAAACACACTTACACAGCCACTATTCTTGAACCCTACAAGAAACTTGGCACACTTGCTAAAAAACACTATTTTAGCACACACACTCTTCAATAAACCCTATCCAAAAAGAGTTTATAACCACACTTTTCCAAGAAAAGAAATATGAAATGAATACACCTGATAGAGGATGCAGAAATCTGCCTTAAACCAGTAGAACAGATTGCTCAAACAGTAGCAGTACCTCTCACCAAGCTTTAGAACCAAACAAGAACAAGCACACTTTTGATTTTTGAAATCTTTCAAGAACACATGCTAATTCTCTGTAAATCCTTAATTCTCTTGTGTAAAGCTTGTTTTCTCAAATGTATGATTCTCCTTTAAAGGTAGGAACAAGTTTTCTTTTTATAGAAAAACAACCTATAACAGATTTTCAAAAAACAGTTAAAGTTGTTATAAAAAGAACATATTGAAAATAAAAAGAACAGATTTATTTTCAAAAGTAGTTAGAGAATTTGTTATGTGAAGGAGACTTAGTCAACCATTCTGGCGCAGGGACAAAAAGAAAAACCATTTAAGATAAACATGGCACCATACTAAAAAGAATCTATTCATTTACAAATGAACAGATTTATTTTTTCAAAACGATAACAAAAAAGACTTAACTATTGAAACACAGCCGTTTTGAAAGAGACAAGACTTAGTCAAAATACTTGATGTACAAAACCTGATTTTCAAAAGCCTTAATCAATGCATCAGTTTAAAAAAGAATCTGTTTATTTAGAAAAGAACATATGTATATTTATGCAGTAAAGGTGTTTTTTGCAAAACATGTGAAAAACAGTTTCAGAAAATTTGTGCTTGATCTTATCACATGGTCAGGGGTTAAGAGGTGAGTTACCTAGCAAAAATCCTACTCTTAAACAACCTCTAACCTATACCTAAGACATTCTTAAAGCAAATACAACTATACATGAAATGTACACAAATGGCTTCATCAAGCACATGTCTTGAAGGGGCAGCAACCATCTTCAACAGTTATGAGTGAGGTTATTATGTTATGCAGTGGATGTCGATTATTGTGCGAGCTATAATTGATAGATTGGGATCAGATAAATACCTCAATACAAAAAAACACTTTAAAATTCAGGGTTTATTATTCATGCACTAATTAAAAAAAAAATCAAATGTTACAGTTTTTTAATGACCAACAGCCACTAGCTTCAGAAGCATTGGAGCACGTGGGGACAACATCGTCAAAGTATTTTGTAACCATGTATAACACCTTAAGATAGATAAGTTATTAGAATAAGATAGAACATTTTCATATATTAGCAAAACATTTTGTAGAATGTTATAATTTGTTGTATATGTATTTTCCATATATTAAATTATAATTTTAAATGTTTTTATTTTATGAAAATTTGATATTTTATGTAGGTTTGAGGTGTATATAAAATAATAAAACAATTTTTTAAATAAATATATATATATATGGTTCCACGTAGGAACTGTTGTTAAAAAAAACTTTTTTTTTTAAATGAGACACACTTACAACGACGATTCCTCTGGGAATCTTTAAAAATATTTATTTAAAAAAAAAATTATTTACAATATAGCAACGAAGGTTGAAGATTTGTCGTTATAACTGATTTATAATGACGATTTTCCAACTATCGTTATAAGTGACTTATTTATAACGACACCCGTAATAACGACAATTCTGGAACCTTCTTTATATGTCATTTTTAACCACCGTTAGTGTACCTTTTTGTACTAGTGACATAAGTAAGATTTCAACACCTTGACAGTCAAATTAAGGTTGTCCATGAGGAAATTGTAGCTCTTTTTCATCCCAATTCTTAGTATGTGTTGCATTCACTATTGCTGAACATTCTTTTTTTTTTTTTGTTATGTTGTTATGTTATGCACTTTGAACATTTTATGTGGTCTCGATAAGTGTTATAATTCAGTAATATTTCATAAATCAAGATAGAAACTTATGGACTTTAATTGATAAAATAGTTATAATTCGACCTCCAATGTAGGAATTTGAACCTTTTTACATATTTTTTAATTATAAGATGAATATGAACGATTTATTCCCAAATTTGTGTTAAATTCATAAATCTAAGGGAAAATGAAGATAAAAAGGCTAAAGGAGAATGGACAAGTTAAAGACAAGATGAAAAGACAAAGTTGGAACATTAAAAACTCGCCCAAGCAAGATCACTTTAGAGGAACTTGTCAGTGATGTTGGATTTTTTCTCGTAAAACTAATATCTCGCTTAAGCGAGATGTCACTTAGCCCAAGCCCAATTTAGTTAAATAGAAGGCATGAGGTATAACCCTAAACATCATTGGGATGATATGGAGAGATAGAAAACCTTAGAGGAGGAAATCATCAAGGAAAAACACCATGGATCTTCTTTTCTTGCTTTCCATGCTTGTAATGGCCAATATGAGTGGATAATTCTTTCCTTTGGGATTGGGTGTAATATTTTCAAACTCTTATGTATTGAGGTATATTTACTTATAATATTCAAATCTTGATTGATGATTGATATTATCATTTTATCCTCAAAGCTTGAAACTATTCATGATTTTGATGCTTAGATTTTACTAGAGAGTACTTCTGAGTATCTAACCTATATGATAATGTTTAACATATTTCAATGCTAGCAATACATTCGAAATGTTAATTACTTTATAACATTTGTTCGTAATGATAAGGAGTTTTTATAAATATGCAAGGAATCGATATTTAGGAGACTCTCTTAATAATTTTGTATGCGAGAAATCGATGTTAATGATTTCTATATGTGAATCAATGTCAATCAAGATAGAATGTTATATGTTTTTATTCATTGAAACTACAAATGAGTAAGAAGGACTGACAACATACCCAATTTTCCCAATTTACTCATCTAAATAATTTACTTTGCTTCTATTTAATTTTCATACAAACTTATGTCAATTCCTTTCAAACCAAATTATTGTACATATTCTTATACTTAGTGAATGCTACTATTAGGATTTTAAATAATTATTCCTTGTGAGTTCGATATTCATCCTTTGGGAGAAACTGTTACTTCTGACTCGGTACACTTGTCATGAAATAGGTCAACATGTCTTAAGTGATATTCGTATTTTTTTTATAATTGCTTTATTTTCCTACTTATAGCTATTTGATGGACTAGTACATCCATATAAGTAGTGATCCTGCCTGTTGACCGGAGCGCTGGAGAATGCCTCGTCAAAGGATCGACGTGCGCACCGCTTATCGCCTTCGTTCCTCCTCTGGATCTACCTCAAGAACCTGCAAAGAAACGACACGGCGCCGCTGCGGCCGATCGCACTCCGACGCTCAAGTCAGTGACGGTATCACCAAATACTAAGAACTAGAACCGTGCAAACTCTCTCTCACAAACAGCTCTGTCACTCGCAAGCGTAAAGTGTATGAACTGAACGTGCGTACCTCAGAAAGTTCGTTAAGAGCTCTTATATACCTGGTGGTTTTCTCTCTCCTGGCAGTTACAGACTTGGACACGTGGCTCGCATCCAACTGTACACGTGCCATCATCTGGGGGATCCCTGACTTGGCGCTGCTTCTACTCTCATTTTGGCTAAGTTACGTATGCATGGTACTGCCCAGTGCATAGCAAACTTAGGAGTGCGATCTCTACTGAAACTGGCGAGTTAGGGCCTTCATACACCTTCCCTGTGGTCTCGCCGGCCGCCTTCATAATATGCTTCTCCTTCATCTCCGGCGATGTGCTTGTTCTGGCGATCTCCGACTGCTTGGTCGCCCGAGTCTGCATCTGGCGACTTCATCCTCAACCTGGCGATCGCCTATTCTGGCAAACTGGAGATCGGAACACGCCAACTTGACAATCGGCGACTACACGTACCTCCCGACTTCCTTCCTAACTGCCAACCTGGCGCCCTGTCGACACGCCTACACTGTAGCAGGGTGCCACGTCATCATACCCGACCACCAGGGCGGTACACAAGCCCCCCAGTCTTAAGCGAAGACTTGTCTAGCGAAAAGACTGAAAAAGCCTTCGTTAACACCGGTCTACGTGGCATTCACGCAGAATTCCAAGCGATAGTACTTTCTGCTGCTCTGACGCTCCACCAAACCCTTCGCGCATCGTTCGACACGTGGCCTTCATCAACGGCTATCTTCATCTGCCGTTAGCGCTTCCCAAAACCATTTCGAAAACCCTTAAACCCATTACGTTCCACTGTTCCATCACTTTCTTCTTGCTTGCAAAACGCTCTAACTTCCCTCTGCGAAACTCTCGACGCTCTTCAACGCTCCAGATCACCATCTTCCTCCCTCGTCTTCCTGATCATTGAAAGGTAATTACTTTCCTTCATCTGCTGGGTTTCCTTGCATTTTCACCGATTTGCATCATCCTGTAACTGCCTGGTGCATACGCTGTGGGTCGTTTCTCCATTTCTCTTCTGCGTAACTTAGGGCTTTGTCGATCGTCGCAACGAACTCACATTCGTTCGTCGTTTCACCTTCCTTCCATGACCGAGTCAGCCCCTGTAATCCCTGATCGTTTTTTTCTTTCTTCTTCGTTTGCAGTTGCTATCATGACTCGCACGAAGATCACCCCGAACCCCCCTCCATCAGCACGAAACCCTTCTTCACAAGCGCACGACCCAACCCAAGTTCGTGGCGCTTCCTCTTCGCAGGCTGAGAGGCCTGCATCTTCCAAAACTGCTCTGGCCCAGGCGACTCCACCTAACGCTGGAGGAGCCCCCGTGCCTCTGCCAGACTTTAAATCACTATATCCTTGGGCCACCCCAACCCTTCTAAAGGAGACCTCGTCGGTGAACACTGCGGGAGCAGTTCTGCGGGTGACAAAGGGGGACGAGGCCTATCAATCGTTTCACAAGGAGCACGATGAAAGGATGATGGTGCTGCCTTGCCCCGCCGCCCTTCCAGTATGCGCTGATGACAAAGTGAGCGCCGACGGGCCCTTTTGCTTCGTTTACACAACTTTCTTCAAGAAAGTCAAACTCAGATTTCCCCTCACCCGATTCGAGAGGGAACTCTTGACCGAGCTCAACATCGCTACCGCCCAGCTTCACCCCAACAGCTGGGCGTTTGTTCGAGCCTTTCAAATAACTTGCGACCACCTGGGGCTGCCTGCGTCGGTGGACGTGTTTTTGTTTCTTTTTTAGGCCAAGCATCCAGGAGACCGCCTGTGGGTCAGCCTGAATGCCATTGCTGGGAGATCCATTTTTACCATCTTCCAGCAATCATACAAAGATTGGAAGGGGAAGTTTATCCAAGTTCGCGCAAACGATAAAGACACTTCCCTTCTCGACGGTTTCCCCTTGTACTGGGTGGACAAGGGGAAAAAGGAATCCAAGAGCTGCTTCAGGAGGTCCAGGAGTCCTGATAGCATGGGAGCTTTGGATCGAGACCTCTGCCTATTCTGGAAGAGGGTGTCGGATGCCAACATAACATTCTTGACCCCCACCCTGATCTCCTTCGAATTCTTTGAGGACCAGCTAGAATTCCAGATAGGTTTGGACACTACACCCTTGTTATGATATTGCTTCTGATACTGCTTCTGGGCGTCTTGTGCGATACGCACAAGACTTTGGTTTTTACCTTTTCTGCATATACCTGTTTTGCTGTTTCATTGCCTCATACACCCATCCCTTTCTTCTCTGAGCTAACTCATGCATTTTCGTTTCATGCAGATAATATGTTGGGTAAAAACATGCTCGCCGACTTAAAGGCGCTCGCCCGAAACCACGGGTTGGCGACCGGTTCCCAGACGGTTCCCAACTCGGCGGTCGAGAAGGCTATCGTTCATGGGCGATCACCGCCTAAGGAACCCACCCAGCGAAAGAAGTTGGTCCTTAAGAGGCCAAAGCGAAAAGCCCCCCAAGTCGTCCAAGAGGAGGAGGAAGAGGACGACGAGGTCACTGAGGATGGCCTCGTTACTAAGAGGAAAAGGGTGGCACCACCTTCACCACCTGCCCCACCCCCTCTTCCAGCTTCAACACCACCATCAACACCTGCTCCTCCTCCCTCATCGCCAACACCTCCAGCCCCTTCACCACCAGTCCAAGCAACTCCATTGGCCACTGCGCCACCAGCAGCTGAGGCTCAAGAGCCAAACTTTCTGGAGGACCCCCCAAGTGCCTCTACGCCTCTCATCTCAGCTGGAGGGGGCCCCCCTTCAAACGCTTCAGCTGCAGAGAACGTTCCAACCGGGGATGATGTTGCTCACACCTCTCCAATTCTAATTACCGAATCCCCGGTTGCGTCGCCACGCCAGGAAGCAAACATTGAAAACCCTGCTAAGGAAGGTGGCGGCGAGAACCCTCAACAAGCCCCCCTGGCGCCTCTCCAAGCTTCAAACCTTTCCCTCGAAGTCACAAGAATGTGGGAACCTCTGACTGCCAAACTCAAAACCATAGCAGAGGATATCCCATCAATCATAACGAGGGCTGTGGAGAGCTCCACCAGGCGGCTCCAAGACGATGTCTACCACCTCAAGACCGAAAACAGCACAATGAAGGTTGAGGTGGAGAAGGTGGCATTCAGCCTGACGCTCGCGGAAATGGAACACTCCCGAGTAGAGGATGCCCTAAATACCGAGCTTAGGCTGGCGCGCAAGGAAGCTGCTGACCTTCGCCGCAAAGTCCATGAACTTGCCCAAGAGAAAGTTGAACTTGAAAGCAAAATCGTGCCTCTGCGCACCAAGGCGAGCGACCTGGAGGCTCACATTCAAGCTGACGCCGCCAGGGTGCAAAAGCTGGAGCAGAGGTCGATTGACCGCGAGAAGCTACTTGGGCAAGTAGAGAAAGCGAGGGACGACGCCATGGCTGATCTCGCCGAGGCAAACAAGGAGAAAGGGAAGATGGCTGCTGAGTTGGCCCAAGCTCAAACAGAATCCAAGAAGGTTACTGACGACCTTCTCCATGCTCAAGAGACCAACAAACAACTCCAAAAACAGGTTGAAGAGCAGGAGCAGCAGAACAAAGAGCTCAAGGAACAGGCTGAAGGACTTCAAGGGCAATTTGAAGAACTTAAGCTGAATTCTGCTCAGATTCTGACTGCTGGATTCGAAGCCGCTCGGGAGCAATTCGCATGCTTATTCCCTGATCTCGACCTCAGCATGGTGTCGTTAAACAACGAAGTAGTGGATGGAAAGGTCGTTCCCGCCGAAGACTCAACCAACTCCACCCCATCTGCTTCTTTATAATTTCACTTGTATTTACCTTGTAAAAACTTTTGCATATGCGTTTTGAACAGATACTTATTTCAATTGCTGAACTTGGATATTCTCTCACTTGACTTCTTTTAAGCGCTTTAGCCTTCTTTGTATGTTTAACTTTGTCGGATTTAACTTAGTGATTTTGCAAACGCGACCTTTGACGTAACCGCCTCGAGCCAATTCAAACTTAAGCAAAAATCACCTTAGACAACTTGTACTCTTAAGGCAACTAACCTCGTTACAGGAATACCCTTCAAGCAGCGAACTGTAACTTAATCATTGGCTCGAACAACGTCCCACTCGACCTGCTTTATCAAACAAGTCTTTCAACCCTCTCGCCGTCGTTTGAACCTTTCCCGATCGCCAAAACCCCTTGGTAACATCAGCTTTTTCTAGCCTCATGCTTTGGCAATCGTCTCTTTATCTGGGGTAGAAACGCCCTTTGGAATCTTCCTTTGCCCTCCTGAACTTCAAAGCAAAATACCGGCTGGCTAGGCGCTCTCTTCGAACCTACCTTAGCCATCTTTCAAGCTTCTTCCACCCTCTTCGCCATACCTGAACTCGTTCGAGACGAGAAGGATTTTATCTTGCCTATGCTCGCACGTAAGCGAGAAGGTCTTTTAACTCGCCTGAACTCGCTCATCGGCGAGAAGGACTTTTACTCGCCTGAACTCGCTCATCGGCGAGAAGGACTTTAAATGGCCTTAACTCGCTCGACAGCGAGAAGGACTTTGTCTGGTGCCTCAACTTGCCCAGGGTGTACATCTCCTCCCCCCTGGATGCACTGAGGACCTTTTCTTTCTCTCGCCTGCAATCGCTCGACGGCGAGGAGGTCTTTAATGGGCCTTAGCTCGCACAACGGCGATAAGGACTTTGTATGGTGCCTCAACTTGCCCAGGGCGTACATCTCCTCCCCCCTGGATGCACTGAGGACCTTTCTCTTTCTCGCCTGCGCTCGCTCAACGGCGAGGAGGTCTTTTAACTTGCCTCGACATTGCCCCAGGAGTTACATCTTCTCGCTCCCAGAAACACGGAGGACTTTTTCTCTTTCTCGCCTGCACTCGCTCGACGGCGAGGAGGTCTTTTAACTTGCCTCGACATTGCCCCAGGAGTTACATCTTCTCGCTCCCAGAAACACGGAGGACTTTTTCTCTTTCTCGCCTGCACTCGCTCGACGGCGAGGAGGTCTTTAACTTGCCTCAAAACGCGCGAGGGCGTTGAGGTCTTTCATCTGGTGCCTCCGATCGCCGAAAGACGATGAGGACTTAAAAACTTAACTGGTGCCTCTAATCACCGAAAAGCGATGAGGACTTAAAACTTAACTGGTGCCTCTAATCGCCGAAAAACGATGAGGACTTAAAACTTTTTAGAAAGCACGCGATATATCTTTTCTTGCCTTAAATCATGTACGAATGACAAGGTCTTTCTTCAAAACTTTCGAAAATAGCACACATGCAATCTGAAAACACCTTATACTTCGAAAACTCTTCTTTTATTGGGTGGCCTCATTAAAAACCCTCCTTAGGGAAAAAAGAGTGCCCCCTTGAAGCTGTTTTAACAGAGACATTGTAATATAACATTTGTGTTTGTCTTTACTTACAAAGCTCTCAACTATAGTACAACTTCAGGTGTGTGGCGTTCCAGGTACGAGGGATCCCCCCTCCTTCCAGCGTCTCTAAGCGGTAGGCTCCGTTCCCGAGCGCCTCGGTTATTCTGAACGGTCCAGTCCACTTGGGTGATAGTTTATTCTCCATCTCGTACTGGTGGGCCTTCCTCATCACCAGATCGCCTTCTCTAAACCGCCTTGGCATCACCTTTGAGTTGTACCTTCGCTCGACCCTTCTCTTCACCGCCTCAGCCTTCAGCCTTGCCTCCTCCCTGACTTCATCCAGCAGATCCAGGTTCAGCCTTCTCTCTTCATTCGAGTCTTCCTCTACGAAGTTCTGGAATCTCGGCGAGCTTTCCTGGATCTCCACCGGAATCATGGCATCGCACCCATAGACCAAGCTAAACGGGGTCTCATGGGTTCCTGACTGCTCGGTGGTGTGGTACGCCCAGACTATACGGGGCACCTCTTCAGCCCAACTTCCCTTGGCTTTCTCAAGCCTTCTCTTCAAACCTCTCAACAACACCCGATTAGCTGATTCCACCTGGCCATTCGTCTGAGGGTGCTCGACGGATGCAAACACTTGTTGAATTCCAACCCCTTCGCAAAGCTTCTTCAACAGGTGGCTTGCAAACTGCGTCCCATTATCTGATACCAGGCGCTTAGGCACTCCAAACCGGCACACAATGTTCTTCCACACAAACCCTTCGATCTTGTGCGCGGTGATCTGGGCCACTGGTTCTGCTTCAATCCACTTAGTGAAATACTCAATCGCCACCACCAAGTACTTCATCTGCCTGATCGCCAGTGGAAAAGGTCCCAGGATGTCGATTCCCCAAGTATGAAACGGCCAAGGGCTATAGATCGACTTCAACTCCTCGGGAGGTGCCTTGTGCCAATCGGCGTGCTGCTGGCATTGTTAGCAGCACTGGGCATACTTCTTGCAATCTTCTCTCATGGATGGCCAATAGTAGCCTGCACGGAGAGTTCTCGCGGCCAGAGCTCGACCCCCGACGTGACTTCCACATATTCCTTCGTGGAGCTCTGCCATAATTCTCGTGCACTTCTCGCCGTGTATACACTCCAGGAGTGGGTGAGTGAACCCAAACCTGTACAGATCGCCATCAATCAATGTATACTTGCTGGAATTTTTCTTTACCTTCCTAGCTTCTGTTGGATCCAGCGGGAGGAGACCATCTGCCAAGCACCGCTTGTACTGTGTTATCCAAGTGTCTGGCTCATGGGTGGCGCAGACCTGCATCACGTCCACCTTCTCTCCTCGACATGCTCTAATTCTCGGCGATCTCAGAGTTTCTTGCGTCAAAGACTTATGGCTTCTCGCTGCTCTCTCCGTCGACTTGCTTATCTGAAGGACCAGGTGATCTGCTACAAATGCCCTTGGCGTCTTCAGAGTTTCCTGAATCACCATCCTCTGCCTACCCCCCTTGCCTGAACTGGCGAGCTTAGCAAGCAAGTCAGCTCGGGCATTCTGTTCTCGGGGCACATGTACCACTTCAAAAGAGGCAAAGGAACTCTTCAATTCCTGCACATACGCCAAGTAAGCCGCCATTTGTGGATCTTTAGCCTGGAACTCGCCTGTTACTTGCCCTGTGACTAGCAGCGAGTCACTCTTAGCCATTAGCACCCTAGCTCCCATCTCCTTGGCCAGCAGAATCCCGGCGATCAGCGCCTCATACTCTGCTTGATTGTTGCTGGCTTTGAAGGCGAATCTCAACGATTGTTCGATCAGCACGCCGTTGGGTCCTTCCAATATGACTCCAGCACCGCTACCCTGCTGGTTCGACGATCCATCCACCGAGAGTACCCAACGGAAGTCATCTCCTTCAACCCGCGTCGCCTCTGATGAGAGCTCGACTACAAAATCTGCAAAGATTTGCCCCTTGATCGGGCCTCGGGGCTCATATTTAATGTCAAATTCTGACAACTCCACTGCCCACTTCACCATTCTTCCCGCAACGTCAGGTTTCTTCAAGACCTTCTGGATGGGCAGGTCAGTCATCACCAGTATTGTGAAGCTGTGGAAGTAGTGGCGCAACCTCCTCGCCGAAAACACCACAGCCAGCGCAGCCTTCTCCAGGGCCTGATATCTCGTTTCTGGGCCCTGCAGCACCTTGCTCACAAAATAAATAGGCTTCTGAGCCTGATCTTGATCCTGGGCGAGCACCGCACTCACCGCCCTCTCAGTCACAGCGAAGTACAACCTGAGAGGGATTCCCGCCAGCGGTTTGCACAGGACCGGCGGGCTCGCCAGATACTCCTTCAGCTTGACGAAAGCTTCCTCGCACTCTTTCGTCCAAGCGAACTTGTTATTGCGCCGCAGACACTGAAAATAGGGATGCCCCTTTTCTCCGCTAGCTGACACGAAGCGAGATAGGGCTGCCATCCGACCTGTCAGCTGCTGGACTTCTTTCACCGTAGCCGGGCTTCTCATCGCCAAAATGGCGGCACATTTGTCCGGGTTAGCTTCTATTCCTCTTTCAGTCAAGAGAAAACCCAAAAATTTTCCAGCCTCCACGCCGAAAATGCATTTCTCCGGGTTAAGCTTCAACTTGAACTTGGCGATCGTGGTGAACAATTCTTCCAAGTCTGCAACGTGCTTGCTCTTCTCCTGCGAGGTCACGACCATGTCATCGACGTAAGCTTGCACGTTCCTTCCCAGCATTGGTGCAAGTACTCGATCCATCAGCCTCTAGTACGTGGCCCCCGCGTTCTTCAGCCCAAAGGGCATCACCTTATAGCAGTAGCACGACCTCTCCGTCATGAAAGTTGTTTTCTCTTCATCCATGGGATGCATCTTGATCTGATTATAGCCCGAGAAGGCATCCAGAAAACTCAGCAGCTTGCACCCTGCAGCACTATCAACCAGGGCATCAATGCTTGGTAAAGGATATGAATCCTTTGGGCAAGCTTTATTCAGATCGGTGAAATCGACGCACATGCGCCATTTCCCGTTGCTCTTCTTCACCAGTACGACATTCGCCAACCATTCAGGGTACTGGACTTCCCTGATGTGGCCTGCAGCGAGGAGTTTCTGGGTTTCGTCCCTGATTGCCTGCCTCCTCTCCTCGTTGAATTTCCTTCTCCTTTGTCGCACCGGTCTCACCATGTTGTCCATCGCCAGGTGATGGCACAAGAAGTCGGGATCGATCCCGGGCATGTCCGAGGCGGACCATGCAAACGCGTCCAGATGCCGCTCAATCACCTTGGCGATCTGGTCTTGGAGATCGACTTCCAGAGATCTTCCCAGCTTGAAGATTTTCCCTCCGATCTCCTTCTCGAGCCACTGCTCGACGGGTTTGGGCCTGGATTCTCTGGCGATCACCGCCCTGGCGATTCCCTGTTCCCTTGCTTCCTCAGGGCGATTGCGTGCCTCTTCTTCCTCCAGGCCAGCATTCCTCTCCCCCAGCTCAGCATCTATCATCTCTACATCCCTTCCGGCGGCCTCCTCTGTTACCGGCGGTCTGGGCTTCACACCGGGAGGCGGGGTGGTCGTTACATAGCTCACTGATCTTTTATTTTTCAGGCTATTCTCATAGCACCTTTTTGCTTCTTTCTGATCAGACTTTATTGTGATCACCACCCCTTCCATCGATGGCAACTTCACCTTCATGTGCCGTGTCGACGGAATGGCACCTATCCTGTTAAGAGTGGGCCTTCCCAACAGGATGTTATACGCTGAGGGGGCGTTTACGATGAGGTACTTGATTTTCTCCGTCCTCGACCCAGCCTCATCTGTAAACGTGGTTCTCAGCTCAATGTACCCCCTGACCTCCACCTGGTCGCCAGCGAACCCATACAAGCACCCTCCATAGGGCCTTAGCTGGTCAAGGGGCAATTCCAGCTGCGTGAAAGTCGGCCAGAACATCACGTCTGCCGAGCTTCCTTGGTCCACCAGAACCCTGTGGACCTTCCTTCCCGCCGTGATCAACGAAATAACAATGGGATCGTTGTCATGAGGCACAACATCCCGAAGATCCTGCTTGGTGAACGTAATGTCCACTTCCGGCGAGTGATCTTCAAACATGTCCACTGACATCACCGATCGCGCATACTTTTTCCTCTGCGATGCGGTGCATCCACCACCTGAGAAACCCCCTGCAATGGTGTGGATTTCCCCATGGATAGGCATCTCGTGTTGTTGGGCTTCTCCACCTGTCGGCTGGGAACTCGACGCTCCTCCGGTCCTTCTGTCCAGCAGATAGTCGTTTAGGAACCCGCTCTTAACCAGATCGTCGAGCTGGTATCCTAAAGACAAACACGAGTCCAGGTTGTGGCCAAAGCACTGGTGGAACTCGCACCAAACGTCCGGCTTTGATCCCAGCACCTTGTCGCCCACCTTTTCGGGCGCCTTCAGCCTAGCAGATATGTTAGGGATAGCGATCAGGTCCGCTAGTCCCATGACGAATTTGTGCTTAGGCGGGCGATTGTACTCTCGGCGTGCTGGTTGTTGGCGCGCTGGTGGTTGGCGCGCTTGGCTTCTTCCCTTATTTCTCCTATCGTAAGGATAGCGAGTCCTTTGGTCCTTTCTGGCCGCTGCCGCCGTTTCCAGCACCCTATGCGGCTGGATCCTGGTCTGGGCGCGTGGTCTGGCGGGAGCCACGCTGCCTCTCTTCTCGGCGACTTCACTCTCGTCGGCGATGTGGGCCACCGCTAGTCGCCTGACTTCAGCAAACGTCGCTGGATGAGCCCTGATCAAGGCCTCGCAGAATGGCCCTGGCTGCACGCCCTTCTTGAAAGCATAGACCAGCATTTCTTCATCCTTGGCCGGCGATCTGACCATCTGCGGTCCGAAGCGATTGAGGTAGTCTCTGAGGGACTCCCCATGGTACTGCCTTATATCAAACAGATCATAGGACACCCTGGGCGGTGCCTTATTCACAATGTACTGCTCGACAAAGATTTTCGAGAATTGCTGAAAATTTGTTATGTGGCCATTAGGCAGGCTCACGAACCACTCCATCGCCGTTCCCTGGAGCGTGCTCACGAACATCTTACAGTAGACAGCGTCCGACCCTTCCGACAGCATCATCTGCGTGTGGAACGTGGTCAGATGAGCTTCTGGATCCTCCACGCCGGTAAAAACAGCTTTAACCGGAACCACGCTCGTGGGAATTGGCGTGTCGGTAATCGCCTGAATAAAAGGCATTGGGAAAACACGAGGCGGCGTCGACGGTGCCACCTCTTCAGCAGAAGAACGACCCTGCTGCTCCTGGAGAGCTCGACGCAGCTCCTCAGCTACCTTGCTGAGCTCCTCATTCCTGGCGCGAGAGGCGACCAGGTCCTCATGTATCCTTGCCTGCTCCACGCGCGAGGCTTCCACAGTCGCCTGCAACGAGCGCATCATTTCTGCCATCTGCGCCATGGTCATGGCGGCGTCGCCTTCAGCAGCGACGGGAGCCACGGGACTGGAGCGATTGCTTCTCATCTTTCTCATTAACTTCAGCGAACCACAAGAATACAGCAAACAACACTTCCACACGATCGAAACAGCGATCAATCGGAGAAAACTCAAGAAACTGCGCAAGAACCCAAGAACACCGCAAACCTTCGCAGAAAACCACAAAAGAACTCGAACTTCCACCAGACAGATTGCGCGCAAGCAACAAAAGACCTCACTCCGCCGATTGAAAGCTAAACAAACGGTACAAAACACGAACTCACCGAACGAAACTCAAAGAAACCGCACACGACGGTTGCACCAGCACACAACCGCGCAGAAAACCTCGAAAACTTCCACGAACTCACGCTGTGGATGGGAGCACGTTTTACACGGCCCCACGGTGGGCGCCTGATGATCCTGCCTGTTGACCGGAGCGCTGGAGAATGCCTCGTCAAAGGATCGACGTGCGCACCGCTTATCGCCTTCGTTCCTCCTCTGGATCTACCTCAAGAACCTGCAAAGAAACGACACGGCGCCGCTGCGGCCGATCGCACTCCGACGCTCAAGTCAGTGACGGTATCACCAAATACTAAGAACTAGAACCGTGCAAACTCTCTCTCACAAACAGCTCTGTCACTCGCAAGCGTAAAGTGTATGAACTGAACGTGCGTACCTCAGAAAGTTCGTTAAGAGCTCTTATATACCTGGTGGTTTTCTCTCTCCTGGCAGTTACAGACTTGGACACGTGGCTCGCATCCAACTGTACACGTGCCATCATCTGGGGGCTCCCTGACTTGGCGCTGCTTCTACTCTCATTTTGGCTAAGTTACGTATGCATGGTACTGCCCAGTGCATAGCAAACTTAGGAGTGCGATCTCTACTGAAACTGGCGAGTTAGGGCCTTCATACACCTTCCCTGTGGTCTCGCCGGCCGCCTTCATAATCTGCTTCTCCTTCATCTCCGGCGATGTGCTTGTTCTGGCGATCTCCGACTGCTTGGTCGCCCGAGTCTGCATCTGGCGACTTCATCCTCAACCTGGCGATCGCCTATTCTGGCAAACTGGAGATCGGAACACGCCAACTTGACAATCGGCGACTACACGTGCCTCCCGACTTCCTTCCTAACTGCCAACCTGGCGCCCTGTCGACACGCCTACACTGTAGCAGGGTGCCACGTCATCATACCCGACCACCAGGGCGGTACAAGTAGTATTTGATATTCAATTTGATGAAAACAAAAGGGGAGAATAAAATAATAGGATGCAACGATTAATATGATGCAGGGACTGATAATGATGTAAATCTCTCCAAGATGAAGATGTTTGCTATTGTTTTGCTCTATTGATCATTGCTTACATTGTGTACTACAAAAGATTAAGGTATCAAGACTAATTGTATTGTTGGATTGCTTGCTTCATCAAACAGGGGGAGTTTCTTAAACATCAAGGGTTCAAGCTTTGTTTTTTTAAGTTTAATGAGTATAAGTAATCTTTTTCTTTTGTCTCGTAATTGTGATTTATCTTTTGTTTTATAAGATGGTGAATCCAAGAAAAAGGTTTTTAAATTGTTAAAATGTTTTTGAAACTGTTTCTAAAAATTTAATGGTTTTAATTTGTTCTTTATTAATCAATAAAATTAAAAGTTTTCAACCTGTTCTATTCTTTTATCAATTGATTAAAAATTGTTATAATATTCTTATAAATTTGTTCTATATGTTAAAACTCTGTTTTGATATGTTTAAGAAAGATTAATTTTACATTATAAGGTTTTAACATTAGAGAAAAATTGTCTTACACTAGTTAATTAACTTTAAGTGAAATCAACTAGTGCATTCAATCTTTAATAGATTGTTTTTCTAACAGTTTTTCTCTGGAAACGATTTGATGGACTAGTACTTCCATATAAGTTGTATGTGATATTCAATTTGATGAAAACAAAGAGGGAGAAGAAAATAGCAAGATGCAATGATTGATATGATGCAGGGACTGATAATGATGCAAATCTCTCTAGGATGAAGATGTTTGCTATTGTTTTTCTTTGTTGATCATTGCTTACATTGTGTACTACAAAAGATCAAGATATCAAGACTAATCGTATTGTTGAATTGCTTATCTTCATCGAATAGGGGAAGTTTCTTGAACATCAAGGGTTCAAGCTTTGTTTTTTTAAGTTTAGTGAGTATAAGTAATCTTTTTCTTTTGTCTCGTCATTGTGATTTATCTTTTGTTTTATAATGATGAAACCAAGAAAAAGGTTTTTAAATGGTTAAAATGTTTTTGGAATTGTTTCTAAAAAGTTAATGGTTTTAATTTGTTCTTTATTAATCAATCAATTAAAAGTTTTCAACCTGTTCTATTCTTTTATCAATTGATTAAAAACTGTTATGATATTCTTATAAATTTGTTCTATATGTTAAAACTGTGTTTTATATGTTTAAAAAAAATTACATTCTAAGGTTTTAACATCTGAGAAAATTTGTTTTACACTAGTTAATATTTACTTTAATAGATTGTTTTTTTGACAGTTGTTTTTTGGAAACGGTTTGATGTGTATCTAAGTTTATAAAAAAAAAATTGGTTTTCAGAGAAATTTTATTGAGATAAGTGTGCGTTTTCAAACCTGTGAGAAAATGTTCATAATAGTTTTTCAAAGATATTTTTGTTTTTCTTAGAGGTTTTGAAACATCATCTTGTTTGGTGAAGGATTTTTCACAATTTTGGGAAACACTAGCGCAGAAATGCTAATCAAATGCGTCTATTTTACATTTACAAATGCGGCTATAGAGCCGCATTTGATCAGTACGCAGTTGTAAATCAGAGAAATATGGGGTTTTAGGGGCACCTTGTTGGTGAAGAGTGGAAGGGGAGAAGAGGAAACACGGCAGCGACGACGAGTGCGGCGGAAGCAATGGAACAATACACCTTCAAAATGCAGAGCGAAACCCATTAAAAACGAAAGCAATATGGAAAGCGAAAGTCATTGGAGTTCAATGCAGTTGTTAGGGGCAATGGAAACAAGAGAATGAGGGGCAATGCAGTTACGTACCTTCGAAAATGCAGAACTTCGCAACCAGAGAAAACAAAGAACAGATATGAGCACAAACAGAGAATGAACGAAATTGTTGAGCGCGTAAAATTTTTAGGGTAAAAACCATTTACAAATGCGGCTATTACTTTTAGCCGCATTTGTAAATGGAAGCTCTTATAACCGCATTTGTAAATCAAAATAATTTCAAAAATGTCACCGTGTTTTTTACGAATGCGTTTAAGCGCTGAACCGCATTAAATAAGGAGCGCTTTTTTCTTATTTTTGTACTAGTGAAACAAGAATCCTTGGTTGTGTATTTGTGTTTTCTAATCTAGGTGTTTCGTTCCTTTACTTTTGGTTTTGGTTTCTTTACATTGTTTACAATCTTGAAAGGATTTTTTGGAAACTATAAATTGTGATAGGGTGTCACAAGGGTAGATTTAGTTCTTGTAGGGTTCAGGAAATTATTTCTTGTGTATTTTTATAAAGAATTGTTTGTGTTAATGAAAATCATTTCAGTGTGAAGTGGTATCTAGATGTAGCTATTTGAAAACGAGTAAACTAGTATAAAAGTTTATGTATTTTTTGTTCTCTTTTATTCTGTAGTTAAACTGTTGTATATATGCTAAATCTGATATTTGAACCAATTATATTTCGCAAAAGAGCTATTAATTTTCTCTTAGTGATAAAAATTAACATTAATTCTGACATTATCTTTCATATGTCTAAAGCAATTTTCTTTGCGTGATGACATTGTTTCCGTGTTGAATTGCATTTTTTATATTGCATTATATAACTAAAATCTATTCTTTTTAGAATTAATATGTTTATAAAGTAATTAAAAGTTTCTCTACAAATGTTTTTCAATTTGTTGATCCGATAAGTATCTGTTATTTTTTCCACTGTTTTTCTTGAAATAATTTTTTTTGTGAAAATCTTTCAAGGTTCAATTCACCCCACTTTTGAACATAACTAACCCTTTTTATTTCAACAACTAGATCCATTTGTCATGGTAACTAAAGGTAAATATCTTCTAGTAGACAAGATAGAAAAAAAAGATTTATTACTAATAATGTGATTTGTGGCACCGAAATCTAGAACCCAAGGGCCAAGAGAAGTAGAGTGACTAGCCAACAAAAGATGTACATGTAAGGGCAACAGAAGGAGTAGAACAAGAGACATGATGATCCTCATACCATTTGAGAAATTTAATGAAAATAACATGTCCTGGTGTATCAGATGAAGGAGGACCCACAATAGACGTTTGTGAGGAAGCAGTTTGGACAAGAGGCATAGTGGCAACGGAAGAAGCCATAGATCACAAGGACAAATCCAGTTGTCGACCAATTGGCCGCAATAGCGACGACAACTCCAACAACGATGAGGCGACTATGAATAGTAGGTTCACCAGAAAAAATTGAACACTAACCTTGTGCTCTAGATATTATATTAAAATAAAAATAATAAAAAAATAAGATAAATCTCCACATAATATTGAACACATGGGATGTTTATATATATAAAAAAAAAAATCCAGAAAATATGGGTTAAGCCCATTACATTACATAGATAAAAAAATATATAATAATATCCAATATATCTCATAGTATCTTATACATAACGCATAATAAATTAAAGAATTAAAAAAATAAACCTCAATCTAGTTCTCACTTATCATAAACTTACAAGTTTTTTTCTGTTTTTAACATTACTTTTATCCATCAATTCTAGATTTTCCAAGTTTTCACTTAATTCAATAATATATAATTTAACAATAATTTTGCAATGAGATGATTTTTTTTAAGCAGTCCGCGGGTCAACCAAATCTACTAAGGGTTTAACTCGTGTGGACAGAGTTGTAGGTGCATTATATCCAATTTTTAGATCAATTGTAAAAGGATTTTCATTTATAACTCAAATTCGTGATAACCTGGATTAATTGCACTTGTTTAATCTGAACTCGAAAAGAAAAGAAAAGAAAAGAAATCCTGTTATACCATTTTCAATTCGATCATAATGAACAAATGAAAAAATAAAAAAGACATTGGAAAAATGTATATTTAGTGTTTGGTAGTGAAGGTATGTTTTGAATATAAGGATTATTATATGTGTGCATATATATATTTGGTTTGAGAGAATACTGATAAGATGAGAATGAGTGAAAGATATGAAGAGAGTTGGTGATCGTTTTGAGAAAGGTGTACATATGTTAAGTAAAGGGTTCACATGCTGCAATGTTAAAAGCAAGGGGTAGGCCACACGTGTATGAATGCCCCCATGTGCCATTTCACCCTAATGTTTATTAGTGTTGACATTGATAATTATGTGGTGAAAGGGCCATTCCTCTAACTATGACCAGAATCCCTGATTAGATTACATCTTTGAAAAGGAAAATACAAAGCCATTTGACCTAAATTAGAACAATTTCTTCTCAAGTCATGTTAGTAGGGACCCCACAATGTGGTGGCCTCAACTCAATCCTCCATGTCATGAATTTAATTCCATCACCCTCTAATTAATCGCTTCTCTTCTGTGAATCCACAACTACTCTAATAAAAGCAAAAAGTTGTCTCACATTTGAATGACTTATACTAGTGACCCATAATTTGGGTACCATTTAGGCTTCTAGCCTTCTCCTGACCGACCATTATTCTACAATATGATGTAATATATATATATATATATATATATATATATATGTGTGTGTGTGTGAAAGGAAAGAGGGATAACCATGCATTTTACTTTGTTTTACTTGATTTTTTTAATTGTTCTATGCCATAATAATCGAAATATATATAAATATTAATATTGCTGAATTTCAAAATTATATATTATGGTATAGTTGTTAGAATTGACAAAATTTTTAGTATGACTAAAATTGAACTCGATATCTTTAATGAAAATTTAAGTTTTTTAAAAAAAAATTGTCAAGAAACACTACTAGAAATTTATTAAATAAAAATTAATTTTAAAGAAAAAATAATTAATTATTATATTTTCTATATTAGATACTATTTTATAGACTACAAAATTATTAATATATAAATTAGTTTCTAAATTTATAAATTAATTTTAAATTAGTATCTTATTCATTAATTAGTATTTAATTAGTTATCAATGTTTTTAGTTATTAATTTTAAAATTTAAATCAGTTAGTAATTAAAACATTTCTAGACGATTAAATATCAATTTATAAAATTAATTTATAAATTTTATTAATAATAAAAAATATTTAGATATCAATAATTTTTTAATCTCTAAATTAATGTTTAATTTAGTCAATATAATGACTAATTTTTTTTCCTAAACTTAGTTTATATATTTATTTTTTTTTAGAAAATACTCCTAAAAAGTTTAAGAAAATCTCATTAAAAACAAAATATTAATAAAAACGTGTAGATACTTCGTATTAATAGAATTATTTTTTATAAAAGCTTTTATGTTAGTCAGACATCTCAGCTAGTCAGACATTTCAAGTAACAACAATCATCTGTCATCACATGAAAAAATTATTATTAAAAAAAAAATATGGGAGGACTAGACCAAAACTCATATGTTAACAAAAACTATACATAGGTAGACTATACATATTCATAAAGAATTATAATAATAGATTAGATGAAAGCCTATTATAACAATGAAATGATTATTTATGAATAAATTTTAAATTAGTCAACTTATCAGGACACGCATTCCTTTCACACAAAATATGAATAACTTTAAACCTCATTTTCCCACAATAATAAAGACAAGTATTAATAGCATTATTTTCTAAAACAAACTAGTTTTGTAGCTATTTTATAAAATAAATAATATATTTTAAAATCAAATGTAATATAAGTTAAATTCAATAAATAGAAAGTTTATATTTATTTAGAAGATAATATTACTTGCAAGGAAATATTATCTATTTCATAATTTTTTTTTCTTCAAAATAGATAGGTCAAATAGAATTGAGAGGGCGGAAATGGAATTGAATAAAAGGCTAAAATGTTAGCAATGAGATGTTGTTTGCTTACAAGATGACAAAGGTCTACTATGTAGGCGACATTTGGTGGGCATGCCCCATCATTGGTTGTCTGGTTCATAGCAAATTAAAGGACCCCTGTAATGGAAACAAATTAATTAATTTTGCTACCTAGTGCTGCACTGTTCATGTCAACATAGTTTGTTATGATCACCAGAAAAAAAAAATGGTCTTTTATATGAAAGAATATTGTTTAGGTTTTCTAGCTAAACAGTGAATTGAAATTGTATAATCATGTACGAGATAGAACTCATGAGATGCTTACATCATGTATCAAAATTCAGTCCTTGTTCAAACATTCAATGCAAGGTCATTGAATGGGAAATGCATGACCAAAGTCAGCCTTAAATTTGTCGAACTAATTAAAGTCATTAATGTTACTTATTAACAATGTGGAATATATGAGATCAATCATCATTTAAACTCTAACTTGCCGATAAAAAAAAATTTAAACTCTAACTATATATTGGATGAGTTAATATATACTCATAAGTTCGATAAAATTAAAAAATTAGTTAAAATTTTAAAAAATTACAACTCAATCTAAACATAAATATAAAAAATCCAAATGTTAGTGATAACTGATTATGATTATTAAAGTTCGGTTAACTAATTATAACGTGAAATAAAAGATATTTTTTTAAAAAGGTTAAAAAAATGTAAAGTTCTTTTTAAATAATTTAGTTTATGTTAGAGTTATTTTAGCCAACTTCAGTTTTATGCTAATTATTTTTATTTTTTTAATAAATAAATATTTATATTAGTGTCAAATTAGTATCGATGTGTTAATTAGTATTGGTTTCATCAACACTAATAGAATCGTTTTAGTCAAGTAAAAATATTTATGTTAGTGTTAAGCTAATGTTATTATAATAAATAACGTTAATGTTGGTCTAGTTAACGTTATTCTTAATTTTTTTAGTATTTTTTTTTAAGTTAGTTTTGGTTAAGCTGATACTAATCTTATTTGTCTTATTATTTATTTAAGTTATTTGTCTTATTATTTATTTAAGTTAGTATCGATTAGGATGACACTAATATGATTTAACTTTAATATTTATTTAAGTTTGGGTCAGCCTTTAAGACAACAAATATATTATGAATCTTTTTAGCTTTGTGAGAATGAATACGACCAACATATTATTTTTAATCCAAAAGCTAAAATTTAAAGATTACAAACTTCCTAACTCACAATTTTTCTCCCACTATATAAATTACCTCACACTCATCTCTTTCACACATTCATCTCTTTCACACATTCATCTCTTTCACACACACTCATCTCCTTCATTCACACTTATCATCTCTTTCAAGCATAGACATCTCCTTCCTGCACACTCATTTCCTTCACGCGCACTCATCTCTTTCATCCGCACTCATTTCCTTCATCAACATTATTCTCTTCTTCTCCTTCATTTACATTTATCTCTATCATCCACATTCATTTCCTTCATCTACACTCATCTCCTTCATCAACTAAATTTTTCTATTTCTGTTTGTATTTTATTTTGTGGAAGATGGAGGTGTTGTACAATTGTTGTCGTTGGTATCAACCAAATAAATGCAAATTAAATTAATATTCAAAATAGATTTTATTTAGAATCAACTTAGCCAATGCTAAATTAAATAAATTTTTAAAATGAAAAAAAATATTAGTCTTTAATTAATCAACACTAAACTGCTTTAATTAAAAATTAATTTAAAATTTAGTGATGAATTGCATCATCATAGCCAATTACTAGTTAGAGTTGACCTTCAAAAGTCAATGCTAATCAATTAGCATCTATAGAATTCGCGTTCGCTACACGAGTTGTACAAATATGACATTATTGACTAATTAGTGTTGGTTTTCACTTGTTGGTATCAGCTTTTGGTTGACGTTAAATAACTATGTTTTGTAGTGTATGTCTAGCTCTCCTTTATAGATCGTAAATAATTTCATTAATCAATATATTGTTAGAATATATGGCCTTAAACGAGAGGGGGTGAATTGTTTAAGAGGGATTTTCGCAAACTTTGAAGGTATAATGAAAATCAATGCTGAATTACAGAGAAAAGAATCAAGGAAACAAATACCCAAAACTGTTTGAAGATGATATCAGAAAAACAATCGGTTGTTTTGTCGAAACAATCGGTTGTTTTTATCAGTAGTTTATATAAACAACTTAAAAACAGAATTTAAAGACTTAAGGGTAAGAGATAAGCACGCAAACAATTTATACTGGTTCACTCTTACACCAAGAGCTACATCCAGTCCCCAGAAACCACTGGGTATTCCATTATGCAATCAAAACCAGATTACACACATAACACACTGAAGTAGTGACCTTGAACCCCTCAAGAAACACACTACTTTTGGAAAAACTGTTTTTGATAAACTCTTTATGTTACTCCAAGATTAGGAGCATAAAACCACCTTTATATAGACCCACCAAGTGGTAAAAAACATTTAATAAAGGATCCAAGTTAGTTAGGATCATTTAAAACATATTAAAACCGCTTAACAGAATTCTGTTAAGGTTTGCAGGAAAACAATCGGTTGTTTTGTCGAAACAATCGATTGTTTTGGTTTGACAGCAAAGTCAACCAAGTTTTTCAAAAACAGCTAAGGTAAAACAACCTGTTGAATTTTTGACAGCTTTTTAGAAAACATATCTTTTCAAAAGGTTAAAGATTCAAATGAACTTGGATCAACTTAAGTAGTGAATTAACAAGTTTTAAACAACTAGACAACACACACACACCCAGCAGCAAGGTCTTCAAGCTTTCCTTTTGGATTTGGAGACATCAAAGCATCTTGTTCAACAATCTTCCCCTATTTGATGAAGACAAATCCCTGATTTGTTTGTGTTGTTGTTTTTGAACTTGAAAGGTCCTGCAAAACAGAATTTGTGCATATACAAAGCAAGTATACCAGCAGGATACCAAGGCACACAAAACCAGTTTTCTGCATAAGCCTTTAAGCAGAAAAAACCAGTCAAATAACCATAAAAACCAGTGCCAAAATGAGACTTGTGTGCAGCAGAACTATGGTGAATGAGACCATGGCAACAACAGAATTTAAACCATGATAAAACCAGATAACACCATAGTGTAGCAGCAGCAACACAACACATAAAACCACATCATTCTCCCCCTATTTGTCTTCTCAAATAGAATGAAAGAAGGGATACAAACAACAAAATTTCCAGCATTGAAAACCAGCATATAGCAGCAACATGATCAACCAGAAAACCTGTGTGTTGTAGCAGCACCATTGCAGCAACAAATATTTCATACCATATCAAATTTGCAGCAAAGATCTATGGCGTGTCAGAGCTATGACAGCAGCAGAATCAAAGTACCATAGACCCTAGAAATTTCAGCAAGGAGACCACAATTTCTCCCCCAATCTTTTCTTCATCTAGTAGCACCCAACAATGGAGTACTTCAAAAAGTTCATCTTCAAGTTGGTCAAATGATTGCTCAAGAGTTGGATTTTGTAGACACATTCTCTCTTCTGTTAAGAGAAAACCTTCTAGATATTCCAAAGAACATTCACAAATATTCATCAACCTCATGACCACCAATGTGGTTGCCATTCATAAAAAAGCTTTGAATTTCAAGGAAAACAAAGAATATATCTCTTTATGATCTAATTCAGAGGCACAAAGAATGCATATTTGACTCAAATGTTCCAGAGGTAAAACAATCGGTTGTTTCATGAAAACAATCGGTTGTTTTTCTGAGACAGCAAGAAAAAGTTATTTTTCAAAGCAAATCATCTTTCAAAGTGTTGGGAAATGCATAATGAAATACATTCATACATTTGCATTACCTCAAGCATGTTTAAAATCTCATTTGGTCTTATGAAGCCAAAAGCATAGGATGAACATATACAACTTACTTTACACAGGTCATGAATTTTGACTTGTCAAGAATTTGTGTAAGGTGTATACTCTTGAACCATAAGCATCACTTTGATTATTCTTCATCATAGCACTTGTACTTGAAGGGTCCTGTAACACAAAATTGATGCATATACAAAGCAAGTATAGCAACAAGATAACAAGACACACACAAACCAGTTTTCTGCATATACAACATTAGCAGAAAAACCAGAAAAATTGAAGTACTCAAGTGCTTTCAAGTGCAGAGAAGCAACAACATAATGCATCAGATTTAAAGCTAACTATACAACCGAATCAAGCATACACTTCTCCCCTTATTTGATCTACAAATAGAAAATGAGAAGGGTTGTAGAAAGCAGAAATCAGAATGATAATAGAGTAGTCCAGCAGTACAAACAATTTTGACATTTCAAGAATAGAACATGTCATAGAGCTTTCAAGAAAACAAGTGGATATAACTTTTATTATCAAATTCTGAGGCACACTCAATGTATATTTGTCCAAAAGCAAGATTTGAAAAGGAGGAATGGTTTAATCATGCATAAACAAACTTGACAGCATTATACAGAGATGCCAGAGGAAAAACAATCGGTTGTTTCGAAAAAACAATCGGTTGTTTTACTGTGACAGCAAAAAGGACATTTTTCATAACCAGAAATTACCTTTTAAATTGATGAAAATGTAGTATGCAATTTGTTCATACCTTTGCATAGAGAACCCCAATACACTACAAGAAAATCGCTAGTTACATACAGTTTTTTACATACGGATCAAAATCCGTATATAAAATAGACATTACATACAGATTTTACATACGGATTTTTACATACGAATTCTGATCTGTATATAACTTCAACATTACATACGGATTTTTTACATATGTATGTAGATCCGTATGTAATGTTAGTATTACATACGGATTTCTACATACGGATAATAATCCGTATGTAACGAATTCTTTTTAAAAAAAAAAATTACATACGGATAGAATCCGTATGTAACAATTTTTTATTTTTTTAAAAAACTTACATATGGATTAAATCCGTATGTAACGACTTTTTTTAAAAAAACTTACATACGGATACTATCTGTATGTAACTATTTTTTAAATTTTTAATTTTTTTTAATTTACATACGGATTAAATCCGTATGTAAGTTTTATTAAAAAAAAAAATTATATACGGATATTTTTTGTATATATGTTATTTAAAATTTAATTAAAAATAGAAATTCTTACATACGGATGGAATTCATATGTAACAATTTTTTATTTTTTAAAAAAACTTACATACGGATTAAATCCGTATGTAACGACTTTTTTTTAAAAAAACTTAATTACAGATTAAATAATATCCGTATGTAACTATTTTTTAAATTTTTAATTTTTTTTAATTTACATACGGATTTGATCCGTATGTAAATTTTTTTTTTAAAAAAAAATTATACACAGATATTTTCCGTATATATGTTATTTAAAATTTAATTAAAAATAGAAATTCTTACATACGGATTTAATCCGTATGTAAGCTATTACAAATTTAGTTAATTAAAAAACTAGAAATAAAGAGTTAACGTATTTTATGTTATTTTATTAAAATTAAAAAACAATAAAATTGAGAAAGAAAAAACAATAAAAAATATTGAAAATAGAAATAAAAATATAAGTGATCTTAACGTGTGTTATATCATAAATTAATTTAATTTTATATTTTATTTTGATTATTTAAAATTTAATTAATTAATTACTTAAAGTAATTAAATACTTATTTAAATTATAATAATAAATTATATTCAATTAAAAATAATCAGATAAAAAATTTTAAAAATAAATAACATAAAAAATTAAATGTGATTTATGTTATTTCATTAAAATTAGAAAACAAAACAATTGAGAAAAAAAATAATAAAAAATTAAGAATACGTTGAATTTGAGTTTGAACCCGGGTTTAGGGTTTAGGGTTCTCAGCCCACCTTCACTTCAATAAAATATTTTTTTTTTGACTATTTAAAGTTAATATATTGAATTACTTAAAGTAATTGAATATTTATTTAAATTATAATAATAAATTATATTCAATTAAAAATAATCAGATAAAGAATTTTAAAAATAAATAACATAAAAAATTAAATGTGATTTATGTTATTTCATTAAAATTAGAAAACAAAACAATTGAGAAAAAAAAATAATAAAAAATTAAGAATATGTTGAATTTGAGTTTGAACCCGGGTTTAGGGTTCTCAGCCCACCTTCACTTCAATAAAATATTTTTTTTTTACTATTTAAAGTTAATATATTGAATTACTTAAAGTAATTGAATATTTATTTAAATTATATTAATAAATTATATTCAATTAAAAATAATTAGATAAAGAATTTTAAAAATAAATAACATAAAAAATTAAATGTGATTTATGTTATTTCATTAAAATTAGAAAACAAAATAATTGCGAAAAAAAAACAATAAAAAATTAAGAATATGTTGAAATTGAGTTTGAACCTCAGCCACTTCACTACAGTTCTCCACTCAGCCCACCTTTACTTCAATAAAATATTTTTTTTTTACTATTTAAAGTTAATATATTGAATTACTTAAAGTAATTGAATATTAAATTATATTAATAAATTATATTCAATTAAAAATAATCAGATAAAGAATTTTAAAAATAAATAACATAAAAAATTAAATGTGATTTATGTTATTTCATTAAAATTAGAAAACAAAATAATTGAGAAAAAAAAATAAAAAATTAAGAATATGTTAAATTTGAGTTTGAACCCCAGCCACTTCATCACAGTTATCCACTCAGCCCACCTTCACTTCAATAAAATAATTTTTTTTTACTATTTAAAGTTAATATATTGAATTACTTAAAGTAATTGAATATTAAATTATATTAATAAATTATATTCAATTAAAAATAATCAGATAAAGAATTTTAAAAATAAATAACATAAAAAATTAAATGTGATTTATGTTATTTCATTAAAATTAGAAAACAAAATAATTGAGAAAAAAAAATAAAAAATTAAGAATATGTTAAATTTGAGTTTGAACCCCAGCCACTTCACCACAGTTATCCACTCAGCCCACCTTCACTTCAATAAAATATTTTTTTTTTACTATTTAAAGTAAATATATTGAATTACTTAAAGTAATTGAATATTTATTTAAATTATATTCAATTAAAAATAATCAGATAAAGAATTTTAAAAATAAATAACATAAAAAATTAAATGTGATTTATGTTATTTCATTAAAATTAGAAAACAAAATAATTGAGAAAAAAAACAATAAAAAATTAAGAATATGTTGAATTTGAGTTTGAACCCCAGCCACTTCACTACAGTTCTCCACTCAGCCAACCTTCACTTCAATAAAATATTTTTTTGACTATTTAAAGTTAATATATTGAATTACTTAAAGTAATTGAATATTTATTTAAATTATATTCAATTAAAATAACTAAATAAACAATTTTAAAAATAAATTACATAAAAAATTAAATGTGATTTATATTATTTCATTAAAATTAAAAAACAAAATAATTAAAAAAATAAAAATAAAAATAAATGTTGAATTTTAATTGAAACCGGGCACCTTAACGTAATCTTCTAAGCCCAAGTTCACTTTACTTTCACTGGCCCATGTATTATTCATTAGCCCATGTATTCTTCAGCAGCTCACTCCACGCATCTTCATTCACTAAAACCTAAAGCACAGCAACTCCATTTCCAGAACGGCACCAGCGAACAGCAACCTCAATTCCAGCGAACAGCGAACAGCAATCCCATTTCCAGCGAACAGCACCAGCGAACAGCAACCCTATCTGCCACACCGCACGCACGATCTCTTTCGGTTTCGCCACCACCGTGTGACCTCCGGCCACCACCGCTACAACCGTTCAGGTTTTGTTTAATATGTAACAAAAATTGTAGAAAAAAATAGAATCTACTTTTTTGTATGCTGCTCTCTTTGTTTGCAGGAAGTTGCTGGTTTTTTGGTTTATTTTGGCATACATGGTTTATGGTTTATTTTTGGGTTATTGAGCTGGGAATGTGCAGGGCTTTAGTTTGTCTCTGTAAAGTGATACATTATACATTGTATGAGCTGATGTATATTTTTATGTTTCTGTTATTGTGGTTTAATGAATTTTTGTATGAATTTATTAGCTATAAAACTTGATAATTTTAAAATAATGATAGCAGTGAACTTTTTTTTGATGGTTCACTTCCTCATTTGAGTCAATGTAGGCATAAGTGATAAATCCATAATTCAAAAAGTCAATACAATCCAATATCTTGCCATTGGGTAAATTCTCATTGCGATTTCTTATGTATAAAATTCTGTAATTTAATGCATGAAAAATATTTTTTTATTACTAATTATAATACCTAAAGAAGATTTAGGTAGAGTTTGTAACACAAACTCTTACATGTTCGTTTCTAACACGAACTCTTAAATGTTCGTTTATAGCACGATCTTTGAAAAAATCGTTGACTTTTTGTCAATTGCTTTATGAACAGAACATGGATCAGTTTCCATCAAATCGTGGATAGATGTATGATAGGTGTTATAGAGGAAGAGGTGCTTTGAAAGAGACTTTTATATTGGGAGTTGAAGAGTTTATAACCAAAGCTTGCCAACAAGAATGTTATCTGAATGATGGGGGAATACGATGTCCATGTACTAAGTGTGATTGTACAAGAATTTTGGAGGAAAGACTTGTGAAGGTTCATCTCTACAAACATGGTTTCAAATCTAATTATTGGATTTGGAGTGATCATGGTGAAGACATGGTAGAAGGTGACTTGGATAATAACGATAATTGCATGCCTTTGGAAATAATTGGAGGTGCACACCTTCAGTCACAAAATGACCAAGTTAGGTTGATGGAAGACATGGTGTATGATGCTTTTAGGCAACAAGAGTCATTCCGAGTACCAAATGTAGATAACATGGAAGAGCCTCCGAACGAAGAAACTCAAAGATTTTATGACCTTTTGTTGGATGCAAATGCGCCATTGTATAAAGGGTCATCTGACTCCAAATTATCAATGTGTGTCCGACTATTAGCTTGCAAATCCAATTGGAATATTCCAAACCAATGCTTAGAGTTTATTTCAAAAATGCTTTTAGATGCAACACCTACCAAAATAGGTTTGCCTAAAAGTTATTATGATGCAAAAAGGCTAGTGTCGAAATTGGGATTACAGGCTAAGAGGATTGATTGTTGTGTGGATGGTTGCATGCTCTTCTATGATAACGAATACGGTAAAAATGATGGAGCGTTGCTTCGATGCAAATTTTGTCACAAGTCAAGGTATCATCACCAGAACACCAGACCAAGTAACAAAAAACCAGTTCCTGTAAAAGCAATGTTCTATTTGCCAATAATTCCAAGGTTGCAAAGAATGTATGCTTCAACACAGACTGCGGGACAAATGACATGGCACTATGATAACAGAAGCAATAATGGTGTTTTGCGTCATCCATGTGATGGCGAGGCTTGGAAACACTTTGATACAATATATCCCGATTTTTCTGTGGAGGCACGCAATGTGCGATTAGGTTTATGCTCTGATGGTTTTAATCCATATGTGCAAGCATCAAATGCACCCTATTCATGTTGGCCAATAATTGTGACCCCGTATAATCTTCCTCCCGAAATGTGCATGTCTAAACCTTATATGTTTTTGAGTTGTCTCATACCAGGCCCATTCAATCCAAAGGCTGGTATTGATGTATTTTTGGAGCCCTTGATAGACGACTTGAAGAAATTGTGGAGTGGTGTCCCAACATACGATATTTCAAGGAAAGAGAACTTCATGATGAGGGCAATGTTAATGTGGACGATTAATGATTTTCCTGCATACGGTATGTTGTCTGGTTGGGGAACTCATGGTAAATTAGCATGCCCACATTGCATGGAGCATTCAAAGGCATTTAGATTACATCATGGGGGGAAAAATTCTTGGTTTGACTCGCATCGTAGATTTTTACCAAATGATCATGCATTTAGGAGGAACAAGAATGCGTTCAAGAAGGGGGAAGTTGACATGGATCCTCCACCACCTAAGTTCACACCTACACAAGTTTGGAATAGAGTAAAGGCTTATCCTAAAGTAACTGAGAGTGGTGTGCAAAGAATACATGGTTACGGGGAGTGGCATAACTGGACAAAAAGAAGCATCTTTTGGGATCTTCCATACTGGAAAGACAATATATTAAGACATAATCTTGATGTTATGCATATTGAAAAAAACTTCTTCGATAACATTTTTAATACTGTCATGAATGTGACTGGGAAGACAAAGGACAATGACAAAGCACGAATGGACTTAAGTTTGTATTGTAGGCGAAGAGACTTGGAACTGAAGTCACATCCTAATGGAAAGATGTTGAAGCCAAAAGCAAATTACACACTTGCAACAGAGGAAATTAAACATGTGTGTCAATGGTTAAAAGATCTTAGGATGCCTGATGGATATTCTTCAAATTTGGCTAGATGTGCTGATGTCAATAAGGGAAGGGTGCTTGGTATGAAAAGCCATGATTGTCATGTATTCATGGAATGCCTACTTCCCATAGCATTTAGTTCCTTACCAACTCATGTTCTAAATCCCATTATTGAGGTAAGTCATTTTTTCAAAGATTTGTGTTCTACAACACTAAATCAGGATGATCTTACTAGGATGGAACAAAACATTCCAATAATTCTTTGTAAGTTGGAAAGGATATTTCCCCCGGCATTTTTTGATTCTATGGAACATCTCCCTGTCCATCTAGCATATGAAGCCAAACTTGGTGGACCTGTCCATTATAGGTGGATGTACCCATATGAAAGGTAATAATAAGAGTAATTAGTCTTTATTTAATGTGAAATATAACTATCAATCATAACATATTTCTTTGATTATAGATTCATGGGATATGCTAAACGATCAGTGAAGAATAAGGCTAGGGTAGAAGGATCTATTTGTGCATCTTATTTGCATCGTGAGACAACTCACTTTTGTTCACATTATTTCAACAACTTCATGTTAAGACCACAACATTGTAGAAATGAAGTGGACATTGAAAGTGAAAGGCTTCCATCAATCTTATCTGTATTTGACCAACATGGACGTCATTCTGGGAGGAAGATCACTCGTTGGTTAACTGATGAAGAATTGAACTCAGCTCATGTTCATATTTTGATCAACTGTAATGAAGTTAAACCATACCTCGAGTAAGTCTCATGCAAGATATTCTTTTAAAACACTGTTATTGATTCATTAAGTTATCGGTAACCAAATGCATTGACACTTATATATTCACAGCTCTTTCTTACATTGTAATGAAATTTCCGAATCACATGCCTCGGCTCGTTTACATACAGATTTTCCTTTATGGTTTAGGACACAAGTATGTATCAACAAATTCTCTAATTTACTTTTTTTTTTACTTCTTTAACCATTTCATAAAAAATTAATGACATTGATATATTTATAGGTTCATAATGACCCTTTAAATGTGAATAATCAACACTTAAGAGATTTATCACTTGGTCCTTTAAGGTGTGTAAAAGAGTGGCACACCTTCTTTGTGAATGGGTACAAATTCCACACTCATGCATGGAGCGAGGGAAAGAAAACAATAAATAGTGGGGTCCATGTAAAGGGTCTTACAGAAGGAGGTGAGGATGATTTCTACGGTGTAATTCAACACATATATGAGGTGGAGTACAATTCTTCGACCTCAGATAACAAAGTTGTATTATTTTACTGTAATTGGTTTGATCCATCAACAAGAGGTACACGAGTGGACTCCAAATATGGTATTGTGGATATTCGAATGGATAGAAGATATGTGCCATTTGATCCTTTTATCATTGCACATAATGTTCGACAAGTTTATTATGTACCATATGCAGCATCACGCAGAGACAAACGTGGCTGGTGTGTTGCAATCAAAACGAAACCCAGAGGTCGTATAGATTCTGATGATGTAGAAGTTGAAGTGCCATATCAAGTTGATGAAATGTCACATGTTAATGAAGTGATTGAAGTTGAAAGGGTTTCAGGATTACAAGATTTAGAGGCTGAGCTTGAAGAAGTTGACATAAACAATGTATCATCATTTGAAGATCAGATAGATGAAGAAACAAATGAATGGGAAGAAGACAATGAAGAGGGAGAAAGTGAAGATGAATATGGAGATGACTTTGACATCTCTAGCTCTGAATAGACTTAGGAAGCCAATGTTAACAAATAATATCTATTGTACGAACTAGTATTGTATTGTTGTTGTTAACATACTGTTTATTACTCCAATTAATTTGAGCTTTATGTTTGCTGATGAAATTTTTACATGTTTATTTCAATTTTTTTATTAAACTATATTCAACATATTTTTCTCCATTAATAAACTTATATAACCTTCATTATCATTTCATGCCATATATATAGATGTCATCAGGAGGTTTTGATCAACCATCACCGAGTAACAACCAAAAAAAGGGGAAAAGAAATTATGTGATAAAATTGTTATCACGATTTAACAACCAAAATCCATCATCAAGTCAACCCAATACACTTATTCCTTCTTCAGTTCACGGATCTACCCCACCAGTACCAGATGCTACCCAATCCACCCCACCAGTACCAGATGCTACCCAATCCACCCCACCAGTACAAGATGCTATTGCATCAACACCATCTCCACGTGTTGGTTCTAATGCATCAACCCCACCAGATATTACACCATCCCCATATACAAATCTTGGAGGGACGCACTCAGCTTCTGCAGCGAATAACTTAGAGGACGAGGTCCTCTCAGCTAGTGATCGTCCTCTGATTCAGCCTATTGGGGGAGGGTAAGAATATAACAAAATTCAATTTATATAATTTATTATTATTGTCTTATAATTTTGACTAACTTTGTTTTGGTATTTAGGTTTTATCCATCAAAAATTGCATCAAAGGCCATCACTGCCACCATCAAGCAACAATTTGGTGAGCCATGGCCAACATGGGGGGCAATCCCAAAGGGTGAACGAGATATATTTTTTCAACGTTTTAAGGTACTTGTTTTTTATTCCCTTTAAATATTTTATATTTTACAATTTGGATTGATGATTCTTGTTGTTTTGCAGAGGAAGGTCACTTGGAGGGCTGAGGACGAGGAAAAAGTTAAGAAAAATTTCCATACAAAAGCTTCTCACACCCTTTCACAAATGTTTAAAGATGCTCGCCAAGAAGGTAAACGACCAGAATGGATTGGCAATAATGTTTGGAACAGCCTCCAAGAACACTGGAACATGGCTGTGTATCGATCCAAATGTGATACAGCTAAAAAGAATCGTTTTTCTGAAAAAGGTGGATGTCTGCACACTGGAGGATCTATTAGTGTTCATGAACACGCTATTCGTTTGGTATGATTTTCATATAAATTTTTTATATTAATCTATGATTAATTATTATCTTTTTAATTTATGAAATGTTTTCTTTATAGACAGAGGAGCTTGGCCGCTCGGTCCATGTTTATGAAGTGTTTCAACAAACACATATACGGAAGAGCACTGGAGATTTTGTTGATGATAGATCAAGGCGGACTCATGTTAGTTTTTTTAAACTTTTTTTTTCATCTACCTTAATTGGTATGATAACAATTATTTTTCATTTTAATAGGAAGATTTTGAAAGTAGATTGTCTCAAGCATTATCTGAGTCACAATCTACCTCAATATCTACTTCATTAGATCCTGTTGAGGAGGAAAGATTGAGAAGCCGTTGTTGGTTAGAAACTGTAGGTGGAAGGTACAAGGGACGAGTATATGGGATTGGACGTGTTGATCGTCAGGACGACTGTGTTGGTCGCTACATACAAGAAACACAATCATCTTCTAGTAATAACAAGGCTAATTCAGAAGAAATTGTTGAACTTAGGCAGCATATTGAACGCATGGATGCAAGGTTTCAAAACTTTCAAAATTTCATGATGCAATATCTACCACCTGAGGCAGCAGCTGCAGCACAACAGTTTTTTCAGCAACCAAATACCCCGCCACCAACTCAACCGAATCAGCAGTCAGATGAAGTCCAACAACATCATAATAATCATGATGAACAACAAAATTCACCCGGTGAAGATTATAATAATTATTAGCTTCTCTAGAACTTTGTTTTAATGAAATACATTTTAGATATTTAGATATTGGAAAATAGTAAGTATTGTATGTATGGATAACTTTGAATGTGATGAATATTTGTCTTCTGAAAACTGGAATGTACTGGAATGTTGATGGATGATATGCAGGTGTAGAATATGGGGTGCTTCCAAATACAAATAGTTGATGGTGCTGTGTACAATGTTACATACGGATAAATTCGTATGTAGGTCTGCTTGTTAATTACATACGGATTTTACATACGGATTTATCCGTATGTATTACATACGGATTTATCCGTATGTATTACATACGGATTTTACATACGGATTTTACATACGGATTTATCCGTATGTAATTACATACGGATTTTACATACGGATTTATCCGTATGTATTACAAACGGATTTTACATACGGATTTATCCGTATGTATTACATACGGATTTTACATACGGATTTATCCGTATGTTTTACATACGGATTTATCCGTATGTAATAACACACGGATTTACATACGGATTTTACATACGGATTTATCCGTATGTAATTACATACGGATTTTACATACGGATTTATCCGTATGTAATTACATACGAATCCAAAAATCCGTATGTAATAGTTACCTACGACAGTTTTACATACGGATTTTTTTCCGTATATAATCCGTATGTAAATGGGTTTTATATACGGATTTTGTGTGTTACATACGGATATTGGCTGTATGTAATTTGAGTTTTTCTTGTAGTGATAGATTCACCCAAAAAGAAGACTTTGAGATGTTCATATGATCACAAGGCACACTTACATAAAGTGAGAAATGAAAACACACATACTCCCTTTATTCTTGAAGTTTCTCTTTTAAGCACCCATTATGCATGTGCCAAGATGTCTTTTGACTTTCAAAGAACCTTGCAAGACATATACAATTGAAGGTGTAGTTACAAAGATTGACTTTACTCTTGTCGCTTTTCCCTTTGACAGTCATTCTTCAACTCCAAAAATGATTCTTGGCTGCCAAGGATACCTACAAGAATTAAGAAGCAAGATTTGGTCCCCTTATGAATTTGGGTCCTATGATGTTAGTAGGAGTCTTAGGAACCTTAGAAACCTTAGGAACCCATTTCAAAATACCTTTAGGAACAGAAAACCTTCTTACTCTGCAGAATCTAATAGTGTGGCCCCTTTTCATGCAGTAATGACAAATTTCAACCAGTTGTTTCGATAAAACAATAGGTTGTTTTTCAAAGAAACTTGAAAAGGGTTTTGAAACAGATTTGTTCTTGCTGTTTGGATTAAACCCCAACCCCGCCTTGCCAAAAACACATTTTTGAGAAGCAAGAACAATTTCAAGATTGGATTGGCCTTTGGAAAACTTGTCCATGGTTTTTAAAAGATAGTGAACCTTCTTTTGAAGAGATTCACAATTTTCACAAAAGCTAGAATCCCACTTGCAAGAAGAGTTTTTGTAGATCATTTCCAAACTTTCAAAATCTGTTTTTGAATGGTTCAACTCTTCTTCCAAAGTCTTGACTCGATTTTCCAACCAGTTGTTTAAACATTTCAACCGATTGTTCAAAAGGGTTAACCTATTAGCTTCTTCATGAGTCTCATTGAAGGCCTCAAGAAGTTGGCTATAATTTTCAACATTAATGGAAGAGCTTGAACTTACACTGCTTGTGTCACTTTCTTGTCTTGTCATTTGACATAAATTTGCTTCTTCTTCATCACTTGAAGAGGAGTTTGATGAGTCATCATTATAAGCTCTTCTTGATTTTCCTTTCTTCTCATGCTTCTTGAAGTTTTTCCTCCTGTTGAATGAGTCACTTTTGTTGTTTCTCTTCTTTAGGGACTTGCTGAATTTCTTAAACAACAACCTAAATGTTTCCTCTTCACTCCCATCACTTGAGTATTGACAATTTTTGTTCCCTGTAGCTTGACTTGATCCAGATTCTTCTTTTGTCATAAGACAAACCTCTTTTCTGGATTCTGAAGAGAAAGATTCAACAAAAGATTCTTCTTTGTCCATCAAGGCACTCCTTGGATTCTTGTGATACTCTTCAAGGGTATTCCACATTTCTTTGGCAGAACTACATTCTGAAACCTTGAGCAATTCATTAGAATCAAGTGCAGATACAATGATTTTCATAGCTACACAATCAAGATGTTCTCTTTCAGAAGAAACATTTTCAGATATAGGCATGAGATAGCTATTTGTAATAACATTCCAGATTTTTCTATCTATAGATTCAACAAAGAATTTCATTCTTATGCACCATAATTCATATTTCATACCACAGAACAAAGGTGGTTTGCTTAAACATGCACCTTCCCCAAAAGAAAACTTTTCAGCCATTTAAAAAAGATTTAGGATCAAAACTTGAATAACTTTCAAGAACCAAGCTCTGATACCAATTGTTAGAATATATGGCCTTAAACGAGAGGTGGGTGAATTGTTTAAGAGGGATTTTCGCAAACTTTGAAGGTATAATGAAAACCAACGCTGAATTACAGAGAAAAGAATCAAGGAAACAAATACCCAAAACTGTTTGAAGATGATATCAGAAAAACAATCGGTTGTTTTGTCGAAACAATCGGTTGTTTTTATCAGCAGTTTATATAAACAACTTAAAAACAGAATTTAAAGAGTTAAGGGTAAGAGATAAGCACGCAAACAATTTATACTGGTTCACTCTTACACCAAGAGCTACATCCAGTCCCCAGAAACCACTGGGTGTTCCACTATGCAATCAAAACCAGATTACACACATCACACACCAAAGTAGTGACCTTGAACCCCTCAAGAAACACACTACCTTTGGCAAACCACACCAAGAGTGTTGATCTTGAAACCCTCAAGAACACACAACACTCATTGGCAACACAACTACAGAAATACAGTAATCAAGGAAGAAGGGAATAGAATACACCTGGGTATTACAAAGCTTAAAGTTCAAAATTACAACCCAATCCTATTCCACACACATAAGAATTATCCAAAGCTCTTTCAAATCTTGGAAAAACTATTTTTGATAAACTCTTTATGTTACTCCAAGATTAGGAGTGTAAAACCACCTTTATATAGACCCACCAAGTGGTCAAAAGCATTTAATAAAGGAGCCAAGTTAGTTAGGATCATTTAAAACATATTAAAACCGCTTAACAGAATTCTGTTAAGGTTTGCAGGAAAACAATCGATTGTTTTGTCGAAACAATCGATTGTTTTGGTTTGACAGCAAAGTCAACCAAGTTTTTCAAAAACAGCTTTTTAGAAAACACATCTTTTCAAAAGGTTAAAAATTCAAATGAACTTGGATCAACTTAAGTAGTGAATTAACAAGTTTCAAACAACTAGACAACACACACACACCCAGCAGCAAGGTCTTCAAGCTTTCCTTTTGGATTTGGAGACATCAAAGCATTTTGTTCAACATATATGATTACAAATATTTTTAGTGTCAATGACTTACAATGAGTACTCAAGTATTCTAGTTCTTACCCTTTATCCTCCATATGATAAAGAACACATGTATTCTTTTTTTGAAACTACTTCTAACTTTTTCAAGTAATCTTTAATTGTTATTTTTTTCCTACAATAAAATAGTTGTTTATAATATAGCAATGATAACTCTCTCATGATAAGATATACAAATTGTAAGAAAAATACTAAAAAGAATGACGATTTTATAAAGATTTCATCATTTAGTAAGGAGTTTCAATGATCTGGTACATAAACAACTTTGATATAGGTGCATGCACAATACATTGATATTTCACATCATATTGTTACTTAGTTAATGCATGAAAAACTTTTATTTATAAGTGTCTTGAATACGATCATCGTAACTAATGTGTTAATCTTCTATTGCATCTGAAAGTTACAACACAAGTTGATATGGGGTTGGACCAGGGAATGCTCTAGCGGTTTGCATCTATTTTTAACTGCGAGACGATGGCTGTCCCTTTTATATACTTGGGTATGCCAGTCGGTGGGATTCATAAAAGAGGGGATTTTTGGAATGGGGTGATTGAGAAGGTACATATTAGATTAAGCAGATGGAAGGGTAGATGTTTGACGATGGCTGGGAGGGTTTGTCTGATCAATTCCGTGCTATCCTCTATTCCGTTATTCTTTATGTCTTTATTCAAATTGCCCTCGGGGGTGGCTGGAAAGCTAATTCGGTTGCAAAGAAGCTTCCTTTGGGGATGGGGTGCAGAAGGAAGGAAAATGGCTTGGGCCTCCTGGAGTCATGTATGTATACCACGCAAGTTTGGGGGGTTGGGGGTAATTGATGTAAGGTTGTTCAACCTGGCTTTATTGGGGAAGTGGATTTGGAGGTTGGGGTCGACCGAGAGAGACCTTTGGAAGGAGATCCTCACATCTAAATATGGAGGGTGGAGAAGCTTGGGAGAGGAAGGAAAAGGTAGGAGGTGTTCTCTATGGTGGAAAGATTTGAAAGAGGTGTGGTTCTCGGAGGGTTGGGGGAGAAGTTTTGCAGACGGTTTCAAGTGGAGTATAGGGGAAGGGAAGGATATACTTTTCTGGGAAGATAGATGGCTGAACGGCGAGTCTCTGAAGAGTTCCTTTCCAAGGTTTTTTTCTATTAGCTCTTCCAAGAATGCTAAGGTGTCAAAGCTTGGCTATTGGTCGAATGGCGATTGGGTCTGGCAATTGTCTTGGAGAAGATCGTTTTTTGAGTGGGAGAAGTCGTTGGCGGAGCAGTTGCGTCAGCTTCTGCTAGAGGCTCGAGTTGTTTCGGGAGAGGTGGATGGTTGGATATGGAAGGGAGGGGTTTCCCAATCTTTTTCGGTTAATTCTGCCTATAACCTTGTTAGAAAGGATAAAGAGACAATGTTTTCGCCAATTTTTTGTAAGCTGTGGAAGAGCAAGGCAATTCCCTCTGTAGCTCTCATGACTTGGAGGCTGTTGGAAAACAAGCTTGCTACCAGGGTAAATTTGAGTAGAAGAGGGGTTTTGGTGGATAGCTCGTTGTGTGGTTTGTGTGGGTTGGTGGAAGAGTCTTGTTGCCATTTGTTCTTCGATTGCAGTTTTGCTAGGCGGGTGTGGGGATTGTGTCATAGGTGGCTTGGGGTTTTAGTTGCGTCCCAAATCCAGCCAAAGTGTAATTTTGATCATTTTAGGTTGAGCTATGCTTCAGAAACGGTTAATAATGTCTGGACCACAATTTGGGTTGGGGTAGTGAGTGAGTTATGGAAGCACAGGAATAACATTATTTTTAATAGAGGAGTGGGGGATGCTTCTGAAGTTTTTTCTTTGGTACAAGTAAAGGTATGGTTGTGGGTTTCTGTTAATTGTAGGTCAGCCTCGTTTTCCTTTTCTGGCTGGTGTTTAGAACCTTTGGTTTGCATGAGGCTAATTACCTGAGTTTGGCTTGTTTAGTAAGTTTGAAGGTTTTAGGCTGGTATGTGTACAAGGGTTGAACCACCCCTGAAGTGGTTCCTATTTATTTATATTTTATTGCCGATAAAAAAAAAGTTGATAGCGTTTTAGTTTATAAGATCTTTGCACACTTAACTTATTGTGTTTTGTAGTACCTTTTGTTCCGAGCATGCTTTCTTATACTGAAAAAATTATTTTGAGCATACAACAAAAATTGAATCTCTTATGTTAGATATGGGAATGTGAGTAAAAACTTTGATCATTTGACAAAAGGGTTAGGTACATTTGAAATGTGTTTGCACCTTGGTACAAGTTTTTGTATCAATACAAGAAAATGTCATATTTACGTAGCTGAAAACGGAGGCGAAGTAATGAAAACCGACGATAAAACGTTGGTCATGCGTAGGCCGCCAAACAATGGACAAAACGTCATGGAAACAAAGTGATTTTTTCGTCAGCCAATGAAAGGACGCAATTTGCGTGGGCCAAGTCGATGTAAAAGTAATGACGAAAACTTTGTGTGAGCTAGGTCCAGGCATAAAAGTTGGGGAAAATATTGCAGTGACCACATGACACTTTTCCAGTGAGTGAGAATAATTTTATGAATAAGATAACTAAGCCAATAATTAACTTCTTCTCTCACACTCATAATAAAAGAAATAATCAACATATTTCACTAACAAAATTTATATCGAGTCGCCCAATTTTAAACTAACTTGATTCAAGCTATGATTTTAATCAATTTTATCTAAAAAATAGATTAAACAAAAATAAGTCATTTAATAATCCAAACTGAAACTTCAATTTAAATTTACCTTTTAGCAATCCAAAACCAAAGTACGTATAAATCGAAGAGGGAGCTTCGTCGGAGTTTCGCTGGAGACAATAATGGAGCTAAAATCAAAAAATAAATAAATAAGTTGTAAGGGAGAAGAACATGTCGCATAAAGGAAGTGGCAGACAGATGAAGCAATGGGGAGGAGGGAGCGACCGACAAAATAGTGGAGCAGAGGGAGGGACCAACGGAGCGAAGGGAGCGACTAAGAAAGGTGGCGGTGTAGAAAGGAAGCGTCGGAGGGAGGGAGTGAGTTGGGAGAGGAAGTGATAGAGGGAAGGAGTTGCGTAGAGAGAAAAATTAGATTTTGAATTTTGGGATTTTTTGATTTTAGGAGAAACTGACCTGAAGGAGAAAAAGTTTGGCATTTATCAGTGTGCCTGACACAGAACTTGCGTCAGCCAGACCGACGCATGCCCAACAACGACTATATCGCCTGCTAGGCCGACACATATCTCTACTTTTATTTAATTTATTAACTAAAATTACTTAATAAATATAATTTATTAACGAGAATTTTTAGAATAATTAATTTATTTCTATTTGCATATACCAAGTCGACATACAACAAATGCAATTTGCGTGGGTCAAGCCGACGCAAAAGTAATGACGAAAAACTTTGCATCTACGACTTCCTCTTGACGTCTGACATGCATCAGATCAACCCACACAACTTTTCTTTTGCGTTTGCCTATCATGGATTTAATCGACGCAATTCGCGTACTCCTCTTAACCAACGACACTCTTATGTAGTTAATCCTTTTTTTTTAGTGTATTATACCTTGAGCTTCTCTTATTATGAATTTTATGTGAGTGTCATCTACAACTTTCATGGGAATAAGATGGTTTGTGACATATAGTCTAACTTGAGTTCGATAAAGAAACGATCGTGCATTTTTTTCTTGATAAACAAACATTAAAAAAATATTTTAGTTCACTTATATTCTCATCAAACATAGGAATGATTTAGGCTATATTTTTATCCATGAAGACTAGATTAGATTCTCTTAACATAGATTATTGAGACAAGATCATTAGATCGAATAGTCTTATAACAAAATCAGCAAACTTTAACAGCATAGTTAAAAAATTATTTTATTGGACCAAATTTGCTTAAATTTTTTTGCATTATTCTTCATTAGAATTTGATGCAAAAATTAAAGGTGATTGAAAATTCAATATTGAAAGAAGAAGATATTTCAATTATACAAAAGTGGTTTAAATTTTTTAACAATTTAAATAAAAAATATATGTTTTTTTTATAATCAAATTTGAAAGCAGCAAAAGCAATCTACTAACTAAATCTTAAATTAAAAAAAAAATTATAAAACAATTTAATAAGTGAAAAAATTACGAAAAAAAGACATATTTAATTACTTAGTTTATAATAAATTAAAATTTCGTAATTTATATATTTTTAAGAATGATCAATTTTAATATTTAAATTTATATATCATGATGTAATTTAGGTGTAGAAAATAAATATTTATTACCCTTCACTTTCTAAAATACCACTTTTATTATAGTTTTGAAGTAATTTTATTTAGTGAAATGAAATAAATAAATTTGTGGTTCAATTTTGATAACTTTATATTGTTGAAAATTATATTTGATGAAGGTGACTAAGTGAGATAGAAAGAGTTTGAAGATTTACAAAGTATATAAAAAACGGATATATAATAAGATAAAAACTGAAACACTAATCTAAATAATTTTTATCAAAACACAATATTATTTGTATCAAGTACTTTTTTTATTTTCATATATTTTAAAATATATTTCATTAATTTTAAAATGATACCATTAAATATTTAGCCTAAGGCTGACTTACTCCTACAAAAAATCTTACATATTCATTTAACTATACTTGTTATATATGATATATAATGAGAGGCTAGCTTGAATATAATAATAATAATAATATATAATCATAGAAAATATGAAATCAACTTTGAATGCTACAAGAACATATGATTGAAGTACAATATAGAGTTCCTTGAAAAATGACCTAAAAGTAGTGCAACTTTTAGAGGAGTCGCAATTGTGTTTGGCAATCAAATGTTACTGACACGATGCTTTTGGCATTTGATAGTCACATGCTCATTATATATGTTCATTGTCACCCACTAAGGAGTGGAGTGGGAGGATATATATCCACCCTATAAACTTCACCTATGAAAGGTTTTCTTGACAGAGACTATGCAGGATAGTGCTCGTGTTTTGTCCTACACAAAATGGTCACCAAGATTTAATTTTTAGAAATTTTCCATGTGTCCTATATGGTCCATATCTCTTTTGGTCGAGCCCCTTTTCACTGTTCTTTTCGGAGTAATTAATGGTGTTATATTAGATTATATGTATGTTTTTTTCTCTTTTAAAGACAAATAATGTAAGTTATAAATTATATAACTTTGTGCGTTTTTTAATAAATAAAAGTCATAATTTGTATATATGCAATGAGTTTTTTTTCTAATAATACTATAAATTTGTTTTTATATAATAAACATTATTTAGAGTGTGTGATTGTTTTGTGAAACAGTTTAACCTGTGATTGCATGCATGGTATGTCCTACACTTTGGGTAAGAGTACTTTCATGTTGCCAGAAAGCATCTTTGCCAGTAGCCAACCTTAGCTGTGCTAAGAACTTCTTACGAAAGTCATGTCCTTTCGACTTTGGTATATAAATATTCTTGTCTCAAATAGTATTTCACAAACACATTAGTTTCTATACGCTTCATACTGAATTCAATTGTGATTTGGAATTGCATTATGTATAAATTTAGTTAAAAATATGTTTTCTTATATAAATCAATTTTTCAACATAAAAATGTCTAATGTCTAATAGGTTTTTTTTTTACAAAAAATAATAAAATGAAAAAGTTTAAGGGATATCTCAGTTATTGCAAAAACTCTCTCACATAGCTCCCAAGACATAACGAGAACGGTTAGAAGACTGTCCACAAAATCCATAACATCATAAAGCTTCCCAAAATCCATATAACTTATTTAGAATTATTTTTCAAAACAATTAGACATAAAAAACATACTAACCAAGATATTTACAATATCAACAAAAGCAAAAGTGTCATAATTCTTTAAAAAAGCATGTAATGTTCTCTTGCAGAGATATCTAAAAACAACAACACCCCACGACACTAGCTTTGTATTAATCATTCTTTTAAAAGTGATACAAACATTGAAATTGGATTCTAAACATGTTGTTGGAGATCCCATGTCAATTAGAGATAAAGACATTTCATAGAATATAAGTGGGTGCAATCCTCACCTTATAAGCCAGTTTTATAAGGTTGAGTTAAGCTTAAAGTTCACTTCTTAATTTGGAGATCCGAGATCGGCTAAAACATCTCAATCATAGTATATAAGTGAGTGCAAACCTAACCTTATAAACCAGTTTTATAAGGCTGAGTTACACTTAAAATTCATTTTTTAATATGGTATCAGAGTCATTTAAAGCCTATTCTAGTGAGAATTTATTGGGTTTATTGGAGATCTCGCATCTAGATATTAAGACATTTTATAGTATATAAGTGAGTGTAAACTTCACTTTATAAGTTGGTTTTATGAGGTTGAATTAGACTTAAAGTTCACTTGTGCAAACCTTATCTTGTAAGCCGTTTTTATGAGATTGAGTTAGAGTTAAGTTCACTTCTTAATACATATTTTTACTTTATATTTATATTCAACGAACGAAAATAAAACATTACTAAAATTAAGCTTAATTGGAAATAAAATGAAGGTGAAATAGTAAAAGCATGATGATTGTAGGATTGATTTAACTTATTCAGTCTTAGATTTAAATATTAACCATATAATTATTTAAATATTTGGAGTTCTTCTATTCATAATATTATTAGTTTCAATGAAAGATTCTCGGGATAAAAAAAATAGGAAAAGAAGTACTAATTAACTTATTGACTAACAATTTGTTCAACTTAAAAATTAAACATTATATAACACCTAAAGTTTCACTACTAAAAGTGTATATATATCAAGGATGTAAAAAAATGTTATTTCATGAATTTGTGAAATGAAAATGGTAGTTAATATTTATCTTGGTTCTCAGAGGATAGGGGGGAAACTCAAGAAAGAAGTTAGGGAATTGAATAGTTAATTCTTGTTGAATTGTAAAGAAATACGATTGAGTTGGTGATTATTTACAATCACTGTTATCACCTGCAGGTAGTTACAATATCTAGGTATTAATTTTCATTACAGTAAAAGTAAAGATTGTTAATATTTACAAAACATAATTATTACATTATACGTGATCTTATCATTATCAAGAAAATTTTGATACGAAATCTTGGTTTGGTGAGACCTTATGAAAGGAAATTAAATATCCATAGATATATAAATGAAGAATTTTATGAAAGAAGATTATGTTTTAATCCGAGTTATATTAGAGAAAATTATTAAATAAAAATTATTTTTAAAAATAAAAATAAATTAATTATTATATTCATTAAATAAAATATTATTTTAAAAATAAAAATAATATTAATATTTAAAATAATTTTTAATATTAAAAAATAATTTTTAAATTGATAATTAGTTACTATCTTTATAATTTAAATTAGTAATAATAGCTAAAACTTTAATAACTAATTAAATATACATTTTAAAATTAATTTAAATTTTTTATTAATAATATAAACTATTTTTTTTATCAATAATAATGAATAAATAAATATGGAACACTTTAGGCATGAACCAACCTTTATACAATTTACTAAAAATAACCCGCCAACAGAAAACCAACTGAAGAACTCTAAAGCCTACCAAACTATACTCTACCAAGATTCCCAGAAACCATAAACCAACAAGCTAAAACCAAAACTAAATCGAGCATAGACCAACCAAAGACCAAACAAGTAGATAGAATTTTAGATGATAACCAAGGCCAAACCTTTATTTATGAGCCAAAGAAAAAGCCTTCGAATGATCTGCTACTCCACCTTCAAAGACTATATTGTTCTTGACGTGCCATATTTCATTAACCACCGCAATCCAGACATTTTCCAAGACTAAATTGGCATCATTTGAAACATTACTCGGGTTAAACGGTAGAAAATGAGAATGAGGAAAGAATCAACCGACCACAACCCTAACCATGCGTAACAGAGACTCCACACTAACCTTTAAATATCAATAATTTTTTAAACTCTAAAATATTATCTAACTTAACTAATATAATAATTAATTATTTTTTTTAAAAAATAATTTTTATTTAATAATATTTTTATAATATATATTTTTAGTTAAAAAAATTACGCATACTTTGAATACCAAATGCATAATTATATTTTATTTATATCAATATTTACAAAATTTCAGAAATATGTATCTACTGAAATTGGTTGAGGATAACCTATATGATAAGAGTTACATTATTTATAATATTTTTAATTTTTTTTTGTTATAGAACCTATTTATTAATAGCTTTTTTTAGTGAAAAAAAAATTACAACTAACATTTTTCTGACAGTAAAATAATTATAAAGTAAAGTAACCAAATAAATAGCTAAACAACAAAGGATAAGTATTTCAATTATTTGGAAAAACTACTCCTAATTTGTTATATTAATGGTTAATCAAGGTTTGTAGGTTAAGTCAATCAACTAAAACTCTCAGTTCATCATTCCATTCAATGATGAACCCGTGTTATCAAATCAAAGGAAGAAAGAAACTTGACGTGAGCTCACAGAAAAGCAGAAAGAAACTTCATTTTTTTATTCAATTAGCATAGAATTTGAATCCCCCAAAATTATTTCTACCCTTCGATTAATTTAATTTTTATTATAAAAAGATTAGTATATTTAATTTATAACTTAATAGTCTTTATACAAGAGCTTCACCTCATGCACGCAATTAAGAGAGATTCCCTTCCTCATCACATGAAAAATACAAAAGTGAAAATAGGTTATAAAATAAGTGAAAAACCTAAATAAAAAGTGACGATTTTTAACTAAAAGAAAAGGGGAAATGGTATTTTATAAAATGATGTAGCTAAAATAATTGGCACCAATGATTTAACTAAAAAACTACATTGACTGAAAGAACATTCCCAAACTTGTATAGGGTAACAAAATGGCTAATTCAAAGCACTAGTTTAAAAGTCCACCATAAAGAATTTGTTGCCAAAACTATGTTGAGGATCACTCTATCTGTAACCACGTAGGTCAAACATATACACTCTTCTTTCTCTCTCATGGTTTTAACTCCCCTAACTTCTATGACCCACTTCAAGATTCCATATATAGTGGCCATACATATAACTAATCATTTATATATTTCTTATACCACATATTCTTTAAATATTCTCTTGTTGGTTCAAACATAGTTTTGCTACACGCTACAAACTGTCGTATATTATACTATTACATACTAAGAAATTCTTAATTAAGTTACCATCATTTGTATAAGCATTTTGTAATCACCAAGCACTTTTTGTTTACAGAAAACTGTATGTATAACTAATTATATAACTCGCATTAATTTAAGTATTTAATCGTAAAACGCATGCATCCATTGTTTTATTTTTCTCTCAACCAAACTTGTTGGAGATTAATTTTGTTCATGGCAGGTGTGACTATATTTAAACTAAAAGAATTCACACACAATAAAAATAGAACAATTCTTTTTCATTAAATTATTCTCATAACTGTTAATCATTACATTTTGTTTCAATAAATTAAACATTTTAATTTAACTATCTAAAGTATCTATTTTGGTTTAAATTAATCCTAAAATGTTTTAATCTTTTAATTTTTATCTTTAAATTATTTAAATTATATGGTAATATATAATGTAAATACAAAAATGGAATGGACTTTATTTTAATCCCTACTTGACACTCAACATCATTTCATATGTAAAACAATTTAATAGGTAAATGAATAAAAGTAGGTATATAATTTAAATTTTTCCGACCAAAAAAAAAGGTATATAATTTAAAAAAGAAAAGTTTATTCAATACTCAATTTAAAAGAAAATTTTATTGAATGTTCAAAATAAAACCTAAAAACAAATATTTAAATAAATTATTATTGTTTATGACAAAATGTCCCACCAAAGGATTTCTTCAAGTATATAAATGCATTCCTTGGAGGACTTGCCTCTTTAGAGCTGGCCACCAAACCCCACTAACTACACCATCTCATCTTCAACTTCTTGGCTTTTTGAAAGGAAAAAGCCATAACAGCTTCAATGAGTTCCATAACCAAAGGTCCTCCTTCTTCCAACGATGTTCTTTCCTCCGAGGAGAGTGGTTGGACAACGTACTTCGACGACTTCTTCAGCAATCATGTCGACAACAAGTGTTCCATGCCTTTATCAGGTGTCCCTTGTTCCTCCCTTGTCTCTGATGCAGCTTCTTTGGTAGAGAAAAAAGTGGCTAGTGCCATACAAGTTGAGGAGTTTTCACTGAATAAAAAGTCCAAAAGAACAAGTTTCAAGAAGAGGAAAGATGCCATAACGGCTTTGATTGATGACGCTTTGGAAGATACTGCAACTTCTTCTCTCAATAGTCCCAAGGTTCATTCATTTTTCTCTCAACCCTTTTTCTTTTTTTCCTTTTTTCCTACAATTTTTTTCTTTATGGTTCAGGTTTTTTGAGTTTATAATTATCATTATTGGTATTTAGCTCTATATATAGTTGTATAAATAAATCTATTATTTATCCGTGGTATTTTAGGTTTTGTATGCGAACCAGCAGATTGACAAGGCAAACAGACAGAAGTAGTATAAACCTTTTCTCAGGTTCAATCGAATTCACATAAATATACCATATATATAAACTTTTTTCTATTGTTACTTCTATTGTAAAATACAAAAGGAAAAAATGCATATGTAACAGTTACATAAACAAGCTTAGCATTTGATATTTTATATTATGGAATGAAATATTCCACCTTTAGGTAGTGAAATTAAAATGTATTACTTTTTAAATTTCGTGTTCCGTTTTTTCAATTTTTTATTTCTTTTAAATGCATCAAATATAAAACAGAAACTTTAATGCTATAGTCCATCTCTTTAATATTTTCATTCTTTCTTCCCTTTTCCTTTCAACTTTCTCATTGCTGAAACTGAATCTCCACCCTCTTATTTCATTCTGTGGTGTATTGTTTCACACATGCATCAACTAACAAGTGAGTCACCAAATTGTTCTGTTGATATAGGAGAAAGGCAATATCTCAGGACAAGGAGATGAACAAAATGAAATGAGCTTCAAAGGGGGGAATAGAGATTGCACGGAGTCAAAGAAGAGAGGCCTTCGCTTAATTAGTTCCTTTGTCTATGGTAGCGAACTTTCTATGATAATTACTTAGTAGTAATATTATGTTAAAGTTCAATCATAATCATTTTTGGCTATAAAAAATATCTTGTTAATGTATATACTTGCACACATTTCTCTCTCTTCTGATGTCTCTCTTTCTACTAGAGCACATAGAAAATGAATTGAGCCTTTTTCTACTGTTCCCAAATTCCTATGCAGTAGTATAATAAGTAGAAAATTACTATTTAGTGATTACACTGAAACATACCAGAGTCTATATATGTATAGGACATATTCTGCTGGATAGCACAGACGAAACATGAGACACAAAAAGCATAGAATAAATACAATGGTGGGCACTGGGAAGATATGAAGTGATGAGTAGCAATAAGTAAGGAGTATCATTTGTATCTGACACAGAGAATCCAGAATGATCAGCATACTGGGATTGCATGTGTCTCCTTAAAAAACTCTTGCAAATCAATTAACATCCTTTGTTAAGGGAATTTTTGTAACTTTAACTGACCAATTTAAGGCATTCGTTAGTATCATCTTCCAAGTAAAGTACTGTCTTTATTGGTGGGTATGCATGCACCACGAATCATGATCCAAAGAATACAATTATATGTTAAGGGATTAAAAATGGTTCTTATATATTTTAAATATTTAACAAGAGGTCTAGTTTGAATGGTTTGATAACATGTATGGACTATTGTAAAGTATCAGGTTTAGTTCCTTATGAATAAAAAATATTCTGAATATTTTGATTCTTCATTATCATTGATATTGTCACTACAATCATAGGTACATGTATTATCAATGCAACAAATAAATAGTACTATAGTATTTTGTAATGGATTAATTAATGATTTCTACCTAACTACAACAGCTACAAAACTTTCATATCAAGGAGGGGGAAATAAGAAAAAGCAAAATGACAACATCACCAAAACTTAACCCCAAAGGACCGACACACTAAATAGATTGACCATGTTAGAGAATTGAATTCTCATCCATGTCTATTGGATCTTCTACATTATTTAGATAGAAAAGGGAAAAAAAACATATTTCCAGCTAACAGCAATCTTGAATGAATATCGTCCCTCATATGCTTTGTGTTCTTCATTTTCCATATTCAAGGCCAATAATGCAAAATTTTGCGGATTAAATTATACTAATATTGCCAGAAATAGCATCAATTAGCATGGTTAATCATGTAAAATGATTTTTTTTGTTTGCAATATCATAGTTAGTTTGAGTAGTTCCCTCAACAAACACTTCCATCTCTAACAGTCTGCATGCCTATGATTTTTTTTAGTTCATTATTTTATAAAGAAATAATAAGATGGGTATTACTTTGAAGGTATTGTTTATCGATTAGGTGCGTTTTGCTTTACAATCATTGTTGTTTAAAAAATCGTAGGTTCTTTTACTCATTTGGTGTAATTATCTTTTGAGATTTATCAAAGTGGGTAATTTTTATTTTTATTTTTGCAAAAATGGTTATTGAAATGGAAAATTTGTTCCACAACTTCTACTTAATTTTTTTTTAACTGAATTTACATACAGAACTTGATTCAGTATTATTATATTTATTTCATAGAAGTCATGCATAATGAAAATCATGCATGAAGCAACAGCTTCATTTTTTTTTAAATAAAACTAATATAACCATGGAAGTTCTTTCACACAGAAGACAAAGAGAAAAGTTCCTTCTATTAAGTTTAAGGTATGCCGATAAGGTATGCCGATAAGCAAATTTTTTTTATCGACAATAAATAATAAATAAAATAAAAAAGAACCACTTCAGGGTTCAACCCTTATACATAAAACGCTAAACCAGTTTCAGCTATCGCCTTCCAAAAACCAACCCAACTCTTCTACCCCTTACAAAACCAAACAAAAAACCTCAAGAAACTAACCTCATACACTCTAAAGGAGCCAAACACCAATCAGAATAAGAGAACGAAATTAACTGAAAATTTGTTGAGACCCAAGACCAAGTCTTTACCTGTGCCAACGCAAAGACCTCTTTCTCGTCTGCCACTCCTCAACATTGTATCCATGATTCACATATATGCACCATTTATAGATTGACATTGTTTGAAAGGACCATAAAATTTTAATACTCTTAGGCCACAATATCTCATTCTATTATCGGATATAGCAAAGACAACACCATTTGCAACATTAACAGGGCCATAAGCACTCTTGGGGATAACATGACAACACTCTCTTTTATCTTCTTTTAAGTTTGGTTTGTTTTGTGGAAGTTGTAAAAAGAGATGTTGTTCACAGAAGTTCCCAATCCGGTAGGTTGCTCAATTAGTTTGAGATTTTGGTAGTATCTTTTATTCTATCTTATTGGAAAACTTCGTTTCTTATAAAAGTTAAAGTATCCTAAAATACTCTTTTTTATTTTATTTTTTGTAAATAAAAATAATATTTTTTATTAAAATGAAGAAGTTGTACCTTCATATCAGATTTCAATTTAATTTATTTAAAAAATGAAAAAAAAAATCATACCATTATTTATATTTTTTATAAAAAAAATATTACTGAAGTAATGTTCCTTATAATAACTTCAGTAAAAGAAAAAAAAATTAAACAGAAACCGTACTTGAGTGTATGATTTTTTTTCATTTCAAAGTTGTCATTCCAAATACTATTTATCTGTTTTAGTAGAAAAAAATTATCCACTTTTATAAATCTTAAGAAAAATTACACCATAGGGGTGAAAAAAACCATGTACAGATGCATATCATACAAATGAGGTATAAGAATATAATTAAACAAAACAAAAAAGACAATCTCAACGGTTGATTAGTTCACATACCCAATAGTTATTTAAAATATATAATGCAGATTTCGTAAAAGTAAAGAGAGTAAGTTTAAGTTACCAACCCTAGATTTTAAATTGTAACTTGCTTATTTTCCACCGACACAAGATGAAACATTACAAATTTGAACCATGTCGTTGTTTGTAGCAAAATAATAATTCATACCCATAGAAAATATTATTAAACAGAAATTAATTTTAGAAACTAAATAATTGATAGCTAAAATTAGATACCGATTTATATATTATTTGTCAATAATAAAAATTAATTTAAATACCAAGTTTATTAATATCTAAAATAATATCTAAAATAATATTTAATTTAATCAATATAATAGTTTATTATTTTTTATTTTTGACATTATTTTTTGTTAAATGAATTTTATAAATAATAACAAAATTTCAGTTAGTTTCATGTGTTGATATATTATAAATAAACAAAAAAACATAGGTAATATTTATAGACTTGTGAGTAATTAATTTTGGTCCAAAGACTTGATTATTTTTAGTGAATTTTTCTTACACTTTTTTCTTCTTTTTATAAGATTTGAATCCAAAAGATTATTTAAGTTTATTAACAAACCCAAGTTTATTTATTAAATGTATATGGGATTTTACATCGGAATAACTAGAGATATGACCAAAAAACTAGTGTAAAATTCAATATTTTTTTTTGGGATATTCTTATACTTTGCATATATTATTTCACCATGAGTTTTTGGCAGATTGGTACTTTTTGTGTGTGTAGGTACAAGGATATACACTATCTCTACACTTTCAAAGGTTTACTTAAGAAAGTGTCAACTATGATATTCAAAATTATCTTCAAAGTGATTAATAACTCTACATTCATCACTACATCCAGGATCTTTTAGCATAACATGCATCTCATGGCAGCAATGCTGCATCATGCATGTTTTTTATGTATCTGGACATATTTAATGATAACTTATATGTTATTGTCATTCTTCAGGCACTCACTATTATATCTTTTTGGGGACAAATTTGGATTTCTCTTCAGGTGGAAAATGTCATGTATTTTTTTTGTATATGACTCTGAGTAGTGATGGTGCACATCTAAAATAAAAGGAGGCATTACAAGAAAAATATGAAATACAAATCAATTTTTAGAGACCAAAATAATTAGTTGCAATAGTAACTAAATTAGATACCATTTTAAAAACTAAACAAAAATTTGGTTTCTAAATTAGTTTTTATTATTGTTAAATAGTTTCTAAATTGATATCTAATTAGAAACCAAGGTTTTAACTACCAATTATTTAGTTTCTAAATTTGGTCTCTAAAATTTAGTTACTATTGCAACTAATTATTTTGGTCTGTAAAAATTGGTTTATATTTCATGTTTTTCTTGTAGTGAGGAGAGAGGGGAATTTATCAAGAACAGATTAGTAAGTCTTTGTTTCTGTTAGGATATGTGTGTTAACATATTTAGTTTTTCTGTTTTAAGTTATTGAGCTTTGTTTGTTTGATCAAGCTTTTCTTTTCTGTTTCAGTTAGGTCTTAGTCTTTTTCTTATATATACACCATGTATTTTACTCTCTAATACACAAGTAAATAAGAATTTCTTTTGTATTTTTTTTTTCTTTGATTTTCTCTCTTTTATGCTTAAGTCATCGTCTCTTTTTCATTTGCAATTAGAGTTCATCAAAACCTCCATTTCTCCATTGTGATTTCGTGCGATTTTTTTTATTAACAATGAATTAATAGAATAAAATGGAACACTTTAGGGGTGTTCCAACCCTTATACATAAGATACTCCTAGTTTAAGCAATCAACAAAGTAAAGCAAGATTAAGTGACACACCACTTAAATCAAGAATCTTAAACTATTTAACCAGCCCCTACCCAAAGAGAACTGGTTTTACAAAAACCAGCAAACCAAAAAACTTGATGGCTATCTATTTACTAGAATTTTAACAATCTAAAAACTTGAAGTCTAGCTAGCTCCCTACTCATTGCAGCAATACCAAACCTACTACCTTGTGCACTACATTTTATGTGATTTCGTGCGATTACGTGCGCTCTATTTGATGCACCACATCAGACAAGGAATATTCATCTTCATTAACTATAATAATGGACAAATTAGTCTTACTTTAGCTTTTTATCTAAGAGTTTAGGCATCCTTAAAATTTCCATTTAGTTTTATTATTTTTTTTAATAAAAAAAATAGGATATAAATTTCACTTTACAAATTAGTTTTAATAGATTAAATTAGATACAAGTTCACTTATTAAAATAATAATGTAAGAGTTATTCAAGTTTATTACACTCGTCATTAGGTTCCTATTAGACTATTCATTCATTAGTACTAATCTTATGCATGAAATGGTAAATTTTTAAAGTGAAGAAGGTATTATAGACTAAGAATATGACCAAATTATAAATAAGAAATCCATGCAAAATGGCTTGGAGAATATAACATGAGAATTGGAAAGAAGCAACATATATTAGTATTTATATACGCAAACTATAGCACGCTGTATCGGTACTTAACATCGTGAGATACGAAGGTAATTATTTCCAACCAAGCAAGCATGGAGTAGGAGCAATGGAAGGCAACACATTAAAGGCAATTGGCCAAACTATTCTGATTATGATGCATTTGTAACTAACTTTTTTAGGTGTGGGTAGCAAGTTTAGTAACTTTAAAAATGATTAGAAACTTTAAGGAAAATTTGGCATCATATGAGAGTATCGTCATAGTCTTCCCTAGCCCTCGTTTATCTATGCCTAGCTTCCTCCATGGCTAAACTAAGTCTAGAGAGAGCCCACACAAAACATTAGATGCCAATATTAAAAATGTGGCATGCACCTAACACAATAATTTTCTTTGGATTGATTTCAAGATTTAAATGTTCTGAGTAAAGAAAATAAAAGAATGTAATTTTTTTTATACTAATAAAATAGTTATGAAAGTTTTCTATTTTGTTTTTATACCATAACAAAGACATAACTAAATTAGTTAAATATGAGTATAGTTGACAAAAAATAATAGTATCTTAAACTCTAAAAATGATAAAAAAATAAAAATAAAAATCTTTCAAAAATAAAAGAGTATATAATTTTAAATAAGTATTAGAGATCACATATCGACTAGACATAAAAATATTTTATGGTATATAAGAGGGGACAAACCGCATCTTATAAGTTAGTTTTATAAGATTGATATAGACTTAAAGTTCATTTCTTAATATGATATCAGAGTCGTTTAAAACCTACCATTAACGAGAATTTGTTGAACTTATCAGATCATCCACTATTGTATCACTATCAGAACATCAATAAATATATAGTTTCACATACGAGTTGATAAACTTGAGAAAGAAGTGTAATGAAGATTCCACATTAAATAGATAAAAAAATACAACAATTTTGGTTGCATTAGGTGAATTTTGTATGGTGCTGTCGTGCTTAAGGAAAACATTATTGAAAACTTATAAAATTGTAATTTAAACGGATTAAGTTGAATTTATACAAAAGTTTTTATTTTAGATTTTACGAGACATATATATCTTACTGATGAACAATAGTATAGACTGGATTTTGACAAGAGACAGTAATAAGAATGAAATCAGAAGAGGTTCATAGCTAAAAAGCAAAGTTTCATTTTAAGTTATTGCATGATCTAAAAAGAAGAAAAAAGTGATTTACCTTAGATTTTTTTTTTTTTCATTTTAAAGCCAACTTAATGAGTTACATAGTTCCAGTTCATCTACTTTGACAGGTATAATAAAGTTAATCACGTACCTAATTTGCTTCGTCAAACTAGTGTACTAGTCACATGTAATTATTGTCACAATGTGCTTTGCGACAAGAGATAACTAATTTTTATTAAAATTAGGTGAAAATTGGAAAAAAACACCTTTTAGTTTGAAAAATAGACAAGTCTTAAAAAATATGAGGTGATCAACGTACACCTAACGCAACATGGCATAACATTTTTTATTTTTATCCCATTCTGTTGGAGATGCTTTTTTTTTTCTTATTAATGATGAGATCAATTCTAAAGATGAAATTTTATTTTATAAATCAGTTAATAAATTTATCATATAAGAGTATTTAAAATTTATTTTAAGAAATTTGTTAGGATTGTTGTATAATTTGTATTAGAATCTTTTTGATTAGTTTTAAATATATTTGTACCGGTTATATGTCGATATAATCTTGATCGTACATAAAATCAATGTAATATAGTAGGGTAAGTAGTTAATATCTCTAGTGAAAAAAAAACTCATTTACGACATCAAATATACATCGGTTTCACTGTCAAACATTGTCCATCAAAACACGATGACATTTTTAAAATTAAAATGGGTCTAAAACGGCAATTGTTGGTGGAACCGCCGTTTTAGACCAAAGAGATTGGGTCTAAAATGGCAGTTATGGGTGAAGCTGCCATTTTAGACCAAAGAGAGTGGGTATAAAGTGACGATTTCTCCCTAATCACGGTATATTTTAATGCACTTGGGTCTAAAACAACGGTTTTACCTAAGAACCATTGTTTTAGACCCTTTTAATTTACCCTATTTCGAAGCACGCCACTTATGCTTTTGTTCTTACCATTTTCATTTTGTCTTCTTTGCTAACGTCTCTTTGGTTCTTCATCTTTGCAACAAACCTTTTTAAGTTCTTCCTTCACATTCACACTCATTGCAACATTCTCTAATTGCTTATTGCTCTTTCTTTCATTGGTCATTGCTCATTCCATTCATTCGGTTAATTGTTCAAGGTTTTCATTGGCTTTATTTTCCCTCTTCTCTCTACTGCCACCACTGCGCCCTCTTTATTGTTTTGTTGTTGTCGCCGCCTCTGCCACTCTTCACCACTGTTGCTGCAAGTTGGTGTTTTTAATTTTTTTAATATTATTAATTTGTATATCTTAGTTTTTATATTATAATTTGTATTTATTATTAATTTATATTATGTTATTGGTTAGGTTAGAATAGAATTATTAATTTGTTAGATTGTAATTAGAATAATATTATTTAATACTTATAATAAATTTATTTATTTTTAATTAGATTTTGTAATTAGATTATAAATAATTTATTGATTTATAATTAATATTCTTTATTAAAATTGTATGTATGATTAAATGTGTTAATTTTATATTGCATGGATATTTATAATTCTTTGATACATGTTGGCATTGAGTTTGGGGGTGTTCGACCGTCGACCATTGTTCCCTATGAGAGACCCTTAGTTTCCCATTTGAGATTTAATACATGTATTTAAAAAGCACATGAGGTTGTAGTGACAATATTTGTATAGAGTCTTGAATTGTCCAGATGGATAGTTTGATAAGAACAATCATTTTTATTAGTTCAATAATATGTAACTTGTAATTGACATGTCATATTTTACGTAATTTTGGTTCATAGCATTTTGTGTTGTTCTTCGGGTGCATATTTGATTGTGGAGATTTCGTGACACCCTTTTTATTTCGTGTCACCTGAAGACCAATACGAAATACAACCGAAATTTCATTAAATATAAGGAATGTTGATTAAAATTATGTACTATTAAATTATAATAAAAAGTGAATATTCTAAAATGGGATAGGTTCATACCTACAATAAAAACGTAAGATTTCACATGCATTAGTGAACACCTCAATGACCATTACAAAACATAATGGATCGATATTAGATTAACTCTGTTCGCATAAGTGATGATTACAAAAGAGGAGTAGAAGAATTTATACAATTTGCACAACGTAACGCCTACAGTAGTGGTCATGATGGAGTAAAGTTTAGGTGTTTGTGCGTTAATTGTTTGAACGGGAGGAGATTGGATGTTAACTGATGTGAGTTGATTTTAGATTTGTCCATTTTAATGGTGACACTTTGTTTATGATTTGAGTTTTAGCAATTATAGGGTGAGACCCAGGGAAGATCCCCACTAGACACGAACTTAACCAAGTGGTTAAGTAAGTGTGAAGGTTCACTTCCAAAGGCAAAAAGGAAAAAACAAGATATGGTAAAGATGATGATGTTTTGCAGAAAAGAAAGAGCATAAAAGGAAGCAATTAAAAGGAAGATGACCGAATGGCAAATGGAAGAAAGACAAGAACATAAACACAAAGGAACATGGTGTAATGGAAATGATAGAAAATATGAAAGATAAAAAGCTTATGAAGATGGAAATGGAATGAACACGCCACTTGGAGTGTGGGGATTCTCCAAGATGAGTGATGAGGACTTCCTTTGAAGAGCTCTCACTCTCACAAGATAAGACCAAAGTTGAGAGAACACAAGTCTCACTCACAATTTGTGCATACTTTCTTTTATATTTCAAATTTCAATGTGAGAATACATGGAGCAAGACACCCTATTTATAGGAATGGGTGCCTTGGAAAACAAGATGTAGCAAGGGCATAAATGTTATGAATGAGGGGCAGCCTAGGGTTTGACCTAGGTCAATGCCGCCCCTTAGTCCTAGCTTCTAGAAGCTAGGGCTACATTCCTTCCCTAAAAGGCTAGGCACCAGCTAAAATGATAAGCACACCCCTATTATGCTAAAAGAACCTTATTCTATTGAAATTAAAAATAAAGAAACTAGCTGATGCAAAACTCCCATAGCTTGGGCCCTACTCCTTGTGATCCTCTGAGGAAGACTAGGCATTGAGGCATTGGCTAGAGGTGGATCCTGACCTAGCCTTGAATCTTGGGTCATGCTCCGAGTCATCCTCCTAGAAGGCTGGGCTTGGTCAGTGGGTGCGTTGTCTCTCAGGTCCTCATTATTAACAAAATCAGGGAGCACCTTCTATGTGAAAGGTTTCTACGATCTTATACAATATGTTCATGACATGGTCAATTATTAAATTTACTAAGTGTTTTTGTATCGGAAGAATATGCTCAGTCCACCATGGATGATGCAATACATGGTGAAGTAAATGATGATCAATTAGAGGATATGATTCGTGATGCTGGAGCTGAGTCTTTTCTAGAAGCGCATGGATATGGAACTATGTCAAACAATGCAGAAACTCCATTATATCTTGGATCAACTAACTTCACACGGTTGTCAGGGGTGTTAAGATTGATGAATGTAAAGGCAATAAATGGATTAACTAATAAAAGCTTCACAAAATTGCTTCAGTTGTTGAAGGATATGCTTCCAGAGGGAAATACTCTACCTAATTGTAGTTATGAGGCCAAAAAGATTCTTTCTTCGATGGGTATAGATACATGCATGTCCTAATAATTATATATTATGCATGAAAGAATTTGAATTGTTGAAAAATTGTTTGAGGTGTGGGTTATCACGTTATAAGTTGAAACAAAAAGATGATGATACTATTGAAGAGATGGAAAAGCATGGGCCCCCAATGAAGGTCGTGTGGTATCTTCCCATCATTTAAAGGATGAAGCGTTTGTTTGCAAACCCAAATGATGTTAAGAATCTTAGATGACATGCAGATGAAAGGAAATGTGATGGCCTGTACCAACATCCAGTTGATTCCATTCAATGGAAGAAATTTGATGACGAGTTTCCATAGTTTGGTAAAGAGTTAAGAAATATCCAACTTGGTTTAGCTACAAGCGGAATGAATCTGTTTGGTAATATGTTATGAATCACAGATCATGGCCTGTTTTACTAGTTATTTACAATTGATGCAAACCAAGCCCACAAGGAGATGACCAAGGATGCTAAAGTACACAAAGAGAAGTCATCTCAAAGTAGAGACCTTACTAGAGGGAGAATTGGACAACGACTAGAGCACCTAAAGTTCTTCCAGCTAGTCTTCTTAATGTTTAGAAAATGTTGTAAATAAGGTGGGCTCATTTGAGGGGTCCAAATAGTAGAATAAGCAAGAGTAGGTCTATCTAGCATAAATACGAGGTGAAGATATAAGTTTGGGCCATGAGAAGTCCATTAGGGAAGGAGGGTTTAGGGTTTAAACCCTAGGTTCTAGAATGTGTGTAAAGGAGTGGCATTGACCAAAATTCCTACCCTAGGCCGCCCCCTTTCATGTACACTTCTACCCCTCTCCCTTCTTGTTCTCCAAGGATCCTAAATATATAAATAGGAGGCTTCCCCCTTTGTAAACACAAGTTGAATGAAATAGAGAAAAGTTACTCTGCACATTTTTGTGTGTGAATAATTAGTGAGGCTTGGAGTCATTTTACCATCCAAGTGATGTGCAACCATTCTCAAATTCCATTTCTCATAAGCTTCCTTTTCCTTCATCTTTTCCTTCCATTATCATCCCATTCTATTCATAAACATGTTCTTATTTTGCTTCCTTATGTCTATTCGATTTTTACATGTTGCTCTTGTTTTCCTTATGTAATTCCGCACCATATCTTGTCATCATCTTCACCATATAATTGTATTTTCCTTTTTGCCTTTGTGAAATGAACCTTCACATCTACTTAACCACTTGGTTAAGTTAATGTCCAGTGGGGATTTTCCTTAGGTTTTCACATCAACAACTTACCTCTTGGATTGTGGATGAAGCAAAAATACATGATGTTTTCTATGATGATATCCAGTCCAAGATTGCCAAGAAATGACATAAATGTTTATCTAAGTCCCCTAATTGAAGATTTAAAGTTAATATGGGATCAGGTTGTTGAAGTATTTGACAAATTTTGTAATGAAACTTTCAATATGCATGCCATGTTATTTTGCACCATCAATGACTTTCCGACATATGGTAACTTATCAGGGCATATTGTTAAGGATCATAAAGCATGTCCAATATGCGAAGAAGACACCGCTCCTCAACAATTGAAACATGGAAGGAAGACAATATATCTTCGACATCAGAGGTTTCTTAGAAGTCATCATCCTTACCGGAGGTTGAAAAAAGCCTTTAATGGACATCAAGAGACTGACAGTCCACCAACTTCATTAACTGGTGTTGAGGTTTATGAAAAGGTAAATAAAATAGACCACACCTTTGGTAAGTCGGAAAAGAAGTCATCTATGACAAACATATGGAAGAAAAAAGCAATCTTCTTTGATCTTCTATATTGGTTGAGGTTAGAAGTCAGACATTGTATAAATGTAATGCATGTTGAGAAGAATGTGTGTGATAGTTTAATTTGTACACTTCTTAACATTAACAGAAAGACAAAGGATGGTCTAAATGCTTGCTTATATTTGATTGAGATGAACATACGAGGCGAGTTGGCACCAATAGAAATGGGTAAGCGTACATATTTGCCCCCATCTTGTTACACCAAGTCAAAAGATGAAAATATAACTTTTTGTCATTGTCTAAAGGGTGTGAAAGTGCCACAAAGACATTTTCCAAATGTGAAGATCCTAATATCAATGCAAGATTTGAAGCTAATTGGGTTGAACTCTCATGATTGTCACATCTTGATGCAATAATTGCTGTCGATACCTATTTGCGGGATCTTATAAAAATATGTTAGGCAAACCATAACCCGTTTGTGCTCATTCTTCTCTTCCTTTCGTTGTAAATTCATTGATACAATAAAGTTAGATGAATGATAAATGCCTAATTTCAGTAATATTTCATATTAAAATATAAGCACTTATGAGTATTAATTGCTAAAATACATAAAAAATAATCCCTAATTTATGAATTTATACCTTTTTACATATTTTATGATCTTTATTTGAACAAGAGCATTTTATTCCAAAAATTGGTGTTAATTTAAGGTTTATAGGGAACAATGGAGATTACTAGGCTAAAGTGAATAGGATAAGCCAAAAGGAGAAAGCTGGAAGGTCCATAACGCGTACAAAGAGCAAAAATGTCCAACTCAGCATGAGGAGTATCTCGCTTAAGCGAACTCATTCTTGCTTGAGTGAGAATGCTCCAGTGACATTTTTGGAAATCGACGCCTTTCTCGCTTGAGCGAGAATGCGTCAGACAAATTGGGCCATTTATGTTTTTTATTAATAAGCCTATTAGCGCGACACAAGAAATCACCTAACCCTAGAAAAATTAGGTTAAATAGGGGGCTAGAAGCACAACCCTAGGGTGCTAGATGGAGAGGAAAACACCATTAAGTGACTTGTAACCCAATTGGAAGAATAAAAGGTGTTAAAAGATGTGTGGTTAATTCTACCTTGTGGATTTGGGAGTAATATGTTTGAACTCTTATTTAAATATGATATAATATTCTGTTCTTGATTGACTCCTGGTATTGTTGTTATATTTCTATCTCTTGATCTAGAATCTTAAATATGACTGAAAAGTATTTTTAGGATTCTGACCTAAAGAACACTACTTAACATATTTGAGTGCTAGGAATAGACTTGACATGTTAATTGCTATTAACGCCTAAGCGTGACTCTAAGTTGTTTTTATAAATATGCGAGAAATCGATATTTAGGAAACATTATTAATAATTTTATATGCGAGAAATCAATATGAATTTTTTTATACGGCCATCAATTTCAATCAAAGAACTTAATGTTAACATGCTAATCAAAATACATGAGAGTGAGAAAGGTGAAACCTAATCCCTATTTTTCCAATTGAAGCAACAACTCTTTGATTTGTTTTCTTGTTAATTCTTGCCATCATAACAATTCTCAAACACACTTTTATTATTCTGTTTTTATATTTAGCAAATCTTTTACTTGAATAGTCAACTGTTCCTTGTGGGATCGATATCCGTCCTTAGGGACACATATTACTTCTGACAGCGCGATGCACTTGTCGTAAAAAGTCATCAAGTTTTTTGTTTATATTTGTTTATTGTTTTTTATTTATTTTGTTTTTGTTTATTTTATTTTGCAGATTTGTTTTTATTTTTTTTATTTTATCTTCAAATTTATTTTCTTTTAATTGTTTTTAATTTTTTAAAAGAAAAAAATATTCTATTTTTCCCCACTAATCTCTTTCAGGAAGAAAGCAACAGGGTAGAAGAACAAACATTATCTCCTAGGAAGACACTTGGAGATTATGTCATGTACCAATGACCAAGACATTTTTCTAGTATTGCAATACCTGCTACTGCCAAGGCCTTGGAGATAAAACCTACTTTCCTTAGTCTCATTAGTACCCATCAATTCACAACAATGGATCAAGAGGATCCATATTGACATTTGTCTACATTTTATGAATTGGTGGGAACAATGAGCTTTTAACAAGGTGATATTGAAAATATTATATGTGTTTGTTTCCTTTTTCATTGGCAGGAAAGGCTAAGGAATGAGTCAAATCACTTCCAAATCAGAGCCTCACTAGCTGGGAGGATGTAGAGGAAAAATTTGTTAAGATTTTTCCTAATATCTCACTACATAAAAGCAAAATCTGAAATTTCTATGTTCATACAAGGAGTAGATGAAGTTTCTTGTGAGAAATGGGAAAGATTCAAAATGATACTTACAAAATGCCCAAATCATGGGTTTGGAGATATTGCTCAATTAAGCATATTCCTGTATGGTCTCAAATCTAACACAAAGATGCTCCTAGATGCCACAGCTGGTGGCACAATGATGACTCTTAATGAAGAACAAGCGACAAGGATTATTAATGCATTGACATCAACTAATTATCAAGCCCAACATGATAGACAAGGTATTCAGAAGAGAGGGTTGTTAACAGATAGATGCCTTGCTGGCTCAAAATAAATTTCTGACACAGTAGATTGAGCAACTAACTGCACAGATGGCCAAACTACCCCAAAAGTTGCATGCGGTTCACTCATCTCAAAGTCAGACTATACCAATCAGGTGTGATTTTTGTGGAGGTGATCATCCTAATTGTCATTGTACTTATCAGACCAACTCACCTGAAGGCAAGATGGCTTTTCCAACAATTATTCTCAAGGTTGGAAAAATAATCAAAATCAAAATTTTGGGTGGAAGCAAGACTATGGTTCATCCAATAAGCAATGACCTTTCCTCTTAGATTTAATGTCTTAAACAAGAGGGGGGTGAATTATTTAATGGAAGATTTTCGCAAATAATGAAGTGGAATGAAGATTAATGAAGAAGTACAGATAAAAGAATCAGATCAGCCAAGAAACAAAACTGTTTTAAATTGATTTCAGAAAATCAATCGGTTGTTTATACGAATCAACCGATTGTTTATACCAGTAAATGTTAAAATCACAAAACAAAAAGTTTTAGAGGAGTGAGAGAGAGAGAATCACACAAGAAATTATACTGGTTCACTCCTTACCAGAGCTACATCTAATTCTCATAAACTCTTTGAGATTTCACTATGTAACCAACAACAAATTACAAACACACACACCAACAAAGAGGTGATCTTGAACTGTCAAGAACACTCACCCTCTTTGATAACCCACACACAAAGTCAAAACACCCTTTGACCTTACAGTACAACAGTTTACAAATTTACAAACTTGTAAACAATTACAAAAGAAAGCAGGAAAGATTACACCTGATTCAAGGAATTACAATTGAACCTACTCCACTCTTAAGCCAATGCAAATCCAAAGCAATCTTGCTACTTTGAATCCAATCTTTCACAAAAGTGTTTATGAATCTCTCTTTTTGTGTTTTTGAAATAGGGAGGTAATCCCAATTTTATAGCTTTTAAAAATAGTCGTTTAAGGCAGTTATTCATGAGCTAAAACAGATTGAAATCACAGAAAACAGATTTAACAGTTTTATGAAAAGCTATTGTACCGCACTAGTGGTCGGGAGTGATGACGTGGCACCCTGCTACAGTATAGGCGTGTTGGCAAGGCGCCAGGTTGGCAAGAGGGAAGGAAGTCGGGGGGCTCGTGTAGTTGCCAGTTGTTAAATTGGCGTGTTCCGATCTCCAGCTTACCAGAATCGGCGATCACCAGGTTAAAGATGAAGTCGCCAGATGTAGTTTTCAGGAGATCGCCAGAGCAAGCACATCGCCAGAGCAAGCACATCGCCAGAGCAAGCACATCGCCAAAGATGAAGGAGAAGCAGATTATGAAGGCGGCCGGCGAGACCACAGGGAAGGTGTATGAAGGCCCCTAACTCGCCAACTCCAGTAGAGATCGCACTCCCAAGTTAGCTATGCACTGGGCAGTACCATGCATAAGTAACTTAGCCAAAATGAGAGTAGAAGCAGCGCCAAGTCAAGGAGGCTACAGATGATGGCACGTGTACGACTGGATGCGAGCCACGTGTCCAGGTCTGTAACTGCCAGGAGAGAGAAAACAACCAGGTATATAAGAGTTCTCAACAAACTTTCTGAGGTACGCACGTTCAGATTATACTCTTTACGCTTGCGAGTTATAGAGCTTACTGTGAGAGAGGATTTGCACGGTTCTTGTTCTCTTAGTATTTGGTGATACCGTCACTGACTTGAGCGTTGGAGTGCGATCGGCCGCAGCGACGCCGCTCTGTTTCTTTGCAGGTTCTTGAGGTAGATCTCGAAGAGGAACGGAGGTGAGAAGCGGTGCGCACGTCGATCCTTTGACGAGGCAGTTTCCAGCGTTCCGGTCAAGAGACAGGATCATCAGGCGCCCACCGTGGGGCCGTGTAAAACTTGCTCCCATCCACAGCGTGAGTTCTTGGAAGTTTTCGAAGTTTTCTGCGTGGTTGTGTGCTGGTGCAACTATCGTTCGCTGTTTGCTTGAGTTTCGTTCGGTGAATTCGCGTTTTATACCGTTCGTTTGGCTTTTCGATCGGTGGAGTGAGGTTTCCTGCTGTTTACACGTAATCTGTTTGGTGGAAGTTCGAGTTCTTTCGCTCGTTTGGTTGTCCGCGGGGAAGCGGTGGTTTCTGTTGAAGTTGTGGTTTTCTTTGAAGGCTTACGGTGTTCTTGAGTTTTCTTGCGCAGTTTCGCACTGTTTTCTCCGATTGATCGCTGATTCGATCGTGGTTAAAGTGTCGTTCGCTGCATCCTGTGATTCGCTGAAGTTCATGAGAAAAATGAGAAGCAATCGTTCAAGCCCCGTGGCGCCCGTCGCTGCTGAAGGCGACGCCGCCATGACCATGGCGCAGATGGCAGAGATGATGCGCTCGTTGCAGGCAACTGTGGAAGCCTCACGCGTAGAGCAGGCGAGAATACATGAGGACCTGGTCGCCTCTCGCGCCAGGAACGAGGAGCTTAGCAAGGTGACTGAGGAGCTGCGTCAAGCTCTTCGGGAGCAGCAAGGACGTTCTTCTGCTGAAGAGGTGGCGCCGTCGACGCCACCTCGTGTTTTCCCTATGCCTTTTGTTCAGGCGATTACCGACACGCCTATTCCCACGAGCGTGGTTCCGGTTAAGGCTGTCTTTACCGGCGTGGAGGATCCAGAGGCTCATCTGACCACGTTCCATACGCAGATGATGCTGTCGGGAGGGTCAGACGCCGTCTACTGCAAGATGTTCGTGAGTACACTCCAGGGAACGGCGATGGAGTGGTTTGTGAGCCTGCCTAACGGCCACATAACCAATTTTCAACAGTTCTCGAAGATTTTTGTCGAGCAGTACATCGTGAATAAGGCACCGCCCAGGGTGTCTTATGATCTGTTTGATATAAGGCAGTACCATGGGGAGTCCCTCAGAGATTACCTAAATCGCTTTGGAGCGCAGATGGTCAGATCGCCGGCCAAGGATGAAGAAATGCTGGTCTATGCCTTCAAGAAGGGCGTGCAGCCAGGACCATTCTGCGAGGCCTTGATCAGGGCTCACCCCGCGACGTTTGCTGAAGTCAGGCGACTTGCAGTGGCTCACATCGCCGACGAGAGTGAAGTCGCCGAGAAGAGAGGCAGCGTGGCTCCCGCCAGGCCACGCGCCCAGACCAGGATCCAGCCGCAGAGGGTGCTGGAAACAGCGGCGGCGGCCAGGAAGGACCAGAGGACTCGCCATCCTTACGATAGGAGAAACAAGGGAAGGAGCCAAGCACGCCATCAACCAGCACGCCGGGAATACAATCGCCCGCCTAAGCACAAGTTTGTCATGGGGCTAGCGGACCTGATCGCCATTCCTAATATATCTGCTAGGTTGAAAGCGCCTGAGAAGGTGGGGGACAAGGTGCTGGGGTCAAAGCCGGATGCCTGGTGTGAGTTCCACCAATGTTTTGGCCACACTTTGGACTCGTGTTTGTCCTTGGGATATCAGCTCGACGACCTGGTTAAGAGCGGGTTCCTAAATGACTATCTGCTGGACAGGAGGACGGGGGGAGCGTCGAGTTCCCAGCCAGCAGGTGGAGAAGCCCAGCAACACGAGATGCCTATCCACGGGGAGATCCACACCATTGCAGGGGGCTTCTCAGGTGGTGGATGCACCGCATCGCAGAGGAAGAAGTACGCACGATCGGTGATGACAGTGGATATGTTTGAAGATCACTCGCCGGAAGTGGACATTACGTTCACCAAACAGGATCTTCGGGACGTTGTGCCCCATGACAACGATCCCATAGTCATTTCGTTGGTTACAGCGGGAAGGAAGGTCCACAGGGTTCTGGTGGACCAAGGAAGCTCGGCAGACGTGATGTTTTGGCCGACTTTCACGCAGCTGGAGTTGCCCCTTGACCAGCTAAGGCCCCATGGAGGGTGCCTATATGGGTTCGCTGGTGACCAGGTGGAGGTCAGGGGGTACATTGAGCTGAGAACCACGTTTACAGATGAGGCTGGGTCGAGGACGGAGAAAATCAAGTACCTCATCGTAAACGCTCCTTCAGCATATAACATCCTGTTGGGAAGGCCCACGCTTAACAGGATAGGCGCCATTCCGTTGACTCGGCACATGAAGGTAAAGTTGCCGTCCATGGAAGGGGTGGTGATCACGATCAAGTCTGATCAGAAAGAAGCGAAAAGGTGCTATGAGAATAGCCTGAAAAATAAGAAATCGGTGAGTTATGTAACAACCACCCCACCTCCCGGTGTGAAGCCCAGACCGACGGTAACAGAGGAGGCCGCCGGAAGAGATGTGGAGATGGTGGACGCTGAGCTGGGGGAGAAGAATGCTGGTCTAGAGGAGGAAGAGGCGCAGAATTGCCCTGAGGAAGCGAGGGAACAGGGAATCGCCAGGGCGGTGATCGCCAGAGAATCCAGGCCAAAACCTGTCGAGCAGTGGCTCGAAAAGGAGATCGGAGGGAAGATCTTCAAGCTGGGAAGATCTCTAGAGGTCGAGCTCTAGGACCAGATCGCCAAGGTGATTGAGCGGCATCTGGACGCGTTTGCATGGTCCGCTTCGGACATGCCCGGGATTGATCCCGACTTCTTGTGCCATCATCTGGCGATGGACAATTTGGTGAGACCGGTGCGACAAAGGAGAAGAAAGTTCAACGAGGAGAGGAGGCAGGCGATCAGGGACGAAACACAGAAACTCCTCGCTGCAGGCCACATCAGGGAAGTCCAGTACCCTGAATGGTTGGCAAATGTCGTGCTGGTGAAGAAGAGTAACGGGAAATGGCGCATGTGCGTCGACTTCACCGACCTGAACAAAGCTTGCCCAAAGGATTCGTATCCTTTACCAAGCATAGATGCCCTGGTCGATAGTGCTTCAGGGTGTAAGTTGCTGAGTTTCCTGGATGCCTTCTCAGGATATAATCAGATCAAGATGCATCCCATGGATGAAGAGAAGACAGCCTTCATGACGGAGAGGTCGTGCTATTGCTATAAGGTGATGCCGTTTGGGCTAAAGAACGCGGGGGCCACATACCAGAGGCTGATGGATCGAGTACTTGCACCAATGCTGGGAAGGAACGTGCAAGCGTACGTCGATGACATGGTCGTGAACTCGCAGGAAAAAGCAAGCACGTTGCAGACTTGGAAGAATTGTTCACGACGATCGCCAAGTTCAAGTTAAAGCTCAATCCGGAGAAATGCATTTTCGGCGTAGAGGCTGGAAAGTTTTTGGGTTTCCTCTTGACTGAAAGAGGAATAGAAGCCAACCCAGACAAGTGTGCCGCCATCTTGGCGATGAGGAGCCCAGCTACGGTGAAAGAAGTCCAGCAGCTAACAGGTCGGATGGCAGCCCTATCTCGCTTCGTGTCAGCTAGCGGAGAAAAGGGGCATCCCTATTTTCAGTGTCTGCGGCGCAATAATAAGTTTGTTTGGACGAAAGAGTGCGAGGAAGCTTTCGTCAAACTAAAGGAGTATCTGGCGAGCCCGCCGGTTCTGTGCAAACCGCTGGTGGGAGTCCCTCTCAGGTTGTATTTTGCTGTAACTGAGAGGGCGATAAGTGCGGTGCTCGCCCAGGATCAAGATCAGGCTCAGAAGCCTATCTATTTTGTGAGCAAGGTGTTGCAGGGCCCCGAAACGAGATATCAGGCCCTGGAGAAAGCTGCGCTGACTGTGGTGTTTTCGGCGAGGAGGTTGCGCCACTACTTCCATAGTTTCACAATACTGGTGATGACTGACCTGCCCATCCAGAAGGTCTTGAAGAAACCCGACGTTGCGGGAAGGATGGTGAAGTGGGCGGTAGAGTTGTCAGAGTTTGATATTAAATATGAGCCCCGAGGCCCGATCAAGGGGCAAATCTTTGCAGATTTCGTGGTCGAGCTCTCATCAGAGGCGACGCGGGTTGAAGGAGACGATTTCCGTTGGGTACTTTCAGTGGATGGATCGTCGAACCAGCAGGGCAGCGGTGCTGGAGTCATATTGGAAGGACCCAACGGCGTGCTGATCGAACAATCTCTGAGGTTCGTCTTCAAAGCCAGCAACAATCAAGCAGAGTATGAGGCGCTGATCGCCGGGATTCTGCTGGCCAAGGAGATGGGAGCTAGGGTGCTGATGGCTAAGAGTGACTCGCTGCTAGTCACGGGGCAAGTAACAGGCGAGTTCCAAGCTAAAGATCCACAAATGGCGGCTTACTTGGCGTACGTACAGGAATGGAAGAGTTCCTTTGCCTCTTTTGAAGTAGTACATGTACCCAGAGAGCAGAATGCCCGAGCTGACTTGCTAGCTAAGCTCGCCAGTTCAGGCAAGGGGGGTAGGCAGAGGACGGTGATTCAAGAAACTCTGAAGACGCCGAGAGCATTTGTGGCAGATCACCTGGTCCTTCAGATAAGCAAGTCGACGAAGAAAGCAGCGAGAAGCCATAAGTCCTTGACGCAAGAAACTCTGAGATCGCCGAGAATTAGAGCATGTCGAGGAGAGAAGGTGAATGTGATGCAGGTCTGCGCCACCCATGAGCCAGACACTTGGATAACACAGTACAAGCGGTGCCTGGCAGATGGCCTTCTCCCGCTGGATCCGACTGAGGCTAGGAAGGTAAAGAAGAATTCTAGCAAGTACACCCTGATTGATGGCGATCTGTACAGGTTTGGGTTCACTCACCCGCTCCTGGAATGTATACACGGCGAGAAGTGCACGAGGATCATGGCAGAGCTCCACGAGGGTATATGCGGAAGCCACGTTGGGGGTCGAGCTCTGGCCGCGAGGACTCTCCATGCAGGCTACTACTGGGCATCGATGAGAGAAGATTGCAAGAAATATGCCCAGTGTTGCAAACAATGCCAACAGCACGCCGATTGGCACAAGGCACCTCCCGAGGAGTTGAAGTCGATCTATAGCCCTTGGCCATTTCATACCTGGGGAATCGACATCCTGGGACCTTTTCCGCTGGCGATCAGGCAGATGAAGTACTTGGTGGTGGCGATTGAGTATTTCACCAAGTGGATTGAAGCAGAACCAGTGGCCCAGATCACCGCACACAAGATCGAAGGTTTCATGTGGAAGAACATCGTGTGCCGGTTTGGAGTGCCTAAACGCCTGGTGTCGGATAATGGGACTCAGTTTGCAAGCCACCTGTTGAAGAAGCTTTGCGAAGGGGTGGGAATTCAACAAGTGTTTGCATCCGTCGAGCACCCTCAGACAAATGGCCAGGTGGAGTCAGCTAATCGGGTGTTGTTGAGAGGTTTGAAGAGAAGGCTTGAGAAAGCCAAGGGAAGTTGGGCTGAGGAGGTGCCCCGTATAGTCTGGGCGTACCACACCACTGAGCAGTCAGGAACCCATGAGACCCCGTTCAGCTTGGTCTATGGGTGTGATGCCATGATTCCAGTAGAGATCCAGGAGAGCTCGCCGAGATTCCAGAACTTCGTAGAGGAAGACTCGAATGAAGAGAGAAGGCTGAACCTGGATCTACTGGACGAGGTCAGGGAAGAGGCGAGACTGAAAGCTGAGGTGGTGAAGAGGAGGATCGAGCGAAGATACAACTCGAAGGTGATGCCAAGGCAGTTTAGAGAAGGCGACTTGGTGATGAGGAAGGCCCACCGGTACGAGATGGAGAATAAATTGTCACCCAAGTGGACTGGACCGTTCAGAATAACCGAGGCGCTCGGGAACGGCGCCTACCGCTTAGAGACGCTGGAAGGAGGGGCGATTCCTCGCACCTGGAACGCCACACACCTGAAGTTGTACTATAGTTAAGAGCTTTGTAAGTAAAGACAAACACAAAGTCATATTACAATGTCTCTGATGAAACAGTTTGAAGGGGGCACTCTTTTTTCCCTAAGGAGGGTTTTTAACGAGGCCACCCAATAAAAGAAAAGTTTTCGAAGTACAAGGCGTTTTCAGATTGCATGTGTGCTATTTTCCAAAAGTTTTGAAGAAAGACCTTGTCACTTGTACGTGATTTAAGGCGAGTAAAGATATATCGCGTGCTTTCTAAAAAGTTTTTAAGTCCTCATCGTTTTTCGGCGATTGGAGGCATCAGTGAAAGTTTTTAAGTCCTCATCATTTTTCGGCGATTGGAGGCATCAGTTAAAGTTTCTAAGTCCTCATCGTTTTTCGGCGATTGGAGGCACCAGTTAAAGTTTTTAAGTCTTCATCGTTTTCCGGCGATTGGAGGCACCAGTTAAAGTTTTTAAGTCCTCATCGTTTTTCGGCGATTGGAGGCATCAGTTAAAGTTTCTAAGTCCTCATCGTTTTTCGGCGATTGGAGGCACCAGTTAAAGTTTTTAAGTCTTCATCGTTTTCCGGCGATTGGAGGCACCAGTTAAAGTTTTTAAGTCGTCATCGTTTTTCGGCGATTGGAGGCACCAGTTAAAGTTTTTAAGTCCTCATCGTTTTTCGGCGATTGGAGGCACCAGTTAAAGTTTTAAAGTCCTCATCGTCTTTCGGCGATCGGAGGCACCAGATGAAAGACCTCAACGCTCTCGCGCGTTCTGAGGCAAGATAAAGACCTCCTCGCCGTCGAGCGAGTGCAGGCGAGGAAGAGTAAAAAGTCCTCAGTGTTTCTGGGGGCGAGAAGATGTAACCCCTGGGGCAATGTAGAGGCGCCAGTAAAAAGTCCTCCGTGTTTCTGGGGGCGAGAAGATGTAACCCCTAGGGCAATGTAGAGGCGCCAGTAAAAAGTCCTCCGTGTTTCTGGGGGCGAGAAGATGTAACCCCTGGGGCAATGTAGAGGCGCCAGCAAAAAGTACTCTGTGTTTCTGGGGGCGAGAAGATGTAACCCCTGGGGCAATGTAGAGGCGCCAGTAAAAAGTCCTCCGTGTTTCTGGGGGCGAGAAGATGTAACCCCTGGGGCAATGTAGAGGCGAGTTAAAGACCTTCTCGCCAATGAGCGAGTTCAGGCGAGTTAAAGACCTTCTCGCCTACATGCGAGCTTAGGCAAGATAAAATCCTTCTCGTCTCGAACGAGTTCAGGTATGGTGCAGAGGGTGGAAGAAGTTTGGAAGGTGGCTAAGGTAGGTTCGAAGAGAACGCCTAGTCAACCGGTCTTTTGTTCTGAAGTTCAGGGAGGCAAAGAAGGATCCCAAAAGGCGTTTCTACCCCCAGATAAAGAAACAATGGCTAAAGCATGAGGCTAGAAAGAAGCTGATATCACCAACAGTCTTTGGCGATCAGGAAGAGCTCGAACAGCGGCGGGAAGGTTAAAAGACCTGTTTGGTGAAGCATGTCGAGTGGAGCGGTGTTTAAGCCAGTGACTGAGTTACAGTTCATTGCTTGAGGGATATTTTTACGATAAGGTTGATTGCCTTAAGGTTACGAATTGTTAAGTGTTTGCTCAGGGCTGCAGTGATTCGAAGCGGTTAAGCCAAAGGTTGTACCTAGAGTTTTCCTAAGTCATTTCTTTGAAATTAAACAAGCGAGGAAAGTTGAAGCGAGCGGAGAAGTTATAAAGGGGAAAACGTAAACCTTTGTCATTAACAGATAGCAGTGAATAACAGTTCGGAACATATATGCGAAGGGACATAAAAGTTTATTACAAGTTATAATACAAGGGAAAACACAAAGGTAGCAGATGAAGAAGAGTTGATTAATCTTCAGCAGGAACGACTTTTCCATCCACCACCTCATTGTTCAGCGGCACCATGCTGAGATCCAGGTCGGGGAATAGGCAAGCAAATTGTTCCCGCGCAGCTTCGAATCCAGCAGCCAGAATTTGAGCAGAGTTTAGCTTGAGTTCTTCAATTTGCCTCTGAAGTTCCTCAATCCGCTTCTTGAGGTCTTCAGTTTGCTCTTTCAGCTCTTTATTCTGTTGCTCCAGCTCTTCAACCTGTTTTTTGAGTTGTTCGTTGGTCTCTTGAGCCTGGAGAAGGTCTTCAGTAACCTTCTTGGATTCCGCTTGTGCTTGGGCCAATTCAGCAGCCACCTTTCCCTTCTCTTTGTTGGCCTCGGCAAGATCAGCTATGGCGTCGTCCCTCGCCTTTTCCACTTGCCCAAGGAATTTCTCTCGGTCGACTGACCTCTACGCCAGTTTTTGCACCTTAGCGGCGTCAGCTTTCATGAGAGCCTCCAGGTCAACCACCCTGGTGCGAAGAGGCACGATCTTGCTCTCCAGTTCGACCTTCTCTTGAGCAAGTTGATGCACCTTGTGGCGAAGGTCAGTGGCCTCTTTGCGCGCCAGCCTGAGCTCGGTGTTCATTGCATCCTCGACCCTCATGGTGCTGTTTTCGGTTTTGAGGTTGAAGAGGTCGTCTTGGAGCCTCCTGGTTGAGCTCTCCACAGCTCTGGTTATGATCGCCGGGATATCCTCTGCTATGGTCTTCAGCTTGGCAGTTAGAGGCTCCCATATCCTTGTGACCTCCAAAGGGAGGTTTGCTACTTGGAGAGGCGCCAGGTGGGCCTGTTGCGGGTTCTCGTCGCCACCTTCCTTAGCAGGTTCTTCAGTAGTTGCTTCCTGGCGTGGCGACGGGATCGGGGATTCGGTGATCAGAATCGGAGAGGTATGAGCAACCTCATCCCCGATTGGAGCATCTTCTGCAGCTGAGGCGTTTGAAGGGGGACCCCCTCCAGCTGACACATATGGTGTAGAGGCGCTTGGGGGGTCCTCCAGGAAGTTTGGCTCTTGGGCCTCAGCTGCAGGTGGCGCAGTGGCCAGTGGGACCGCTTGGACTGGAGAGGCAGGAGCCTGTGGGGGTGGCGATGATGGAGGAGGAGCAGGCGTCGATGGAGGTGTTGAGGTTGGAAGAGGGGGTGGAGCAGGCGGTGAGGAAGGTGCCACCCTCTTCCTCTTTGAGACCAAACCGTCCTCGGTGGCCTCGTCATCTTCTTCCTCTTCCTCATGGATCACCTGAGGGGCTTTCCTTTTAGGTCTCTTGAGGACCAATTTCTTGCGTTGGGCAGGTTCCTTGGGTGGTGATCGCCCTTGGACGATGGCTGTCTCCACCACCGAGTTGGGCACCGTTTGAGAACCTGTCGCCAACCCGTGGTTTCGGGCGAGCGCCTTCAGTTCAGCGAGCATGCCTTTGCCCAACATGTTGTCTGCATGGAACGAAAATGTATGGGTTAACTCAAGGAAAAAATAAGCGCATAAGGTAGTGCACAGCAAAGCAGATGATATGCGCAGGAAAGATAAAACCAAGGTCTTGCGCATAACGCACAAGACGCCCAGAAACAGTTAAACAGAAGCAGTATTTAAACAATAGTTTTTAATGTTCTAACCTATTCGAATTTCTAGCTGGTCTTCGTAGAATTCGAAGCAGATCAAGGTGGTGGTAAGGAAAGTGATATTGGCGTCCGCCACCCTTTTCCAGAAGAGACAGAGATCTCTGTCCAATGCTCCCATGCTGTCAGGACTTCTCGGTCTCCTGAAGCAGCTCTTGGACTCTTTCTTCCCCTTGTCCACCCAGTACAAGGGGAAGCCGTCGAGAAGGGAGGCGTCCTTGTCATTCGCGCGCACTTGGACGAACTTCCCCTTCCAGTCCTTGTAGGATTACTGGAAGATAGCAAAGATGGACCTCCCAGCAATCGCGTTCAAGCTAACCCACAGGCGGTCTCCTGGGTGCTTGGCTTCGAAGAGGAATAGGAACACGTCCACCGATGCGGGCAACCCCAGGTGGTCGCACATCACTTGAAAAGCTCGAACAAACGCCCAGCTGTTGGGGTGAAGCTGGGCGGCGGCAATGTTGAGCTCGGTAAGAAGTTCCCTCTCGAATCGGGTGAAAGGGAACTTGAGCTTCACCTTCTTGAATAAGGTCGTGTAGACAAAGCAGAAGGGCCCATCGGCGCTTACTTTGTCATCGGCACAAACAGGCAGATCGGGGGGGCAAGGCAGCACCATCATCTTCTCGTCGTGCTCCTTGTGAAATGATTGATGAAGCTCGTCCCCCTTAGTCAGCCGCAAAACTGCTCCCGCAGTGTTCACAGAGGATGTCTCCCTCAGAAGGGTCGAGTTGGCCCAGGGATACATGGTTTTGAAGTCTGGCAGGGGAACGGGGGCTCCTCCAGCGATAGGTGGAGTCGCCTGGGCCAGGACAGGACGGGAAGACGCAGGCCTCTCAGCCTGCGAAGATGAAGCGCCACGAACTCGTGGTGGGTCGTGTGCTTGTGAAGGGAGGTTTCGTGATGAAGGAGGAGGATTCGGGGTGATCTTTGTGCGAGTCATGGTAGTAGCTGCAAAGGAAGAAGAAAGGAAAAATGATCAGGGGTTACAGAGGCTGACTCGATCATAGAAGGAAGGTGAAAAACGAACGAATGTAGGTTCGTTGCGACGATTGACGAAGCCCTAAGTTACGCAGAAGGAGAAATGGAAAAACAACCCACAGCGTATGCACCAGGCAGTTACAGGATGATGCGAATCGGTTAAAATGCAAGGAAAACCAGCAGAAGAAGGAAAGTAGGTACCTTTTGATGATCAGGAAGACGATGAAGGTTGATGGTGATTCAGAATGCTGGAGAGCGTTGAAGAGTTTTTCGCAGAAGGAAGTTAGAGCGTTCGTGAATGCAAGGGAAAGTGATGGAACAGTGTTGAGTGAAAATGGGTTTAAGGGTTTTTTCGAAATGGGTTTAGGAAGCGCAAACGGCAACTGAAGAGAGCCGTTGATGAAGCCACGCGTCAAGCGATGAGTGAGGGGTTTGGTGGAGCGTCGGAGCAGCAGAAGGTACAACCGCTTGGAATTCTGCGTCAGTGCCACGTAGACCGGTGTTGACGTGACTTTTTCAGTCTTTTCGCTAGACGAGTCTTCGCTTAAGACTGGGGGGCTTGTGTACCGCCCTGGTGGTCGGGAGTGAAGACGTGGCACCCTGCTACAGTATAGGCGTGTTGGCAAGGCGCCAGGTTGGCAAGAGGGAAGGAAGTCGGGGGGCTCGTGTAGTCGCCAGTTGTTAAATTGGCGTGTTCCGATCTCCAGCTTACCAGAATCGGCGATCACCAGGTTAAAGATGAAGTCGCCAGATGTAGTTTTCAGGAGATCGCCAGAGCAAGCACATCACCAGAGCAAGCACATCGCCAGAGCAAGCACATCGCCAAAGATGAAGGAGAAGCAGATTATGAAGGCGGCCGGCGAGACCACAGGGAAGGTGTATGAAGGCCCCTAACTCGCCAACTCCAGTAGAGATCGCACTCCCAAGTTAGCTATGCACTGGGCAGTACCATGCATAAGTAACTTAGCCAAAATGAGAGTAGAAGCAGCGCCAAGTCAAGGAGGCTCCAGATGATGGCACGTGTACGACTGGATGCGAGCCACGTGTCCAGGTCTGTAACTGCCAGGAGAGAGAAAACAACCAGGTATATAGGAGTTCTCAACAAACTTTCTGAGGTACGCACGTTCAGATTATACTCTTTACGCTTGCGAGTTATAGAGCTTACTGTGAGAGAGGATTTGCACGGTTCTTGTTCTCTTAGTATTTGGTGATACCGTCACTGACTTGAGCGTTGGAGTGCGATCGGCCGCAGCGGCGCCGCTCTGTTTCTTTGCAGGTTCTTGAGGTAGATCTCGAAGAGGAACGGAGGTGAGAAGCGGTGCGCACGTCGATCCTTTGACGAGGCAGTTTCCAGCGTTCCGGTCAAGAGGCAGGATCAGCTATTAAAGATTTTCAAATATCAACCTGTTGAATTGTCGAATTAATCGATTGAATTTGTTTGAAAGTTAAGCCAACCAAGGTCAAATCAGTTTAAAAAACTTTAAACACACTAAGAGAAAAACAACCGATTAAAACGATAAATCAACAGGTTGTTTTTCACTTACTTTGAAAAACACTTTTTCTTTTAAGGAATTGGATTGATTCAGATTTGAATTGACTAAGAGTGGATTTAACAAATTCTAAACTACCTAGTTGCCATGCTCATACACAACAACACAATCTTCAAGCTATCTTCATAGATTTGGAGGCATCAAAGCTTCATTTTCAACATTCCAACAACAACATCAATCTAATTATCCATTCATGAGAATGAGTAAAATTGAAGACGCCCTGGCAAAAATTAGAAATATAGAGAATCAGATGGGACAAAATGGCCAAACAATTAGTAGAGAGACAAAGTGGCCAATTTTTAGTCAATAGCCAAACCAATCCAAAAGAGCATTGTAATAATGTAGTGTCTCAAAAAGAAGAAAAAGATGAGATTGAGAGAGAAAGAGACGAGAAAGAGAGAGAAAAGAAGAGAAGTGAGGGAGAAACAAAATTAAAAATAAGGAGAGAGGTGTTCTTGAAAAAGATTTATCATACCCTTATGACCCTTCAAAAAAAGAAAAGGAAATGATTTTTTTTGACAATTTGCTCCCTAAAAATTATTTTGCAGGAAATATGAAGCAAGATTCAACACTTGAGAGATTTCAGAAGAATAAGAGCTATATTGAAGAGAGAAATATAAAGTTGGAGGCTAGATACAATGCAATTGTTCAGAAAGGCTTGCCTAAAAAATCCAAAGACCTAGGGAGTTTTAATCTTCCCGTGTCCATAGGTAATTTATCTTTGGACAATTCTTTATTGGATTTAGGGGCAAGCATCAATATAATGCCTTTGGAAAAGAGGGAAACCTAAGACACCTTCTTTTTATAGCATCTATAGGCGTTAGTTTTAGGAAAAATCTAGAAGGTGCCTCTTCACTCTCCATCTAGGCGCTAGAATACGAAGAGTTAAGAAGGCAACCTTGCAAAGCTTCTCTTGTAAGCTTCCTTTGTAATAGTGACCGGTCCTCCTCCCTATAAAAGGAAGGCTTGGGTCTTTGAAATAATAAGATTGATTTTGTGAGTAAAGAACCTCTCCCAATTTAGTGAGTGTATTGAGAGAGACTTGTGTCTTCTTCTCTTCTAGTCTTATCTTGAGTGCATACTTGGACTCTCAAGTGGCGGCAACTACACTCATCTTGAAGTCATTCATCCTTCAAGTGGCGTGCACATCTCCAAGAGCTCCAACCACATAAGTTTCTTTGTTTTTTTCATCTCCTTCTTCCATTTCCATTCCAAAACAAACTCTAAAACATGTTTTTGTTGTTTCTTGTAATTTCAATCGGTAGAACTTGTTTGTCTTGTGCTTATATTCGGTAGTTTCATTTAGTTTGTTGTTCTTGTGATTTTAATTGTGTTTCCTTGAGTTTTAATCGGTTCATTTGTGTTCTTTCTTGTTTTAATCGGTTCATATGTAATAATATGGGTTTCTATACGAGTTTGGCTTGGTTACTTGTGTTTTGGTGAGTTCTTGAATGTTAAGAACATTGATCCAATTCTTAAAAAGTGCCTAATCATATTCCAACTCTTGTTGAATCCATAACATGTTCATATCATATCTCCATCATGTTATTGGAATCATAACATGTGGTATCATGAGGCTTAGGTTTGTTCTTGTGTGTGTTTGAGTTGTTTTGGCACTTTTAATTCAAGAACTTTACATTCTTGTCTTTACCTTTCTATTTTAGGTTTATTTTTTAGTATTTCTTGCTGTTTTCTTGTTCTTATTACATTGTGCTTGTGTCATTTTGATTTTTGAATCCTTATAAGTTTTGTCAAAGTCATGTTTCTCCAAAAAAATGTTATCAATTATATGTAGTCCTTTTGTTGATAATTTTGGTTTCTTGATTTTGTTTTGAGTGCAGTTTTATGTGTTTGTTTTCTTGATCCTTTGGTGCATTTTCTTTTTAGATTTGAGTTCTTACTTGTATTTTAGATCTATACAAGTTCTTGAAACATCAATTCTATTATGTCTTTTGAAGTTCTTATTTCTGTTTTTCATTCCAGTTAGGTTTCCTCTGTTTTCTTGAAAATGTGCTGACTGTTTCGATTTATTGCAATTTCTTTGCTTACTCGAAATTTCTGATATTCTGGATTTGAGTTCTTGAAAGTGTTATAAAAAAGTAGAAAAAAGAAGTACATCAAAATTCCAAGTACAAAAAAAATGATAAATGAAATACGTCCAGTGTGTAATTCTGGCACAAAAATTACGGTAATCTGGCAGTGATTTTGCAAAATTTATCCCAATTAATAGGTGCAATATTTTTGTGTAATTCCAGTGCCATTGTTGAGATAAGATCTTGAAATTTCTGTGGTTTAAATTTCATAATCCAGTTTGTATTATACAGTTCCAGATAAATCTGTAAATTCACGCACAATTTGCAAAAAAATTCCAGTAGTTCTGTTTGTTTTGTTTTCTTCATCTATTCTAGTGCTTTTCTTTAGGTTTCTTTTGTGTGCCATCCTTTAATTGAGTACCTTATTTTTCTTGCTTGTCTTTTCTTCAATATTCTTTGTGTTTGTCATATATCTTGTCTTTCTTGTTTACACCTTTTCTTGATTGTCTTTTATTGTTCTTTAAGTTTTGTGGTGTATTGGCTTTGAGAAAGAGTGCTTTTGCTTTGACATATTTCATTTGAGAGTTACCAAGACCTCAAGAGCAGATTGGTTGAGGGAAGTATTCTTTCTTGGAGTGATTTGTGACTTTTAATTTTCAGTACAACACTATAATTGTTCCATTTTCTAACCTTGTTTTTCTTAATATTGTTTGTTATTGTGTTTGCTGTTTTCTTTTTCAAATGGATACATATTCAAGTGCTGAATCTTCCAAACCACATTCTACTCATTGAGCTTATGTTCTTAATGAATTAAAAGAGGCAAAACGAGCCCTTGCTCTAAAAGATGAAGCTATGAAAAAGTTGGAAGAAAGATTAGAAAAAGTTGAGTTGAAGCAAGAAAAGTCCTCACATTCCATCCATGGAAGACACCATTCTCCTAGACATTCTTCCAATGCTCACGACCATGGAGAAGAACATAGGAGAAGGAGACATCACCCTCATTCTCACGGAGATAGCCATCATCGTGAACAAAGACATCACCAAGAAGCCAAGCCTCAATTTCCTTTTGTAAAAGTACCTAGCTTTAGTGGTGATAGTGATCCTAATGTGTATTTAGATTGGGAGGCTAAATGTGAACAAATTTTTCAAGCCTATGAGGTCAATGATGACCAAAAGGTGAAAATAGCCTCTTTAGAATTCATAGATTATGCCATGAAATGGTGGCATAGCATTGTAATGGACATTATATACAACAAGAGACCTCCCGTGGTTTCTTGGAACGATTTGAAAGAGTGTATGCGCCTTAGATTCGTGCCACCACACTTTAGGAAAGACCTATTGTTGAAGCTCCAACGGTTTCAACAAGGCACGCTAAGTGTGGATGCTTATTTTAAGGAGTTAGAAACGCTTTTACTTAAAGTAGACATGGATGAGAGTGAGGAAGCTAAGATAGCTAGGTTTGTGAGTGGTCTAAGAAGGGATATTCAAGATGTTGTTGAACTTCAAGAGTATTCATCTTTGGGATCTTTGGTTCACCTTGCAATGAAGGTTGAATCTCAACTTGCAAAGAAAAATGCTTTCAAAAACTCTCCCAATGATGGTTACTACAACAATTCTTGGAAAAATAAAAAAACTTTTTCAAAACTTCCTTCTAAAGATTCTTCTTTCAAACGTAAGGAGTCTAAGCCTTCTACTTCTACTCCTAAATCACCAATCAAATCGTCTAGTAAGAAATGCTTTAAATGTTTGGGATATGGTCACATTGCTTCTAATTGTCCTTCTAAAAGGAATATGTATGTGCATAATGGCATAGTAGTTAGTGAGCATGATTCCGATTCATCTAGGCATTCTTCACCTTCTAGGCCATCAAGTGAGCATGAGAGCGAAAGTCCACTTGAAGGAGATTTGTTGGTTATGAGACGTCTTCTTGGTCAAGTTTTACAACCCTTTGATGAAAGTCAAAGAGAAAATATTTTTCATACAAGATGTCTCATTCAAAACAACATTTGTTCTTTGATAGTGGATGGGGGTAGTTGTGCCAATGTGGCTAGTACAAGAGTAGTAGATAAGCTTGGATTGTCTACTATCTCTCATACAAAGCCCTACAAATTACAATGGTTAAGTGAGGTAGGCGAGATCATTGTTAACAAACAAGTACTCATAAATTTCTCTATTGGTAAATACAAAGATGAGGTCTTGTGTGATGTTGTTCCAATGAAAGCTACACATGTTCTTTTGGGTAGGCCATGGCAATTTGATAGAAAAGTTTTTCATGATGGCTTTACCAATAAACTTTCATTTGACTTCCATGGACACAAGGTCATATTAAAATCTCTCTCTCCAAGAGAAGACCATGATGACCAAATTCTTATGAAGAAAAAGATGGAGAGTGAAAATACAAAAAGTTCTAAGAAGGCCCTTCTTATCTCTAGCCATGCGGTCAACAAGGTAATAGTTTCTCACAATCCTATTTTTTAGCTATTCCTAGACCTCTTGAGTTAGAAAAACTTGAGGATAGTCCACATTGTTTGGATAATTTGGTAGAGGAATTTCATGATGTGTTTCAAGATCCTCCTAAAGGACTTCCACCTTTAAGAGGGATTGAACACCAAATTGATTTAATTCCAGGATCTTCTTTACCAAATTGTCCCGCATATAGGACCAACCCAAGTGAAACTAGAGAAATTCTCCAACAAGTAGAAGAGTTAATTGCCAAAGGGTGGGTTCAAGATAGTATGAGCCCTTGTGCCATGCCTATCATACTTGTCCCAAAAAAAAAGAAGGGTGATGGAGGATGTGTTCAGATTGTAGGGCCATAAACAACATTACAATCAAATATAGGCATCCCATACCTAGGCTAGATGATTTGTTGGATGAATTGCATGGTTCACAAATTTTTACCAAAATTGATCTTAAAAGTGGGTATAATCAAATTTGTATTAAACCGGGAGATGAATGGAAAACCGCTTTTAAGACCAACTTTGGCTTGTATGAGTGGTTAGTTATGCCTTTTGGTTTAACTAATGCACCAAGTACATTCATGTGTCTCATGCATCATGTTTTAAGACCATTCATTGGCAAGTTTGTGGTTGTTTATTTTGATGATATCCTCATTTATAGCTTGTCTTTGGGTGACCATAAAATGCATGTTAGACAAGTGTTAGAAACCCTTAGGAAAGAACATTTGTATGCTAACTTTGCTAAATGTATGTTTGCACTTGATCATATAGAATTCCTAGGGTTTGTTGTAAGTGTTAAAGGGGTGCATGTAGATCAATCAAAGGTTGTAGCAATTCAACATTGGCCAACACCCACCAATGTGAATGATGTACGAAGCTTTCATGGCCTTGCTTCTTTTTATAGAAGGTTTGTGAAAGACTTTGGTATAATTGCCACACCTCTCAATGACATAGTAAAAAAGGATGTGGTTTTTAAGTGGGGAGAAGAGCAACAAAAGGCTTTTGACATTTTGAAAGAAAAATTAACAAATGCTCCCATCTTAGCCCTTCCTAATTTTACTAAAACATTTGAGATAGAATGTGATGCTTCAAATATAGGCATTGGGGTTGTTCTCATTCAAGAGGGCCACCCCATAGCTTATTTTAGTGAGAAATTGAAAGGTAGTCATCTCAATTATTCCACTTATGATAAAGAATTATATGCACTTGTTAGAGCTTTGTATACTTGGCAACATTATCCTTTTCCTAAAGAATTTGTGATTCATAGTGATCATGAATCTCTTAAATATTTGAAAAGGCAAAACAAGCTCAATAAGAGGCATGCTAAGTGGGTGGAATTCCTTGAGCAATTTCCTTATGTGATCAAACACAAGCAAGGAAAAATTAATATTGTGGTCGATGCCCTTTCTAGACGCTATACCTTGCTAAATCTTTTAGGTACCCAATATCTTGGGTTTGATCACATCAAGGAACTTTATCATGATGCCCTTGATTTTTCTCTTATCTATCAAGAGTGTGCTAAGGGAAGACACAAAGATTTTTTTATACAAGATGGGTTTCTTTTTAAAGGTAAAAGACTTTGTGTGCCTCAAAGCTCTATTAGACAATCTCTTGTTAGAGAAGCAGATGAGGGTGGATTAATGGGACATTTTGGGCTAGCCAAAACTTTAGATGTTTTACCTGAGCATTTCTTTTGGCCTCATATGCAAAATTCCGTTCATAACTTGTGTGATAAATGTATTGCTTATCGTAAGGCTAAATCTAGAGTGCAACCCCATGGTTTATATACCCCTCTTCCTATCCCTACAATGCCTTGGGTTGATATTTCTATGGATTTCATCTTAGGACTACCCAAGACATCAAAGGGTAAGGATTCCATCTTTGTGGTAGTGGATCGTTTTTCAAAAATGGCTCATTTTATTCCTTGCCACAAAGTGGATGATGCGTGTCATATTGCAAATCTCTTCTTTAAGGAAGTTGTTCGTTTACATGGACTTCCTAGAAGTATAGTATCCGATAGAGATTCCAAGTTCTTAAGTCACTTTTGGAAGACCTTGTGAGGGAAACTTGGCACTAAACTTTTATTTTCTACTACTTGCCACCCCCAAATTGATGGTCAAACTGAAGTGGTCAATCGAACTTTGGGCCAAATGTTGCGATGCTTTATTTCCGGGAATCCAAGGGTTTGGGAGAATTTACTACCACATGTTGAGTTTGCTTATAATAGAGTAGTAAATTCTACCACATCCCATTCTCCTTTTGAGGTTGTGTATGGGTTCAACCCCCTAACACCTCTTGATCTTCTTCCTATTCCTATACTTGATGATGTATTATGCAAGTATGGTTTTGAAAAGGCTTCTTTAATAAAAGATTTGCATAATGACATCAAGTTACAAATTGAGAAGAAAGTTGGCAAGTATGTTGAATATGCCAACAAAAGGAGAAAAACATTATTATTTGATGTTGGTGATTGGGTTTGGCTTCACTTGAGAAAGGATCGTTTTCCTAATCAAAGGAAGTCCAAACTTATGCCTCGTGGAGATGGAACTTTTCAAGTCCTAAAGAGGATTAATGATAATGCTTATGAGTTAGATATGCCTGATACGTTTCTTGGAAGTCATACCTTTAATATCAGTGATCTAACTCCTTTTTTTGTAGGTCTTTAGAATTCGTGGTCGAATTCTCTCCAACTCGGGGAGTATGATAGAGATCAAGAAGAAGAAGAGAATGAGGTTGAAGTTCAAGATTCTCAAAGACATATTAGCTCATCATCCTTTTTACCTCAAAGGATTACAAGGAGCAAAGCTAAAGAGTTAGGTAGTAGGCTTCAAATGTTTTCTCTTTTTATAGTTTCTTTTGTATAAAATTTAAAAACACATAGAGTAGTGTTTAGAAAGGTGTTAAAGAGGGAAACCTAAGACACCTCCTTTGTATAGCATCTATAGGCGTTAGTTTTAGGATCTAGAAGGTGCCTTTTCACTCTCCATTTAGGCGCTTGAATAGGAAGAGTTAAGAAGGCTACCTTGCAAAGCTTCTCTTGTAAGCTTCCTTTGTAATAGTGATCGGTCCTCCTCCCTATAAAAGGAAGGCTTGGAACTTTGAAATAATAAGATTGATTTTGTGAGTAAAGAACCTCTCCCAAATTGGTGAGTGAATTGAGAGAGACTTGTGTCTTCTTCTCTTCTAGTCTTATCTTGAGTGCATTCTTGGACTCTCAAGTGGCGACAACTACAGTCATCTTGAAGTCATTCATCCTTCAAGTGGCGTGCACATCTCCAAGAGCTCCAACCACATAAGTTTCTTTGTTCTTTTCATCTCCTTCTTCCATTTTCATTCCAAAACAAACTCTAAAACATGTCTTTGTTGTTTCTTGTCATTTTAATCGGTAGAACTTGTTTGTCTTGTGTTTATATTCGGTAGTTTCATTTAGTTTGTTGTTCTTGTGATTTTAATTTTGTTTCCTTGAGTTTTAATCGGTTCATTTGTGTTCTTTCTTGTTTTAATCGGTTTCATATGTCATAATATGAGTTTCTATATGAGTTTGGCTTGGTTACTTGTGTTTTGGTGAGTTCTTGAATGTTAAGAACATTGATCCAATTCTTAAAAAGTGCCTAATCATATTCAAACTCTTGTTGAATCCATAACATGTTCATATCATATCTCCATCATGTTATTGGAATCATATCAGGTAACTTTTAATCATTTTTATGGTCTAAAAAATTTTAATGCAAGGGAAGAACGCGTACAAAAGGATGGAACAAAGGGAATGATTCACCTTGAAATAAACAGGCGTCAAGTTAGATGACGTTAAACGAGTGCTTACTGGGAGGCAACCTTGTCCACATTTTAGTTTTATGTTGTTTTATTATCTTTGTTTTGATTTTACCTTTCAAAAATCATGTTTTCTTACAGGGATTCTTGCCCAGCTGAGTCAAATCTCGCTTAGGCGAGTTGAATGAGGAAAAGTGAGGTGCTCTCTGGAGTCATCTCGCTCAAGTGAGTTTGACGACGTTAATTTTGAGTTTCCTGCATGGAATCTCGCTCAAGAGAGTTTTACGTTGAAAATAATGAGTTTCTTCCCGGGAATCTCGCTCAAGCGAGTAAAATTTCCAGAAAAAAAAAATCCCTTTCCTTTCTCAAAATTTTTAGTTTTATGATTTGTTATTTTTTTGTTTTAATTTTTACTTTAAAAAAATTATTTTATTTTATTTTTGCCTCAAAGGTAACCCACTCCCTATATTCCTTCCAATCAGATGCAGGTTATGTATTTTGGCCTAGGGACAGGTTCTATTTTTCAGGGGGGCAATTCCATCAAATGAAGCAAGACAATAAATGAAGATTTTAACAAAGAGCTCGATGACTTCTTAGGAAGAGAGGATTGAGCAAAAATATGGTTATATCTTTCTAATTCTCTTTTCTTTTCAGTTATTTGATTTTGTTTTATTTTTCTATTTATGTTTTTTATTTTATTTTCCAGTTATTTTGTTTTTTATTTGCTTAGTTTGTTTTATTATCTTATTTTGAATAAATTTTCTGTTTTTCTATTTTGTTAGTTTTATGTCTGGAATTATTTTTCTTGAATAAATTTCAATTTAAATTTGTTTGTTTTCTAGTTTATTTTTCTCAAATAAAAAAGAACTGGAATTAATTTTGAATTGTGAAAAAAAAAATTGTGTTTAAATATTAAATAGTGGGATGAATTAGACACAAAGAAGAAAATATGATTGAATGCCAATTCAAATGTAGTTAAAATTGTTATACATGAAAATTTAACAAGATGATTGATTAGGATAGAGAATGACAAAACAAAAAGGAATGAGGCCAATTAAACCAAAACAGTATGGGATCCCTAAATAGTTTTGAGAGTTTTACTGATGAATTGACAGTTGTGGTTTCTTAATTTTTATTTTTCATTACATCATAAAAGAGCATGAAGATGATTGAGGCATTTGTGTTAATTAGGAAACCAAAGCCAAATAGCCAACCTTTATCTTATTAGAATTCAATTTTTTATATATCCCTTTTGAGCCAAGAATTTTTGTTATTATTGCACCCTAAACCTTTGATGATATATTTTCCTACCCTTTAGCATGTTTAAGGAAGGAGAACATAGCAATATACATAGAAAAGGGAATGGTTGGTTCTAAACATTGAAAACGCAAAAATTTGAAAATAAGAAGATTTTATTCCTATTAATGAAAAAAAAATTCGTGTTGAAACTCATGAAAAGGTAGAAAGAAAAATGAGCAAAAGTGTGAACTTAAAAGAAAATGGTAATTAGATAAAATATATGTTTTCTATAATTGGTTTGTAGGTATGTTCTTCTTCTTTAAAATGTGCATTTTGTTATCCAAAAAACTAATACTTTTGGGAAGCCCAACCTAATTACTGTTAGAATATATGGCCTTAAACGAGAGGGGGGTGAATTGTTTAAGAAAGATTTTAGTAAACTTTTAAGCTTAGAATGAAAATTCTTCTAGAAAACCTTGATTAATGATTCAGTTTTTCAAAACAAAAAGCAAAAGCACAAAGCTGGAAAAACAATCGGTTGTTTTAACGAAACAATCGGTTGTTTATACCAGTTTTTAAATGACAAAACTGAATTTAAAGAGATAGGGATAGAGAAATTGTACACAGTTGTTTATACTGGTTCACTCCAAATCCAGAGCTACATCCAGTCTTCTCAGAAACCCTGAGGATATCCACTAAGCAACCTCACCTTGATCACTTACACAACAACCAAGAGAATGACCTTGAACACCTCAAGAAACACACTCTCCTTGGCCAACACTAAGATTGCTGATCTTGAACACCTCAAGAACACACAGCTAATCTCAGCAAACACAGAAACGAAATTGTTCAACAGAGTACAAAGATTACACTTGTTACAGATGAATATCCGAAATCAATACAAGTAGAATCCTATTCCAGCACCTTGATAAATCACAAACTCTTAGCAATCTCAGCTCTTTGAAAAACTCTTTAGAAAAACTTTGTCAAAAGATTCTTAATTCTCAAATATGTTTTTCTTAATATATTCAAAGATGTAGTTTGTTATCAAATCTTAACAAACTCTTAAATTGCATTAAAAGATTGGTCAAAGCATTTAATGACTGGAGCGTATATAGTTAAAGCATTTAAAGCTCAGTCAAACACAAAACAGTTTTTCTGTTATGATTCCAAAACAAACAATCGGTTGTTTCCTCGAATCAATCGGTTGTTTTGGTACTTAACAGTTTCAACCATTCAAAAACAGTTTTCAATCTTTCTCAAAACACCTAAGTATAAACAATCGGTTGTTTCGACAAAACAATCGGTTGTTTCAACTTAGTTTGAAAAACATTTTACTTTCATAAAGATTGAGATGCTAATTGCTTGAGATTTAATCAAAGGGTGGATTACAACATATAAACTACCCCATAACAAAGCTTAAACCAGCACAGCAACATCAAGCAAAGCAGAGGCTTCAACATCCTTCAAAGGATTTGGATTCTTCAAAACATTGAACACCACTTGGTTCAACAATTACAACCTTGGAAAAGACCTCAAGATTCATGCTTCTAATATGTTTGTGATTTGAAGATGAAATGAAAAGCAATTGTGATTTGTTATGATTAAGTGAAAATAGACAGAAACACTTACCTTTGAGATATGAGAATAAATTTCTTATGTGTTGTCATTTATTTGTTTTGATTTGATCTGGAAGTTGATTGTATCTATATTTTTCTATTTTTGAATTTGGAAGCATCATAAGTTTATAATTTAATCTGTTGTTTAGTAAATTAAGTTGTTTTGATATTTAAATTCAAATATATTCATTTACTTTGCTTGAGGAGGACAAGTAAGATTCTAAGTTGGGAGAGTGATAAGTGCCTAATTTCAGTAATATTTTATATTAAAATATAGGCACTTATGAGTATTAATTGCTAAATTACATATAAAATAATCCCTAATTTATGAATTTATACATGCTTACATATTTTATGATCTTTATTTGAATAGGAGCTTTTTATTTCCAAATTTGCTGTTAATTTTAGGTTTTTAAGGAAGAATGGAGATGACTAGGCTAAAGAGAATAGGATAAGCCAAATGGAGAAAGCTGGAAGGTCCGGAATGCACATAAAGAGCAAAAAAGTCCAACGCAGCATGCAGAGTATCTCGCTCAAGCAAGCTCATTCTCGCTTGAGTGAGAATGCTCTAGTGACGTTTTCGGAAATCGATGCCTTTCTCGCTTGAGGGAGAATGCGTCAGACAAATTGGGCCATTTTATATTTTTTATCAATAAGCCCATCAGCGCGACGCAAGAAGTCACCTAACCCTAGCAAATTAGGTTAAATAGGGGGATAGAAGCACAACCTTAGGGTGAAAGATGGAGAGGAAACCACCATGAAGTGACTTGTAACCCAATTGGGAGAATAAAAAGTGCTAGAAGATGTGTGGCTAAAATCTACCTTGTGGATTTAGGAGTAATCTTTTCGAACTCTTATGTATTGAGGTGATATTTATATAAGATATAATATTATGTTCTTGATTGATTATTGGTATTGTTGTTTTATTTCTATCACTTGATCTAGAATCTTAAATTTGACTGAAAGTATTTTTAGGGTTCTGACCTAAACAACAATACTTAACATATTTGAGTGATAGGAATAGACTTGAAATGTTAATTACTATTAACTTCTAAGTGTGATTCTATGTTTTTTTTTTATAAATATGCGAGAAATCGATATTTAGGAAACATTCTTAATAATTTTATATGCGAGAAATCGATATGAATGAATTTTATACAGGCATCAATTTCTATCAAAGAACTTAATGTTAACATGCTAATCAAAATATATGAGAGTGAGAAAGATGAAACATAATGTCTATTTTTCCAATTGAAACAACTACACTTTGATTTGTTTTCTTGTTAATTCTTTCCATCATAACAATTATCAAACACACTTTTATTATTCTGTTTTTATATTTAGCAAATCTTTTACTTGAATAGTCAATTGTTCCTTGTGGGATTCGATATCTGTGTTGAACAAGGTGTTTTGATGTCTCCAAATCCAAGAGGAATGCTTGAAGACCTTGTTGTTGGTTGTTTGTGTGTGTTTAGAAGTATTTGATTTTGTTAATCCACTCTTATGATGATCCAAGGTTAATTAAATCTTAATCCTTTTGAAAAATATGTGTTTTCTAAAGAGTGTTAAAATTCAACTTGTTGAAATGTTGATTCAACTGATTGTTTTACACTTAGTGGATTTTGAAAAGGATTTGAAAAGCTTGACTTTGTTTGACTTAGCTGTCAAGCCAATTGAACCGTTTCAAAAATTCAACTGGTTGTTTTTTTGAAAACCTGAACAGTTTTGTTAAGTTGTACCAATCTTTTTTAAATGATTCAAACTGCTTTTGGTTCTTGAATTAAATGCTTTGACCATCTGATTGGAGTGTAAAAATTTTGTTTTATGGTCTTGGTCATTAACTAAGAAAGAGAGATCACTCAAAACCAATTTTCAAGATTTCAAAGAGTTTTTGGATCATCTCAAAGTTTCGAATAGGATTCACTTGTTTTTTTGGATTGTAATATTTGATTTTACCCAAGTGTATTCTATTCCTTTATTCCTTAATCATTGTATTTTTGTGTGATTTAGTGTGGAGCAGTTTCAAAGGGTTGTTCTTGAAACTGTGTGTTTTTCCAAAGAGTGGTGTGTGTTCTCTAGGGGTTCAAGATCATCACTCTTTGTGTATTGTTTGTATTCAAGGTTTGATTAATTAGTGAATTCTCAGTGGTTAGCTGAGAACTGCATGTAGCTCTTGGTCAAGAGTGAACTAGTATAAACATCCTGTGTGAATCCCTCTATCCTTACACTCTTTAAACTGCTTTAGTTTTGATTTTATAAACTGCTGGTATAAACAGCTGGTTGTTTCGCAAAAATAACTGGTTGATTTTCTATAATCAAACTAAAAGTAGTTTTATAATTGGCTGAATAGTTTTCTAATTGATTGATTGATAAAAACCAAAGCAACTAGCATATGACTAAGGACACATCAAGCACTTCACAAAAAGGTCAGTCATCTCAGTATACAAAGTCGGGTCCCACCAAACCTAGAGAAAGCATCAGTAGAAGAAGAAGCTATAAACCAAAATATCATAAGTTTTTCTTTCTGGTCTTTTTCGCAAGAGAAAAGTTATGTAAATAATTTGGGCTCACTTCGGGGGTCCAAAATAGCCAGATAGGATAAAATAAGTGCCTATAGCATAATAGGGGGGTGTAGTTATCATTTTAGCTTGTACCTAGTCCTTTTGGAAGGAAAATTGACCTAAATTCTAAAAGGACAAGCCTAGGGTACGGTTTTGAATTACTCAAACCCTAAAGGCAGCTCCTCACGCATTTACCACCTTTCCCTTGCCCTTCTTGCCCACCAAGGCACCCATTCCTATAAATTGGATGCCTTACTCTTTGTATTGCTCATGTTGAATTTTAATATAGAAGAAAAACTCTGCACAATTTGTGTGAGACTTTCACACTTGGGGAGCATGATGCAAACCCACAAAGACCCCAAAACCAAGTCCACAAGAAGATGACCAAGGATGCCAACTACGAAGGGTCATCTCAACAATCAAAGGAAGACCACATCAATAGGAAGAATGGACAAGGTCCAGAGCACTTGAAGTTCTTCCTACTAGGGTAAAAAGGAAGACCTATTTTCTAGAATGTGTGAAGGGTGCGGTTTTGACCTATGGTCAACACATACACCGCCCCACTTTTCATCTCCCCATTCTACCCTCCTTTCTTCTTTTCCAAGGCTCCTAAAATCTATAAATAGGGAGGCCTACCTCATGTATTCATATGTTGAATGAAGAGTAAAGTTACTATAGACAAATTGTGAGTGAGAGATTCTCTTCCTAAATTGGTCTTATCTTGTGAGTGTTGTGAGCTCTCAAGTGGCGGCATCTACACTTATCTTGGATTCAATTCACCATCCAAGTGACGTGCTCCATTCACAATTCCATATCTCTTAAGTTTCCTTTCACTCATCTTTTTCCATTCCATTTCCATTCCAATTTCAATTCCAAAATATGTCTTGTTCTTGTTTTTGCTTCCTTGTTTTCAATTCGGTCTATATTCTTGCTCACCTTGTGTTTGCTTAAATTCCGCACCTCTATTTGTCATTCACCTTCACCATTAATTGTGTTTTTTCTTTGGCCTTATGGAAATGAACCTTCACATCTACTTAACACTTGTTAAGTTAATGTCCAGTGGGAATTTTCCTTAGGCTTCTCACCTTTAATTGTCTTAAAATCTAAGTGTCACTAATCAAATGAACAATCCTAAAATCAACTCACATCATGCGGTATCAAGAGTTATGGTTGTGTTTATCTTTTTTGAGTTGATTTGGCACTTTACATTCAAGCAATTTACATTCTAGCACCTTTAATTCTTGTCTTTAAATTCAAGTACCTTTACTTTCTTGTTTTTAAATTCAAGTACCTTTACTTTTTTGTCATTATTTTCTTGCTTTTAATTTTCCAGCACCTTAATTTCTTGCAGATTTTTTTAAGCCTTTCCTATATTCATAGCATTTTTCGTTTTGAATATATTCTTGTGATGTCTTTCATTGATCTGTTTTTTACTTTGAGTCATATGTTCATTAGTGTTCTAGGTGTCCTTATTTTGATTCTTCTTACTTGCTTTTAATTGTGAAGTTTGCACATTAATTAGAAACTTGTTTTAGTAGAAGTTGATGTTAAGTTCCAAACATATGATTTCAAGTGTTCAATTATATTGAATCCACCAAAATTTTGTGAAAAGTGAATGTTCTTGACAATTTGCATGATGCACTTAGGATAAAAAAAGCAGCAAGGTATTGTACAAAGAAACCCAAAACAGTACCACATTTTCAAAAATAGCAAGCACTTTGATGTTAAAACCATACAACAAAGGTTTTTTTTTTCAAAACAGTAATGTTTGGTGAAAACTGTACCGACCAGTCCTTGGTCATCGACCCCAGAGAAGACCTCAGACATCGGACATCGGTGCCAGATAGTAAAGATGGGCCACATAAGTTGGGCCCTAGAAATCATATCAATTATCAGATGAAACACTCAGATATAAGAAAACCTAAGTCACGAGGGATCCATGCATGTGGGGTGTATGGCGCATTCGGGCGCGACACAAGTAAAGAACCCTTGGAGGCGCTAAGGCCCATTAGGGCTAGGGTTTCCAAGGGTAGCCTGCATGCATGACACGTGAATACTTAGGGCACCCATAGAACAAATGGCCCCGTAACATTGGTGCATGAGTTGGTACCTTGGCGACCATTCTGTTAGTCGTTACACTCTAGTTACGGGAAGTCTTATGTGCCAGGTTAAGCTAAGATTGCATAATAGCGGCGCATGGACATTCTCCAAGGAACCCTAGACATGGGTAACAGAACAGAAGGAAATCCTAGTTACAACCTATATAAAGGGTGTTAAAAACCCTAGCAAGGTACACAGTTTCTAAGACTGAAACTACTTTATACACTTATTGTTTCTTTGCCCTAGTACTGACTTGAGCGTCGGAATGCAAACGACCGTCAAGGCGCCCTTTGTCTTTGCAGGTGAGAGATTCTTCAACCAAGAAAGTTCGATTCTCGAGCGGAGACAGACAGACCATAGATTGCCGTTCGAGTCAACCGGAGAGAACATTTCGCGCCCACCGTGGGGTCTGATAAAACAAGTTCCCACTCGCAATTGTGTTAAGAGTTTACCAACAATATGAGGAGTACGAGGCAAGGATCTGTTGCACCCTCTGGAGGGGACAACGTCACCATGCAACAACTCATGGAGACCATGCACGCCCTCCAGGAGGTGGTAGTAGCATCTAGGGTTGAGATAGCTGTGTCACAGGCAGACAACGAAGAGCTGCACAGAACCAATGAGCAACTGCGCAGGACTTTACAACAAGCAGGGGAGCACGCGATGGATGAGCGTGCCCCACCCATACCACCTAGGGCACGCCCCATGCCGTTCTCTCAGGCGATTATGGATATTGTGCTACCAACCACGTCTTTGGGACTGAAAGTCACCTTCACGGGTGTAGAGGACCTAGAGGCTCACCTCACAGCGTTCCACACCCAGATGATGCTTACAGGAGGATCTGATGCTGTGTACTGCAAGCTGTTGATGAGCACGTTGGCAGTCACAACGTTGGAATGGTTCGTCAGTTTCCCTGACGAACACATTACCACCTTCGATCAATTCGCAACGCTGTTCAGAGAGCAATACCTTCTCAATAGGGCTCCACCTCGAATCTCTTACGATGTCTTTGACATCAAATAGTACCAGGGAGAGTCCTTGAAAGAGCTTTTGAACAAGTTTGGAGTCCAGATGGTAAGGCTAAAACCCACGGATGAGAACATGACAGTGCACGCCTTCACCAAGGGAATGTTACCAGGACCCTTTAGTGAATCGTTGCTTAGATACTATCCGAAGACGTTCTGCAAGATCAGGCGTCGGGCTATGGTGCACATCATCGCGAAAGATCGAGTCACAGAGAAACGCGGTTGCGTTGGTACTGTCCGACCTCGAGCAGCAGGTCGACGTCAACCCATGACGGTGCACGAGGTGACAACAGAGAAAAAAGGCTCGGGAAACCAACAACCTTACAAGAAGCCCCAGACTAGAGCACGCACACGGGGAGACCCGCCCCCCAAGCACAATTTTCGTGTAGAGCTCACGTAGCTGATCATTATCCCTAACATAGCGGCAAGGCTGAAGATAACCGCGAAGACCGACAAAAAGATGCGGCCCAACAAAAACGCTTGGTGCGAATTCCACCAAACATATGGCTACCCCATACGCAACTGCTTGTCACTAGGGTACCAGTTGGACGAGTTAGTGAAAAGTGGCTTCCTGAAGGACTACCTCCTAGAGCCGCAGGAGGATCAGGCGTTAGCAGCCACGGGAGTAGATCAAGGGCACGAGGTGCCCATTCACAGTGAGATTAACACCATCTCCGGAGGGTTCTCAGAAGAAGGATGCACTGCCTCCCAGCGGAAGAAGTACGCACAAGAGGTGATGGCAGTAGAGGTACAGGAGGAAAATCATACTTCCGATGTCGACATCATGTTGTTTGAGCTTCATGATCTGAAGTGCGTCTTGACTCACTGCCTCCCTCAATTCCTGCATCTCAGTCTTCATTTCTTGCACCTTGGTCATGGCAAGATTGGACACGACGAGGAAGTCCCCAAGGCCTTTGGCTACATGCTCTTGCAGGTGGTCTTCGCCCAAGCTCTCCATCCTTTCCTGTTGTTGGAGGAAGGCAGGCAGATCCGCAGCATGAGGCGTGCCGTGATCACCTCCAGAGGCGCTCTACCCCCGCCCTCGTGTATCACGATGTCACGAGGGGATGAATTACTTGGAGGATTTTCTCTCCAGGAGAGGGTGCGGTCGTCTGAAGCTGAGTCCGTTGGGGCCGTGACATCAGCACTTCGTTTCCTCTTGAAGACGAGGCCAGAACAGGTGTCCTCGTCCTTAGAGGCAGTGGCCTCAACTGTCCCCTTCTGCCTATGATCCAAAGGGGCTGGAGCAGAAGGGTTTGGGGCAGAGGTAGTTGTAGGAGGGGCGTCAGCAGGAGCTGAGGCATCGGCATCAGATGGGTCAGGGGCAGCTCTGTGTTGGAGGGCTACCTCAGCTAGCTGCTTCCTCTTCTTAGTAGTAAGCACCATGCTTGCACAAGAAAAGAACAATGCATAAGAGCCCCAAACCCACAAACACAAGTTAAGAGTAATGTATGAAGCAAAAACAGAAAAGGTACCAATGTAGCCCTTGAGAGCCTTGGGGTTATACTCGAGTTTGATCAGCTCCACGGTGCTAAACACCACCCCCAAATTGGAGAAGAACTCGCATACCTCCCGATCTTGCGGGGCTAAGTCCTCAAGGCTCCTAGGCTTCTTGAGCCCCGGTTTCTCCACCTAGTAGAGTGGAAACCCATCCAGCAAGGTGGGATCGAACTTACTACAACATTTCTTAAAGAACTTCCCTTTAAAGCCCTTATATGACTACTGAAAGAGAGTTAGAAGAACTCTCCCAGAAACGCCATTGAAGCTCAACCACAACTTCTTTCCTGGATTTTTCGCTTCAAAAAAGTACAGGAAGACGTCCATTGATGGTGTGTAGCCAAATTGGTTGCAGAGTATAGAGAAAGCTCTGACAAACGCCCAGCTGTTGGGATGTAGCTGGGTGGGGTCCACATTGACCTCAGTAAGGAGTGCGCGCTCGAACCCCGTGAGTGGCAAGCGAATCTTGAGCCGCTTGAAGATGGTGGAGTATGTGAAGAAGAAGGGTTTGTCTGGGCCCACTCGGTCATTAGCGCACCTAGGAACATCTTCCTTACAAGGCAGGATCTGCACAAACCTGTCATGCTCCTTCCTGAAGATGCAAAACTTTTCCTTGGACTCACCCTCCTTGTACACCTCTATCTGCTTAAAAGAGGAGATTTTAGAAGTTTCTGCGAGAAGGCTATCAGGAGCCCAGCGATAAAGTGATTGGTAGTGAATGGAGGGATGTGGGTTTGGTGTAGTTTTGGTTCGAGCCATCTCGAAAGGAAAAGCTAAGGAAGGAAAGGAGAAAAATAAGAAAAAAAAACAAAGGCTTAGAGGAGGAAGATGGCATGACTCAGGAAAACCAGAAAAACAGAGACGCAAAAATGAAGAGCGCAAATCATAAAGTACAGAAATATAAACATTCCCAGAACAGTTATAGCATGTTTTGAGCATCAAAATCATAAAGTAGGGGTATTCATGCAGTAAAGAGCATACCTTTGAGCGAATTACGGTTCGAAGGTTGAAGTGTTCGAAGAAGAAGAGAGAGCGTTTTGAGAGTAAGAAATGCTTGAGAAATGCTAAGTAATGAAATAGTGAAGGAGCGTAGGGGTTTGAAGGGTTTAAACGTATACGAAGAAGCGCAAGTGGCAACGAGCCTTAGCCATTCATCTTGCCACGTGTACGCTGATAAAAAAAAGTGTGGTGAGACGTCACTTCGGTGCACTGTTCACGTCCTATCACCTAGTGCCACAAAGGTTGCCCCAGATGATCACTTAGCCTCTTCGCTGAAACAAGTTACAGCTCGAGCCTGGGGGCTTGTGTACTGGCCAAGACCTCGGTCATCAGCGCCAGAGAAAGACATCGAACATCGGTGGTCTGATAGTAATGGTGGGCCACGTAAGCTAGGCCCCACAAACAATATGTGTTAACATGAGTTAACACCCATATACCATAAAGACCTAAGTCACAAGAGGATCATGCATGGGGTGTGTATAGTACATTAGGGTACGACACAAGCAAGTGTTCCTTGGAGGCGCTAAAGCCTGTTAGGGTTAGGGTTTCCAGGGAAAGACTGCATGCATGACACGTGAATACTTAGGGCACCTACAGAATAGAGGATGTCGCAGCACTGGTACATGAGTAGGTGATGGAAGAGGGCCAAGCACAACATCCCATGAAAGACAAGAGTGTCTAGAGCCAAGCCAAGAGCGTCTAGAGCCAAGTCAAGACGGTCTAGGACCAAGGCAAGGGCGTCTAGAACAAGGGCAAGAGCACCATGGACCAATTACTAGGTCCATGGCCAAGAGACTAAACGAAGACTTGGATCAAGCTACGGATGGAAGAGAGACCAATTTGTATATGTTCCATGAAGGCCCATCAAGTGTAGCTTAATCTTAATTGTGGTGTAAATGGCATAGCCTTGTGAACCTTTGTTTAAATTCTACAAATTAGGATTAAGGAGGAGTTAACCTAGATTAGCTACGGTTTCTATAACCTCCCCACTAATCTAGGACCGGCCATGTGCAAGTTAGAAGGCCATGTGCACCCATGTGCCATGTGTTCCATGTGCCTCCATGTGCTACTCTTTTACATTTCATTTGGCTTGCATTTGCTCATCATTTAGGTCACCATTTACGGTCCTACTTAGCCTATAAAAGGAGGAGTCAACCTCATGTATTGCAAGATTAAATTGAGTATTGTTATGCTGCCAAACTTGAGCCATACTTTACTCTCTTGCCTAAGATTTAGGTCTTAATCTTCAATCCTTCACCTACCAAAGGGGGTTGGCTGAACCTCCCTCAATTTCCTTACTCTCATGCACCTCCAAGGCAGCCACACCTCCTAGGAGGGCCTTGATCCATCAACAAACCACTAAGCTTCCGCAAACCACCCGAAAACCACAAAAGAGAAGAGCTCAATGCCATCAGTAGGTACCCTGGCAGCTATGATATTAGAAAGATTTCACTCCAGAAGAGGCAAGTCTTATGCCGTGGCTGCGCTAAGCTTGTGCAATGCCTCACATGATGCCTCACCAGCGAACCCTAATTCCACTTAAGGAAGAACCTTGAGGGATAGGGAAGTTGACCTAATACAACCTATATAAAGGGTGGTAAGAACCTTAGAAAAGGTACGTCGTTTCTAAGACTAAAACTGCTTTACACACTTACTGTTTCTTTGCCCAGTACTGACTTGATCATCAGAGTGCAATCAATAGGTAGGGCCCCCTTTGTTTCAGCAAAGCCACTCTCAGCTACCCAAAGAGAGAGTGAAAACCACTAGGAGATAGGAGGAGCCACCATCTGCCTTTGAAGTCAACGGCGGCTGAGTCAACCGGCGAGAACATTGATATTCAACTCTTCTTTGTCAACGACCTTTCCAAGAATCATGAGGTGATTGGCAATATGAGTGAATCGCTTTTGCACATCCGCAATCGATTCTCCTTTAAGCATTTTGAACATCTCATACTATTGGATTAGAGTATGTTTCCTTGCCCTCTTTATATCGTTCGTTCCTTCACAAGTTACTTCTAGAGTATCCCACATCTCCTTAGCAGATTTGTATTGAGAGACCTTGAAAAACTCATCAGAATTTAAGGCAGAGGTGATAATATTTTTTGCAATGCAATCAAACTTTGCTTTTTTGTTTTCTGCATTAGTTCATTGGGACCAAAGTTTTTCAATAAAAACACCATCATTTTCAAGCTTAGGAATAAAAGGATCATTTTCAATTGCATCCCATATTCCTCTATCAAGAGATTCAACAAACATCTTCATACGTACCTTCCAAAATTGGTAATTCAAACCACAGAACAAAGGTGGCCTGTTTATTGATGCACCCTCCCCAAAGGATAATTTTTTAGCCAGAAGAAAAAGATTTTTAGGATCAAACTTGAATATTTTACAATAACCAAGCTTTTGATGCCAATTGTTAGAATATATGGCCTTAAACAAGAGGGGGTGAATTGTTTATGAAAGATTTTCACAAACTTTGAAGGTATAACGAAGCTCAATGCAAAATCACAAATATAGAAATCCAGAAAACAATCAAACAACAATTGTTTATGTTGATTTTCAGAAAATCAACCGGTTGTTTTTACGATTTAACCAGTTGTTTTTATTAGCAGAGTTAAAAACAACTTAAAAGCAAAATTTATATGAGTTGAGAACAAGAGAAAAACACACAAGCAATTTATACTGGTTCATTCTTATTCCAAGAGCTACATCTAGTCCCCAGAAACCACTGGTATCAACTATGCAATCAAAATACAAATTACAAACACACCACCAAAGAAGTGACCTTGAACACCTCAAGTCACACACTTCCTTTGGCACACAAACACCACAAAAATTAGAACACCCTATGATTCTGCACTTACACACCACTATTCATAAATACAAGAGATACAGAAAGGATTACACCTGATGAAGATCAAATCAAAAGATTACAGCAATCCTATTCCACTTCTTTGAGAAAACCCAAAAGCTTGAATGCAAATCTTGAAAACTCAAATATGTTTTCACAGTTTCACAAATGTCTAAAAACTGTTTTTTTTTCTTTGAGGAGCGTATAACAACCTTTTTAAATACTCCAAAAGATGTTAAAAAACATTTAAAGTAGGAGCCTATTCAGTTAGAAAACATTTAAAGCTGATTTGCAAACATAATAGAAATTTTGTTATGGATTTTCAACAAACAATCGGTTGAATTCTTGATCCTGCCGGTTGACTTAGCGTTAAAGCATTGCCTCGTCACGAAACTCCTCACCAGCTTGACTCCACGTGCCCTTCAAGTTCACACCACAAAAAGCTTATTCAGAGAACCTGAAAACACAAGGTGGTGCCTCTGCGGTCGGTGGCGCTCCGACGCTCAAGTCATTAACAAGAACACCCAAAAACTCAGAAAATATGCTCTGTAGGACCGTACTAAAGCACACAACCCTAGCAAATAAGCCGTAATGAAAATGTACCTCTGTAGATTCTGTTAAGTTTACCTTTATAGCTAGGTTTCTTCTCTCTCCAGGCCGTTATGCTTTTGGACGTGTGGCTCGCATCCAGCCCTGCACGTGTCGCCATCTGGGCTGGGATAGTAGGTAACGCCCAGCCCTACACGTGTCATCATCTGAGCTAGGATAACTCGAGCGTCACTTCTCTATTGCACCCAATCCTACACGTGTCATCATCTGGGTTGGAGTAACAGATAGCATCCAACCCTACACGTGTCGTCATCTGGGTTGGGGCAACTTGAACGTTATTTCTGTGTAGTAACCAGCCGCGCAGCTAAGTCATCTACTCATGGAGCAAGCTAACACGCAATGTGCCTTAGAACACCACCTGACCAGGCGAGTATCGGGTGCAGCACAATGCACCATCTCTGTGATATCGCCCGTTGTTAATGGCACCCTCCTTATCACTGCGCCATGAATGTCCTTGGGCTGAGGAGACCTTGTCACCAACGAATATCCACTCTGGGAATCCTGCCGCTGATAGGCAAGTTGTCCCTTTCAACCCACACGCCCTATGCTGGCGCAACAATCGCCTTACTGGGATTGTACACTTGAACTTACACTTTTGAGCCTTCATCAGCTTCAACTGAGCTTACTGGGAGATCCGGCGATGTGCTCCTCGCGGCAACGTCAGACCACCTGATCTCCCATCGTCAACACGTCGACGTTATACGATCTCGGCGACAACCAATCATGTACGTTGTAGCACGCCGCTTCCACAAACGACGACTACACTAGCTTCTGAACCACTAACCCTTCTTTAGCCACGTGCTCTGCTAAACCCGCCTCACGTGGTCACGTGCTAGACACGTCATCACACCCGATGACCTGGTCGGTACAATTCTCGAAACAACCGATTGAATTGGTTTGATAGAAAAGTCAACCAAGTCAAACAGCTTCAAACCCTTTTCAAAAACCATTAAGTGTCAAACAACCTATTGAAACGATAAAACAAATGGTTGTTTTTCCACTTCTTTATAAAACAATCTTTTTCAAAAAGGTTTTGATTCCAAACTGTTTTAGATTCAAACAAAGAGTGAATTACACATTAATCTACCCAGATCCCACCCACACAAGAAACAACTTTAGCTTTCCATCAAACACCATGGATTTGGAGATATCAAAGCTTCAAGATCATCCTTGATAAACAAGTTTAACTACTTTCCTCACACATCCTTCCCCGAGATCAGGGGTGACCTGAGCATCTGACCTGGGGCCGATCTCTATACCAAGTCTGCCCTTAAATGGCATTTGGCGGCTTAGAGTATCTGACTTGAGTATTGGCTTACACACTAAGTCTACTTTTAACACCTTCGTGGTGCACCCGAGTTTAGAGTCTTAATGAGCCTAGGTTGTTCCATCTGAATCACCATATACCTCGACGATCCTTGCTTGGAATCTTACTAAGGAAGGTCGTCTTTCTTGGGATAAGCCACATAGGCACTTCTTTCATATTTTTTGCCTTTAGGACATCTAACCTGGGTTTCAATTCACATGCCATGTCTATCATATTAATGCCTTTTTCTTGGAGTTTCTGACTTGATGTTTAGCTTACAACGCCAAGTCTCCTTTTCAACATCTAGGTAGGTTGGCTTACCTGCCCTCTGATAAGTAATTTAGTTTGAGCATCTAACTTGAGTGTTGTTTACACTCCAAATTCTACTCTTCAACCTCGAGGTAGGTTGGCGTACCTTGACCCTGGATAGATAATTTTAACTTTAGTTGGAGTATCCGACTTGAGTGTTGCTTGCACTCCAAAGTCTACTCTACAACCTCGAGGTAGGTTGGCATACCCTGACCTCGGATAAAAAATCTTAAATTCACTTGGAGTTATGGCAAACAAAACTTCAAAACACCTGAACTCAGAATCTTATTGAGACAAAGGTTGTCTTGCCTTATAGCACATACTCAGGGCAGCTGAACTCATAATCTTTACCAAGAAAGGTCATCTTCCCCAACTTAAGCCAAATGATGGGAGTCGCGATTCAGGGTACCCGAGCTCAAAGTCTTATTGGGAGAAAGGTCCCCTCGCCTGAATCGCTACGAGGTTTTACGCTCCCACTCTTGGAATCTTACCAAGGGGAGGTTTCCTTTCCTAGCTCGAGCCAAATGTTGGCGAGCTACGATTCAGGGTACCCGAGCTCAGAGTCTTACTAAGCGAAAAGTCCTCTTGCCTAAACCGCTACGGATCTTAACACTCCCTAAAGGGAGGTTTCCTGGCGCAGCTCGAGCCAAACGTTGGCAAGCTACGATTCAAGGGTACCCGAGTTCAGAGCCTTACTGAGAAAGAGGTCATCACGCCTGAATCGCTATCAATCTCTACGTTCTCAGCCTTGAAATCTTTCCAAGGGGAACTTATCTCGAGCCAATACAATGGCGAGTTGTGATTAGGGGCACCTAAGCTCAGAGTCTTACTGAGCAAGAGGTCCTCGCGCCTGAATCGCTCTCAGCCTTGGAATCTTACCAAGGGAAACATGGCTTTAGCTAATACAATGGCGAGCTGCGATTAGGGATACCTGAGCTCATAATTTTACTGAGCAAGAGATCCTCATGCCTGAACCGTTGTTAACCTTTATACTCCCAAAGGGAGGTTACTTCAAGCCTTTTCAGGGTGCCTAAACTGAGAGTCTTATTGAGAATAGAACATCACAGCTGAACTATATAATTGTGGAGCCACCTAAGCCTTGGAATCTTACCAGAGGGATAGGTGACCTCGTCTCGTTAATCACTCGTACACGCAGTGCGCTTGCTTGGGCAACATGACGGTCAAGTCGCCTTCCGGGTGTTATCAAAGTATAATGCAAACATGCTTTATGAATAATTTTCATTGGGTGACCTCATTAAAAAAACCTAAAATAGAACTTGAGGCTTGCCGCGTTCCCGGCTCGAGGAATCGCTCCATTGTCTTGAATTTCCAGCCAATAGGTTTCGTCGCCCAACACTTCTATGAACCTGTATGATATAAAAGTTTGGTGTTATATTGCCCTTTACCGTCAAGCTACAGTAGGACATAATCATTTGTTATTCTCGACACATGAGTTCTGGAAAATTTGTCAAAGTTGATCTTTGTTGCATATTGTAGATCGTAAACTAGTACACCAGGTAAGTTCCCAGGAAAGAGAGGTGGGTCACCAATGGACGCACTTAAATACCAAGTCTTTCCTCGCCAGAACTTTCCTTGACATGTTCTCTTACACTACTACGCTCTATATCCAATAACAAGAATAACTTCTTTCCTGCGAGAGATCATGATCATGATAACAATATCACAACATATTTAAATGATAATTAATTATTCAAATCATCTTTAGAGTAACATGATAACATATTTACACATATTCGTTATTTCCATAATAATATGATAACATATTTAAACAATAATAATTATATATTTCATCTTCAGACTAATATCACAACAAACTCAAAAGATAATAATCATTTATCTTTGGAATAACATCACAACAGATAAAATATCTCTTTATCTTTTATCCTCAGAATAATATCGCAACAAACTTAACATTTATCTTTAGAATAACATCACAACAGATAAAATATCTCTTTATCTTTTATCTCCAGAATAATATCGCAACAAATAAAATATAATATCACAACAGATAAAATATAATATCACAATATAATATCACAACAGATAACATATAATATCACAATAGATAAAATATCTATTTATCTATTATCTTAAGAATAATATCACAACATATAAAATATCTCTTTATATTTCATCTTTGGAATAATATCACAACAGATAAAATATTCCTTTATGATCCTGTCGGTTGACCAGAGGGCAAGAGTCTTGCCACGTCGAAGGTTCCTCCTTCTGGATCGGCTTTGCACCACGCTAGCTTCCGTCCTTCATACCTCGATTCTCCTCAAGAACCTGAAAAAGACAGAGTGGCGCCGCTGCGGCCGATCGCGCTCCGACGCTCAAGTCAGTGACGGAATCACCAAAATACTAAGAGAAAAGCTAAGAACTCAAGGAACCGTGCAATATTCTCTCTCAGCGTACTCAAATGTTCTCACAAGCGTAAAGAAGTGTTCTAAACGCGCGTACCTCAGAAGTTCGTTAGAATTCCTTATATACCTGTGCATTTTCTCTCTCCTGACATTTACACCTCTGGACACGTGGCTTGCATCCAGCTGTACACGTGTCACCATCTGGAGCGTCCTCTACTTGAGCGTCACTTCTACTCTTCAGGCTGTTCGACTAAGTTACCCATGCAAGGAGTAACTCGGTGCATAGCTGCCTTGGAGCGCGATCTCTTCTGAGTGGCGAGCACGGGGTGTCACCATGCACACCTTCTCTGTGGTCTCGCCGGCCGCTATCACGATCTGCTTCACTTGCACATCATGTATGTTCTGGGAAACTGTTCCCTTGCCTCGACCTCTGGCCAGGGAATGATCATCTGACAACCTCATCCTCCGTGCTTGTACTCTTTGAAGGCCTTAAGCAAGCCTTTCTGATCTTTCGGCGATGTCCCTCTTTCGGCGGTCTCTGATCACTTGGTCGCCTAAGCTCACATACGGCGACTACGACACAAGCCTGGTGACCGCCGGTTAGATATGCTAGAGATCGGAGAACGCCAACTTAACGATTGCCGACTACACAGACTCCCCACTGTACTTCCCTTCCGTCAACCAGGTGTTCCGCTCAACACGCTTATATCATCGCTTACTGCCACGTCATCGCTTCCGACTACTTGGTCGGTACACTTTATCTTTTAACTTCAGAATAATACCACAACAAATAAAATATTCCTTTACATTTTATCTTCAGAATAATATCACAACAAATAAAATATCTATTTATCTTAATTACCTTCTTTGGGCTGACCAACATTTGAGTCGAGCTCACGACTCACCTCTTGGGTCCAAACACTGAGATGACCTCCCCCAAACACTTGGGTCAAGATGACAAGCTCTCCTGCACGGTACACATGCCCCCCGTCTTACCTGCCACTAGGTAATCATTTACTCGTGGGGCGCCTATACTCGAGTGGAAGTACTGACACCGAGCTTGGTTGACTTACCTGTGTTATGCTTAAGCAAACCAACGAAAAAATCAATCCCACAGAGCGCCTATGCTCGTACTTATACCGAGCTAGGTCAACTTACCATGTGCGAATTCAAATAAATCAACAAAGATAAACGTATCATCTTCAAAGAACAAATTTATCACACATCATTCAAAAAGAAAACAATAAGCAATAATATCTTCGCTGAAATACAACTCGAGGTTTACCACATTCCACACTTGAGGAATGGCCTCAACTGGTCAGCCATGGCTTATTCGTTTCGTGATCAGAGGGCTCTCATGGTCTCCATGATTTGTTGCAAGGTGGAGTTGTCACCTCCTTCCTGTCCAGATGGACCTTGTCGAGTATCTCTCATATCGCCTGATAGCTTGATCACAACTATGGACGGGACCTGGTTTTATCGGGCCCCACGGTGGGTGCCAAATGTTCTTGTCGGTTGACCTAGTCGCCAGTTGACTCTGGGAACAAGCTCTGGCTCCGTCTATCTCACTAGAATCTGCTCTTTCCTTTGGATGTTGGAATGCGACTCTGTTGAAACAGAGGGGGCCCTACCTGTTGATTGCACTCCGACGATCAAGTCACTACAAGGCTTATAGTGAAAATGTCTGCCAGTTTCTTTTTTGTTTTAATAAATTTCACTTCACAATCTCCAATACTGACATGATCCCTTATAAAGTGATGACAGATCTCTATGTGCTTTGTTCTGGAGTGCTAAATCTGATTTTTGGTAAGATTTATAACATTTGTGTTGTGACACAGCAAAGGTACCTTGCTAACTTTCAACCCAAAATCTTCTACCTATTGTTTAATCCAAAGAATCTGTGCTACAACAGTAATGTATTCAGCTTCTGCAGTTGAAAGGGCCACACAAGCTTGCTTTTTGTTGTACCAAGATATGAGACTTGAGCCAAGAAGATGACAAGTTCCACTTGTGCTTTTTCTATCCAATTTTCAGAGTATCCAACTGAATGTATAGGAGAATGACAAACTCTTGGCAGAATCAGAAGGATACCATACACCAACAAATGTTATTCCCTTTAGATATTTCAGTATTCTCTTGGCAGCTTTGGATTAGATTGAAATCTTGCACAAAGACAAACTGCAAATATGATATCTGACTTACTAGCAGTGAGATAAAGAAAGGATCCAATCAATCCCTTGTATTTGGTTTGATCCACTATTGCTCCAACCAAATCCACATCAAAGTAGCAGCTTGTGGACATTGGTGTAGTTGCCTCTTTGCATTTCTCCATCTCAAACTTTTTAAGGATCTCCTTGCAATACTTGGATTGACTTAGAAAGATGTCATCCTTAGATTGTTTGACCTGCAGTCCCAAGAAGAAGGACAACTCTCCCATCATTGACATTTCAAACTCTCACTGCATAGCTGCCACAAATTCTTTACACAAACTATCATGAGTAGCACCAAAAATAATGTCATCAACATATATTTGGACTAAAATAATAGCAGAATTTGACTTTTTAATGAAAAAAGTCTTATCAATTTTGCCTCTCTCATAGCCATGAGACAAGAGGAAATTGCCAAGCCTCTCATACCATTGTATAGAAGCTTGTTTCAGTCCATACAAAGTCTTTTTCAACTTGTAAACATGATTAAGGAGTTGATGATCCTCAAAACCGGGTGGTTGTGATACATATACCTCTTCATTGATAATTCCATTTAAAAAGGCATTTTTCACATCCATTTGAAATAGTTTGAATCCGCTCAGACATGCAAAGGCAAGCAGCAACCGCACTATTGAAAAGATGTTATGTACACCCGTCTAGGACTTCGCTAAACCACTGGAGGGTCGTTCCCGTAAACATCCCCATGAGCATTTTGCACAGAACAACATCTGACCCGCCCGAGATGATCATCTGAACTCTGAATAAGGATGTGCTTGTACGAGAGGATCCATTAGTCATTCCGAAAGGTTAGTTGAGTGTGTTTTCAAGTGTAATAATAAATATTCATTTGGTCACATGACTTATAAGTAATAAGTGTTAATGGATGGTTTTAGGCAAATACTACCTTGGAGACGCGAGTTTTATGCTCAAAACCCAATTTATAACTCTGTCCCGACCAGTCCTCGGTCATCGACTCCCGTGACTGACCTCAAACATCACATACTGGTGCCTGATAGTAAAGATGGGCCACATAAGGTGGGCCCCAGATTCACATATCAGGGTGTTGGTCAGTCTTCGGACATCGGTACCATAGACCTCGACGTTGGAGATCGACATCAGACCTTGCCAGAAGAGGGAGAGATCGGACGTCGACGGTCTAAACAATTATATTGGGCCACGTAAGGTGGGTCCCAAAATTACACAGTTATCAGTTGAAAACATCAGGTATGAGAAAAGACTAAGTCACGAGAGATCCATGCAAGTGGTGTGTATAGCCTAGTCAGGCGCGACACGAGTAAACAATCCTTGGAGGCGCTAAGGCCCATTAGGGTTAGGGTTTCCAAGGGAAGCTGCATGCATGGCACGTGAACACTTAGGGCACCCGCAAAACATATGGCGCTAGAGATTAGGCGTAGAAGTTGGTACCTAGGCGACCACTCTGTTAGTCGTTGCACTCTAGTTAAGGGAAGTTCATGTGCCAGATTACGCTAAGATTATGTAATAGCGGCGTAGGGACATTCTCCAAGGAACCCTAAACATGGGTAAGGAAACAAAGGTAAACTCTAGTTTTAACCTATATAAACGGTGCTAAGAACCCTAACAAGGTACACAGTTTCTAAGACTGGAACTACTTTATACATTTGGTGTTTCTTTGCCCTTATACTTACTTGAGCGTCGGAGTGCAAACGACCCTCAAGGCGCCCTTTGTCTTTGTAGGTGAGAGATTCTTCGATCAAGGAAGTACGATTCTCAGGCGGAGATAGGAGGGTCAAAGGTTGCCGTTCGAGTCAACCGACGAGAACAAACTCCATATCGCATAGTTTGATACCATCTAAAAGAGTATTCCTGAAGAGGTGCACAAAATGGCCACGAGTTGTTTAATCATCGTCATTCCTCACTAAGAAATGTTATCGAAAGAACATTTGGTGTCCTCAAAAAGCGATTTCCAATTATCGCTAGCGAAACAGAGCCTGATTACTTTGTGGACACTATGACCGATATTGTTTTAACATGTTGTATTCTTATAACTTTCTTCACGAAGTGGGTAATGATGACTCTTTGTTGTAAGAAGTTGATCGTGACTTGATGCAAGGTGATAAAGATGTGTCACACTCGCAAACTCGTGAGGATGACTATAGGCTCAGGTCAAAAATTAGGGATACTATAGCAAATGAAATGTAGACATGTTATTACAATAATTAATTTTGTGTAACATCCCTAAACTTGTATTTATATTGTTGTAAGAACAATTTGTTGGTTTAATGTTGACATTCGACCTTTATTAATATTTATGTATGGAACTATTTGTGTTATTACAAAAGTTTAACCTTTTTTATTATGTTTTATCATGGATTGTGGGAAGGGTATTGCTTCAGAGTCATTTGTAGGTATCCATGAACACCAAAAATATACTACTACAAATATGATTTTTTTGTATACTTACTATTATTATTAATAAAAATATAATAAAAAATAATAAAAAATTGAAAAATATAATAGAAAATATTATTTTGTTAAATATAAATAAATTTATTAACTATACTAAATAATATTAAAAATATTTAATAATATTATAATATTAAATTTTAATAATATTATAATATTAAAAATATTTAATAATATTATAATATTAAAAGTATTTAATAATATTAATAATATTTATATTATGCATATGTGTTTTTCTTTTCAAACCTGTAATCTTAATTATTACATGAATCTCTAAACAAATTAAGGATTTTTTTTTGAATGATACATATTTCAATGTAACATAATGATTTTCTGGAAAATTATTATTTTTATTATTTATTTATTTATTTCATGTTTTCTTTATATATATATATTTTAGTGTATGTTTAATATTTGTTATGCATAGACTTTATTTGCTTTAATAAACTAAAATACTGCATTAATATTTTTTTCATAGATATTTATTTTCTCTATGAAATTATAGCTCCAACACAGTATCAGAAGTAATATGCTCCAACACAATATCGAAAATAATCTTTTAATTGAATACATCTATAATTTAAAAATAAATAATCCATAATTACAACTTTGTTCTAAATCAAGTGTATAACAATCATGAATATGGTTCGAATTTTTTTACATAATTTATTTTCTTCCAAAGTGAACTCGAACACAATAGTGAAAATAATATTTCAATTGTCAAAAATAATGTTTTAATTTAAAATAATTATAATTCACAAATAAACAATCAAATTAAATTTTTTGAACAATTTTAAAATGCATGACAAATATATAAATTTACATTTTTATCAATTAAAAAAATATAATTTCACTCAGAAACTTTCATAATTTTTCCCTACACTTTTAAATTTATTTATTTTAATCTAAACGTCCTAACTTTTTTTTTACCTTTCAAATTATCTTAAATCCAATATCTAAGTTTGAATCCGTAATTCAAGCATTACTAAGACTTGTATTTTCGAAGGACCAAGCTCCAACATTTTGAATGGGATACCAACGGTCAAATATTCTGAACCATCCAATACGCGCGATCCCATCCGTACATCAAAACATCGCTCCCATCATCCAACGGTTCGTATCATGGACAGCAATCAGTCAGAAACACAAACCTACAGTCGCATCTCTTCTTCTCCAACTTCGCGCACCATGTTCTCCAATTATTACTGCTCTGTGCAGTTTCTTAGATCGCAACAACAACTTATCTCACACTGAAAGCGTTTTTCGCAGTTCTTCTTGAAAACAATGGAAGCTTCTAAGAAGAAAGGGGTTGCGATCAAGAAGACCAATGATAACTGGGCTTTTCTGGTAATTTTTTTGTTTCCCTAGTTATGCTTTTCATTTTCGTCACCGTTTTCTAGTAGTTTTATTGCAATGCTCTTAACCATTCTGTAGACAAATATTTTCGGTTCGTGAAACATTAAATATTTTCGATTTTGAAATCCATAATTTTGCATTTTAATTATGATTGTTCTTGTTATTGATTATTAGTATTATTGTTATCATTATATTAAGGTATTATATGTTAGATTCAAAGATGTTTATTCAGTTAGTATTGTGCTTTTCAATTTATATCTCTCTGCTCGTTACTGTTAGTTCTGTTGTGGTATTCGGAGTTTTCTATTGTTAATTTATGATTATCTTTTGTGTGTGTTGCAAATGTGTGAAATACAGGAGCATATTGAAGCACCTATGTGGGTGGATTTGGCAGTTGAAGCTGTATCTGGTGGTGTAGGCACGTGAGTTTTCTATTAGATTGAACTTTATTTTCATCAAATTATATTTATTATTTTGATTTTTAAGTTCGTTATGCTGCAGAGGTGATGATGATGATTGGTTCAACACAAGTCATCCGTAAGGAACCTTTTGGAATTTTCTTTTTGGGGATTTTGTCGATTTGATATCGACCTTGGGATTGTTTTCTAAACTGAGTTTGTGTACTTTATACAAATCATTTTCAGATTCCACCAAATGTCTGCTCGAGAGTTAAAATCCAAGTTTTCTCAGGGCGAGGAGATATTGGCACCAGGAATTGATTTGCAAGGAGTAAATTCGCCTGAGCTTCCTTCTTCGGTCTCGAGATCTAGAGGCAAACACTACAACAACAAGAAGTGGGAAGGTATTGATCTGAATACTTTGTTAGATAAACAGACGGGTAGGAGTGGCTTACAACAATGTTCAAGCTTTGGCCAAGAAGTGAAACCCAGATTAAAACCAAATGTGAACAGGCCAAAAAGAGCATTGAGTGGGAAGTTTGGATTGACTTTTGAACCCGATGCCAGAGGAAAACCCGAGTCAAAGGTTAGTTGTAGCAAACCAGTGGGTAGTTCAAGTTCTGACCGCAAGACAGGTGGAAGCTCTGCAAGAAGCACAATTACATCTGAGAACACTCAGAAATATACGGAGGTGTCTAGCAAACCATGTGATCAGAAAAGAAGTTCATCAATTAGGATGGTTAGTTTTGGGAAATATTGTGTTACAAGAAAAGTCTCAAAAATTCAGCCACAAAAGAAATGTTTGGAGGTAAGTAGTCAACCATGTGATCAGAAAAGTAGAAGTTCATCCGTTATTAGCGTTAGGAGAAGTTATGTTTCAGGAAAGAATTCAAAAGTGAAGATAGGTGATGATAGCACGCAATCAAGGGGCCGTAAATCATCTTCTGGGAAGTCTAGTCTTGGTTCATGTTCAAACACAAGTCATGAAGTTAAGCCTGTATCAAGGCATCAAAGAGAGAAAATCACAGATGAGAAAGGTGGGGTGACAATTAATCGTACAATCAAGAATCGTTGCAAGCCAGGTGAAACATCGAAGGCATTTGCCATATCAGCCGAGGAAGCTAAATCTGGTAACAGAAAGGGAAGTAGCATCAATTTTGCCAAGCCAACTTACCATCGAACAGCAAAGTCATTGGTGAGAAGCTGCACTCTCCTTAAGTCATGCATTTCTATTTTGTTACACATTATTTTAAATGATGTAGCTATGAGTATATAAAGCTCATATTAATTAAGTATTAAGAATTGTTTTCACCAAATTATTGTAAATGCATCAGAGACTTAATTTTTTGAGTGCATCCCTTTTCTGAAAGTTACAGTTCTGTAGCTACTTATTACAATTTAGAGTTTTTGTTTATCAACGATAGCGGGTATCCGTTGCAGGTCCAATATCCGTCTACAGGTTCAAAGGCATTGTTACAACACGCAGTGAATAAAGAAAACATTTGTATGGATGGTACCAAGGAGAAACCAAGAACTACCAAGATTAATAGTTTGACAGTCAAGGGAAAAGGCAATGTGACAGTGGATCAGAAATGCATTGCAAGAGGTGTTTTTGCAGGGAGGCCTGTTAGAAGTCATAGAACTACTGAACACAACCTACAAAAAGGAGACAAAGCAGGATCAACTGCTTTGACAAATAGTGGTATTGCAGTCAATTGATTTGCTTGACAATTCTTTATTGTTTCTATTTAAAAATCTCTTATTGTGTCAGACGTCTAATATAGCATGCATTATTATCAAAGAATATAATCGAATGTGGTGGAAATATTAAAACTATCTTTAGAAACATGATATATCTTCCATTTTTTTCATCTTGGTATGTACATTTCCTAGAAACTTGAACAGTTAAGTAAAAATTAAGAATGACTTTTTATATTTAACCTTTTTGAGCTTTCTAACCAAATATCAATTTGTTTATATACTTGTTTACTAGTTCATGTTTTTGAAGTTGCGAAATTTTAGAATCATTGCCACTGACATGTACTCATGTTGTCATCCTATGTTTTTAACCTTGGAATTAAAACTTCTCTATGGTATCAGTTTATGCCTCTTCATCTTGAAATTGAATTGCACTACAATCAACAATTTTGCATGTTAATTTAAGTGGTATTAGCTAACTTTCCAAGTCTAATGCAAGTTCATTAATGCAGGAAAGAGCACCAATGAACGTGAGGCAAAGAACCCAGTTAATCTAGCCAGAAGGATTTACTACGCTAGATGAGTACATTCTTTCTTTCAGGTGAGTGATAAAAACTTGGGGAAAGAAATGATGACCCCTTTCAAATGGCTTAGTCACGTGCCTCAGTGAAGCCTTATATTGGTTTATCCTAATTTTAGTATATATCGTAGATCTAGTATGGTTTTGGTCCCACCGTGCAATTTTGGTGATAAATTTGAGTTTCTTTTCTAGCTTTCATCATTATCAAATGATGTAATTCAGTCAATTCACTTTCACCTATTTTCACGTACGGAAATTAATACAAGGAAAATGAAACATATTGTTGCATAGACAACTCGATACCAAAATCCTAGCAACACTCATGGGAGTTATTGACCGATCTTGGAACTACGGTAACATTTTGTGAATTGTCCAAATAAATCCACATCAGAGTTTTAGTAGAAATATCTTGACTAATAAATGACGATATGTACTTGTTATCAATACAATACATTGGGCTGCCTATAAAATTTAGCATGCCATTATCCCTTTTCTCTTTAAGGAATTCAGGTGTAAAATTGAATCTCACAAAAAAAAAATATTGTATTAATGTTTTGAATTGAAGGTAATGTCGTAGTCTTCTCTATATATTTGTTTATGGTTCATTGGTGTCGAATCTTCATGTTGTTTCTCATAGAAAGATCTTGTAGTTATATTTGAGTCTGGTTCGTCTTGGTAATTGGCTCAAACAAGTATAATATTGAGGGGGAGTGTGCTAGTGTGTTTAGGTTGGACGTGGTGTCGTAGTCTCTTATATAAGTTTACTTATGAATCATTGGTCTTGAATCTCTCTTTGAAAGGTTCAATTTTTTATACCAAAATTAATTTTGTCTAACATACTTGCATAATAAAAGTGCTACATTTTTCCTAATTTCTAATACTACCCTCTTTCCATGTGTTGCTCTATTTGGCCTTAGCCTCTTTATTTCACATACAAAAATTGTTTCACTCTTCTCGAAGTTGTAGCTGGCGATCTTCCTGGATATATCCTCCTTTCATTGAAATTACATTAAGCACTTGAAAAATCAAAACAAAAAATTATGGTAAATAATAATGGAAATAACTTCTACTGTGACAATAGTTGTGTTTGGTCATCATTAGAACTATGTGGATGGCGATGCAACAGTACACATATAGTCAATCTTTGTCGTCCATTTGAGGAAGTATGTAACTGTGTGACATTGATCTAAACCAATGAATGTATTTTACTGCACATCTTGAGGGATGTGAAGTCATTGTCACATCGATAACAAGATGGTCGACAGAGTGCAACTATTGATCATCAATGACAGTAACTTCACCACCTTTGAAAGGTGGGGGATGATGAATCGTTTTCTCATACCCTAATTGTACCACATTAGGGAGATGCAACAATGTCGAAACATTATTAAGAGTGATGGCCATCTCACCAATAGGGAGGTGGAAATTTTTTGTTTCGCGGTGCCACCTCTTAACAAATGTTGATATGAGGCCTTTATCAACAATCTTATAACTAATGTTGCATAGTAGCAACAACTCGATTTTAAACATTGTGTCCTCAACTTGGGGATGACGGATACTAAACTTACTTAGCTTGCATCTATGGGAGACCAACTTTAGTTTCCACCGTCTACAAGTCACGTGTTCAACATAGCTCAGTAGAAATAATCTATTAGGAGGGCCCCTAGGAAATCCTACTTTATCATGTACTATAATAGCTAGTGGCAGTACATCAACATTAATGGCAATGATAAGGAGAGATTCAAGACCAATGATTCATAAGCAAACTCATATAAGAGACTATGACACTATGTCCAACCTAAACACAATAGTACACTCCCCCTCAATATTGTACTCGTTTTTCCGGCAATGAATTAATAAAATAAAATGAGACACTTTAGAGGTGTCTCAACCCTTATACATAAGTCATACCTAGTTAAAACTTTCAACACAACAAAGCAAAGAAAAGAGACCCTCTAGTTACATAAAGAGCATAAGCTTTGAAGATGCCCCTACCCATAACAACACTCTTACACAAAGAACCTTGTCTTTCAGAAAACAACCCCTGCCCATAACAGAGTTGGTTCTACAAAAAACCAGCTGAACACAAAACTTACAAGTTACAAACATAATGACTAAGTGAGACTCTATCCCTGCTGCCCTTTTACAGCCTTGGTCTCTTAAAACTTTGGCCTGCTTCCCAAATAACCTGCAACATTTAAAGCTTAACAAAAAATTGCCTAGCATATGATGGAAGGTTAGCTGTTGGAAATTTAGCAAGCTAACAACAGAGTGTTTAAATGCTTCCTCCCTTCTTTCAACTATGAGTGATGCTTGCTTCCAATAACTCCATCCCAATAACTCCATCCCACTCCCTCGTAAAACTTTGTTGGCGGGCAAGCTACAATAAAGCATAGTCCTTCCATTCTAATTTTAGTCTTGATTACCTGCACCAAAAGACCATACCTTTCACGCCTCGCAGCCATCACAAGGACTGAAATATGATTTTACCACTAAGTGACCAAAGCACAAGAGGGAAAAAAAACAAGGCAAACAAAGATCGTGCAAGGTAAATCATGCTTTCAGACCGAAAAAGTTACCTAGTTGCCATATTAATGCAAGTTTGTGGGGATAAAATCAAATCAGAAAAATAGAAGTTTACTTTCCTTATTTTATGTTTCATCCATGCCCAGGATTGTACCTGTGCCAGGGTGAAGATTTCATCTGCATCACTCTTTGCTTGATTAAAAATAACTCTATTCCTATGCTTCCAAATGCACCATATCACGAAAATCCACATACTTCTCCACAAGTTATTACCCTCTTTGTTAAAGCACGAACAAAAGAATTGGTCAAAGTGGTTTTCCAAGACATTGTGGTTCACCATACTAATCCCAAGCCAATTACTGCACATGTTCCATACTGAATTTGATACCTTACACGTAATGAGGATGTGTGAGGTTGACTCTTCCTCCCTCCCGCATAGAGGACAATATGTATCACTCATTATTATCCCTTTTTTGTGAAGATTCTGCTTCGTAGCTATCCTATCCAACATGGCCCTCCACACGTAGAACTGAGATGAGGGCATTACTTTTAGATTCCAGAGATCAGCAACATGACCATTTGTACTCCCATTCCCATTATATGCTAACATTGAGTATGCTGATTTTACCGAGAAGTTGTCGGAGGATAAATCATTCCATAGCCATGAGTCCTCCTTGTCTGAATGAAGGGATACTTGTGCTATACTTGTCATGAAATCTACTATCATAGGTTTTTCCCACTCAAACCACACTCTTCTCCAGCTGAAATCCCACTCCCAAACCTCTAAAGACCATCTTCCGAAACTGACAATTGGTTTATCTTTTTAACAAGGAGGTTTTGTAGATTCTAGGATATCTCTCTTTGAGTTGAGTATTGTCTAATCACTTATCTTCCCAAAATTTAAACTTTGATCCATCTCCCACCTGCCAAACCATATTTGATTCGAGCCAACTATTGTCCTGATCAGAGAGGCTTACTTTGGATAAATCCGTCCACCATCTAGATCTGTGCTTATTTCGAGCTGGTATATTTAAGTTTAACGTCCTCCAAGATCCATACTTTGATTCTAAAACATCCTTCCACAAACCAACCTCTGGGGACCTCAGTTTCCATAACCATTTTTCCAAGAGGGCCTTGTTAAAAAGGTCAATGCGTTTAATACCATGACCACCTTCCTCTTTTGGTTTACATATGTTCTCCCAGCTACACCAAGCAATTTTCCTCCCTTCTGCTCCCCAACCCCACAAGAAATTCCTTTGTAGCTTAATAATTTCCTTGCACACCCCAACCGGTGCTTTAAAGAATGACAAGAAGAATAATGGTATGGTATTGATAACGAATTTTATGAGGCAAACTCTTCCCGCGAAGGATAAGTTTTTGCCTTTCCAAGCCGACAGTCTCTTTCTTATCTTTGATAACACCGGTTCCCAAAATGAGCATTTAGATGGATTACCGCCTACAGGTAGACCTAGATAGGTGAAGGGTAGTTCCATTATGCTACAATGGAGGATTTCAGAGTACATTTTGACCAAGTTCCTGTCCACTCCAACTGCGCCTATTTTACTCTTGTGGAAATTTACTTTAAGGCCAAAACCTAATTCAAAACATCTTAGCATAACCTTAATAGTCAAAATGTTTTGCATACTTGATTCACAGACAAATAAGGTATCATCAGCAAATTGGAGCAGATTCACCTTGACATTTTTGTCCCCAACTTTAATTCCCGAGAATAAATTTCTTCTAGTTGCTTGATTTACCAATCCGGATAGGCCTTGGGCCACGATTAGGAACAAGAAAGGTGTCATAGGATCAACTTGTTGATCTTGTCGTTGAGGTCTTGCAGCCGGTGCTCACCCAGACCTTCGTTCTGAATCTCTGCCACCTACCGCCCGATCTCGTGCATGATCTGCTGGTGCCCCTTGTCGGCTTCCGACTGGTCGTGACACTCTGAGGCGAGGAACGGACGGCACTCCTTCGGCTTCTTCTCCTCTCCACATAAGTACCTCCACATAAGCATCATGCGATGCGGTAAAGTGGAGCTTAACGGAATTTTGAATATATTTTAAAAAATATAGTAATAAATTGAATATTGATCCGTGTAAAAAAAAAGGTAATTAATTATATATACATAAGATTCTACATTAAATGAATAATCGAGAATGTATTTATATATCTTAGATTGTACTTTTTAAAGTGTGTTTTCAGATTTAGTAATAGAAAATGCATAATCTATATACATTCTATATATATATTATGGATTGTGCATATTCTATAATATATTTTCATATCCGAAAATCAAAGACAACATACAATTAGTGAGAAAAAAAATACAAAGACATGCCTCTTCAACGGAGGTGAGAGTGCAATGTAGTTATCAATGGTAGTGACCAATGTATTTTGAGCAGGACTCTCCGACTTATGAACGGAAGAAGAAAAAATCGAAGGAGTGCAACGCAAAGGGTGCAACGGAGATGGAAGAAGAAGAGTTGGAGTAAGAAAATGTATGTTTAATATCAATATAAAGGAGGGATTTTTGGATCTTTTAACAGGTGTAGTTTAAATTAAATTGATTGGGTTGCATAAGGCATAGACCCTTATATTATCTGGTAATTGCTTCCTGCACCGTATAAGTGTACCCAATTATAAGGGAAAAGACAAAATTACCCTTAAAAAATGAAATACATATAAAATTACAGGACCTCCTTTTCCGGAATACAATAATCTCTTATAGATAAATTTTTTTGAAATGTATTAATTTTCAATTTCGGATTTTCTTATCCAAAATGAGATTTTTTTTTTACGGATTTTTTATATCCAGAACACAATAATCTATTATGGATATACTTTTCTGGAATGCATTATTTCAATTCTGGATTTTCATTTCTGAAATTAAGAGTATTTTTGAAATTTTTGAAATTGTGTTAGGTGCAGGTTCAAAAGTGTTGGTGCAGGAAGCAATTTCAAATATTATCTTCACATGTCTTGCAACTACTAAACCAAGGGCTTGGTTGGGCTAAATCATAATCAATTACATATTTTGAGTTGAGTTAAGTTCTCTTAGTGCATTCCATTATAATTAGATTGGATAATACATTCTGAGTTTCAAATACAAAGCACACAACTTGATTACATAACATCTATAAAATAAATAAAAACACTAATAAGTTATTAGTTAAATTTAATACTGAATTTTGAGGTACAAAAATACCACTCACGTTGTTAGTTGCTTATAATAATTGAAAACATTTAAATTATTATAATTACTTTATTTTTAAAAAAAATTAAAAGAGATGATCGCAATTTTTTTAATTAGTCAATCTCCTTATCCAACCTACCCTAAGGTTAAGTTCGGTCGGTTACTAAAACAAAAATAAATCCAAATCATTTAAAATTAATTGAGCTTCATTAAAGTTTAAACTAAATTCAATCTAATTTGAATCTACGACATTCTTACCCTTTCTATCTCTCCAATCAATCTGACCTTAATTTTTAAACCTCCAATCTCTGTAATAAATATTAAACATAATCGAATTCTAGTAAATCACTAGTAAAACAATTTTGTTATCGAATTTTTCTCTTGAAATTAAAGAATTGAAATGCTTAATCTTTTCATTATTTTAATTTTTCAACATCAGCAAAAGTCTAATTAATTAAACAAATACTTTATTGAATATCCATTTAAACTTTTTACAATTTATTTACTTACGTAGTGAATGAAATATTTAAGTTTTATTACACTTATCTTTAAATTTCTAATTACTTTATTATACTCCTATTTTTCATATTATGTATTTTTTGGTCTTTTGTTCACTTCACGTCCATTATCCAATAAAGATGCTAATGACTATTACCGAATACAGACATGCTCAAGTGTTCATGCACGTAACTGTGTGGTTGACAAGACATGAAGTTTATGTTTTGTCTTATAAATCATGCTGAATAATTATTAGCCACACTCAATGTTAGTATTAATGAATGGTTCTACAAAGAATATGAAAATAGTATCAATAAATGGTTTTACAAAGAATATGGAAATAAAAAGAAAAGAATATGGAAATAAAAAGAAAAAGCATGTTGGGTCAATTTCTTTATGCAAGTCAAGTTAGTCATATATATTTTTGTTTTAAATATGATTTTTCTCACTTTACAGAAAAAAATACACATTATTTCGTATTTTGATATTTTAAGCTAAGAAAATTATTTTCAGACAAAAATAGATTTAAACTGAAAGAAAATTATTTTTTTAAGAATATAAAAGTTTAATGATTTAAGCGTATACATGACTTTCTATGTTTTAATTTTGTACTAAAATAAAATAAAATAAATATAAAAAGTTGAAGATAAACTTTGTGTTGACACTATGGATAATTTTAGTCCTTACAATAAAGTATTAAAACATGAACTTGTATGACAAACGAAATGTTTTTGTCTGAAGACGATAAACACAAATTGTTCAAGGACAACATACACAAAATATATATATATATATATATATATATATAAGTTTATACTTAAGATAAACTCTAAAATATGTGTTAAAAAACTTACATAGTACTACTTTTAACATATGTTTGCAGATAATATTCTCTTATTTGCTCACTTAGAAGATCTAACAAGAACTCTCAATATGAAGATCTCTGTGAGTCTATGCCAACAACTTCATTGAAATGACATTTTGTCATCAGTATATATAGTCCTCCTGTCTTTTACAATTCATTCTAGTTGAGATAAAAGTAATCTGACTTAGGCTTAGGCCTAATAAGCTAGGGTAAGTATTAGAACATTTGTTTAAATAGAAGTATGCATTCAATGTGGCATGCTAAGGATTTAATGCACTGTCAATCTATGGGAACAAATGCAGCTGAGGAACAAAGGATCTCTTTCTGTCTCAACAACTATAAAAGGATTTGTAACAACTCTTTCTTCCACCTCTCTATTTATGAAAAAAAATCCTTTAAAGAAGAAAAAAAAGGATAAACTAATGATCTTACGAGCTTTTGGAGTTAAAATCTTAAGTTGCAAAACCTAGTTGTTGGTAGAACATTGGTGTGTTTTTATCTAAAAGAGTGAACTTTATCTTGCATATGTCATAAGAAGCCACAACTCTTTTAGTGAGAAACTCTATGATCGTTATTGTGATATTTTAGTTAGGAGTGATTGTATTTCAAACAATATTTAGTCTTATCCAGGAATGACTACATTTCAAATAATACTTTATTTAGTTGCTGCAAACCAAATAATACTTGGTTGTTTAACTAGGAGTGGTCACATTCTAAATAATACTTAGTTATTTAACTAGGAGTGACAATTGTCTAGCTATCAAAGGTTATGTTCCAAAGGATACTCAATCTTAACTAGGAATGGTTGTGGTCCAAATAATACTCAATTTTAGCCAAGAGTGGTTGAGGTACAAAGAATTTTTGTAGTGATAGTCTACCTAGTGAAACTTAATCAAGAACTAGACAATATTTTATAACAAACGAATCGGTGTATAAATATTAAGCGTAAATATATATTTAGTCTCAACACTCTTAGATTGCATGTTATCAAACTATCATTTAACTTTAAAGAAGGAAAGTCTTTTTAACTGAACTCACAAAATATATCGATAGTAAGTTTATCCTCCTAAAATTGCATATGACTATTTTAATCAGACGTTAATATTACGAGATATTACACACACCAAATTAATGCATAATTTAACCCTCATTTTCTTGTATATTTCACATATTTTTAATTCTTTTTATTGGTTTTCTTCTTTCATTTTCTTGAGGTTTTATGTTTGTTAAAGGTGCAGTTGACTCCAAAAGGGGAACTGGTTGAATGGAGCCTGAACTCTATTCGCAAACTTGAAAAACAAACAAACACACAATCTAACAAGTAATAGATAAGGCTAGAGAGATAAATGCACACCGAATTTATACCACAACAAGGACTACATCTAGTCCCCTTGAGAAACCCACTCAAGAGCCTTTCACTATCAAGTATTCTATACCTCTTCAGGTCATCAGTATTCTACACCTCTGTAGGTTACAAGTAGTCTCAACCTCTTTAGGTTCACCAAGTATTCTCTACCTCTCTAAGTACACCAACTATTCTAACATCTCCAAGTATATCAAGTATTCTGACCTCTCTAGGCACATCAAGTATTCTAGCATCTCCAGGTACAATGTCCTAATCTCCCCATGAGATCAAGGACCTCTTAATACAATGAGAAAAACTCTCATTCAGAAAGAACAAATTAGGCTCACTAGGTATACTTCACAATAGTGAATGATTTACAATGATTTCACTCAAAACACAATTCTCACAAGTTGCTATCAATTAGCAGATATGAAATTCTAGGCACAATAACACAATAGCAACAACTTTTTATGTACACTTTGTATATCATTTTTATTCGCTTCATTATGTTGTTGTGTTCTTCACCCTTGATATCTTTATATAGACTACTAAAATGTGTACATTGCAGCTTTAGGGTTTCTTCAATTTTTCATATAACCATTAGACACTTCATATAGAAACTTTTGCTCTGAATGTTGTTTGCATTTAAGGCTCTTCAAAAAATTTCTTTCTCTTCAACAAATATGAACGTTGGTGTTTGAATCTTCATAACTTCATTATCCACACAATTTGCCACATTGCTCTTTCTTCTTCAATGCGCTACTTGTTGGATATGGAAACTTGTGTTCTAGTGATATCTGCTAAGGGTGGTCATGGATTGGATTTTTAATCTAGATCCAAACTAGATCCAATAAAATGGATTGAATTTAGAATCCATATCCATTTTAACTAGATCAAATTTATATGGATTTTTTCAAATTCATTTAAAATGGATTAAATCTAGATTTAATCAACTTTAGAAACTAGATTAAATTCACTTTGTCAATTAGATTAAATTCACTTTGTCAATTAAATTAAATCCACTTTGTTAATTAGATTAAATCTATTTAGATATGGGTCCTGACCAACTAAACTTGAAAAGTTCCGGGCCCTGACATGTACTTTGACCCACTCAACTCGACATGGAAACTAGCCGACTCAGTTATAGATCGGCCCAGCCCGACTCGACTTAGGCCCAGACTGACTTGCCCTGGATCGACTTGACTCTACATGGGTTATGTGCGGAATCAACCTTGACTCGGGCGACTCAGCTCAACATCGGCCCGGGCCGACTCCGCTCGACATCGACCCAGGTCGACTTCTCTCGACATCGACCCGGGTTGACTCCACTTGACATCGACCTAAGTCGACTCCTAGCGACATCGCCCCAGGCCGACTCCGCTCGACATAGACCCAGGCCAACTCTGCTCCACATCGACCCAGGCCGACTACGGTCCACATCGACCCAGACCGACTCCGTTCCACATGGACCAGTCTCACCATCGCTCAGGGCCGACTACGCTCGACAACGACACGAGGCGACTCCGCTCGACATCAACCTAGGCTGACTCCGCTCAACATCGACCTGGGCTGACTCCGCTCGACTTCAACCCGGGCCGACTACCCTCAACATCGGCCTGGGCCGACTACGCTCCACATTGACCCGGGCCAACTCCGCTCCACATCGACACAGGCAACTCTGAAAATCGGCCCAGGCCGTCTCCGGTTGACATCGGCCTGTACCAACTTCGGTCAACATTGTCCCTTGCTGACTCCTGTCGACATCGACTCGTGCCGACTACAATTGGCATCGATTCTGGTCGATATCGGTCAACTCGGGCCGACTCTGCTCGACATCGACCTGTGCCGACTCCCCTCGACATCGACCCAGGCCGAGTTTGCCCAACATCGACCCAGGATGAGTCCGCTTGACATCGACCCGAGCCTACTGTGATCGACATCAACCTCGGTCGATTCCGTTCGACATCGATTGGTCCGGGCCGAATCCGCTCGACATTGGCCTGGGCCGAAACCGCTCGATATCGGCCCGGGTCGGCTCTACTTGACATCGGTTTAAGGTGACTCCGCTAGACATTGGTTCGGATCGACGATGCTCGACATTGTCCCGGGCCAATGTCGAACCGAGTTGGCTCGGGCCGACGCGACTCGATATCATTTTGGGTCAATTCCGCTCGACATTGTCCAACCAACTCGGCTTGATATAGCTTCGGTCCGACTCGGCTTGACATGGGTCTGGGTTGATTTGGCTCGACTTGGGTCCGGGTTGACTCGACTCGTCACCAGCCCAGGCCGACTCGGCACAACACCGACCCTGGCCGACTTGACTCGAAATTGTCCCTTGCTTACCCGAATTGACATCGTACCAGGCTGGCTTAGCCTGACATCGACCTGGGCCGACGTAGCTTGACATCAGCCTTGCTTGATTCAGCTCGGCATCATCCTGGATGGAGTTGGCTCGACAGGGACTCGGTCCAACTCAGTTCGATATTAGACATGGGCCCAGGTCGACTTTGATTCGGGCCGACTCGACTCGACAGGAGTTCAGGCGGACTTAGCTCAACATGGGTCCGTATTGACTCTACATAACTGGGCTTGGGCCAAGTCAAAATCCAACCCAAAATCCAATTTGGATAATCAAAAAATGTATCCAATCTATATCTAATCCATATCCAATTAAATAGATTGGACTTAAAATCCAAAAAATATGGATTTGGATTTGAGATAAATCCATTTAAATGGATTAAAAGTAATATGGATTTGGATCAATTATGGATTGGATTTGGAAATTTGGATTTTTTGTCCACCCTTAATATCTGCCATTTTCAAATCTCATGAAACATTTTAAAATGTTTCTTTACTCATATTTGATGTGAATGTTGTGTTATAAAATATTCCAAGAATATAAAGGTTTAAGTATTTACATTTCCTTGTTATTGCATTTTGTTTTAACGTTTGGACTATGCTTGTTTCGTTTGATATGTATAGTTTCCAACATGCATCTTATGCATGCAAACATACGCATCTGCTATGTGTTGCCCAAGGGGTTTCGTCTGATGTGAGCTTTTAAAGTGTTCCAACACTTGGGTTATCGTGTATGATCATTCTCAGCTCTATCGTTTGATCCTTCATTTGGTATGTTCTCTCTACAAGCTTTGTCTAATATATTAGTTGTTTGACGATGACAAGTGTTTCGTCTTATGTGATGTGTCGACATCTGATTTTTTTTATGCACATCGATTCTTTTCAATGTTCTATTTAAATATATCATCCATTTCAAGAATAAACATGAGGACTTGATGGTCTGATCAGTGTTTCACATTGTTTTGTCTAGTAGCCTTTTCTCTTGTATTGTCTAGTGAGTCTTGCTCATTTTCTCTTTTGTTTTTGTCTGATTTTGTATTACACATGAATGAGATTTATCATTTCACAATACACCTATAATGTTTGTTATCATCAAAGCATATAGACACTCATGTCATGAGATCATTTGATGAGATGAGTATTGTTTCGTACAGTTACTCAACATTTGTTTAACATTATTATAGTATGTAGTATATAAGTTTTCTTACCATGATACTTTTAAAAAATGCTAATTGAAGTAACACTTTTTTTAATTAGTCAGCTTATAATTTTTTAAATTTATTTTTCTTTTATCTTTAAATTATTTACTAAATATCACTTTTAATCTTTCTTACGAAATAGAATTTTTTTTTCTTTCACTCATAATGCAGGAATTTGTTGTTTTTATACAAGATAAATTTTTCTTACTTTTACCTTTTTATTTAATTAGCTATTGGCAATGATAGATAATTATTAATATTCTGGTATTTTTTACATTATAATGTTTATTTTAAATATTATTTAATTTGAAAATATATATTTTATTATTTTGGCACAATAGTTTAAGATAACGATATAGTTTTTTATATTACACTATTTTTAAACCCATACATTAATTAACATAGTGAAAGTGTAATATCTATTTAAAAATACGATATCTTTTTATTATTTTAAATTTTGTTTCAAAATATTTCTGAATATACGCAGATAATAAGTAGAATGAAAGTAAAAATATAAAATAAAATTTAAAATTAATTAAAAACTATAAATGCTCTGAAAAATATATTATCTACAAAATTAAATTAAATTTGTTCTTGCTGGTTGACTCTGGTAACAAGCTCTAGCTCCGGTCTGTCTCTTCTGGAATCTGTTATATGTCTTGTTGCACTGGAACGTGGCTCCATTTGAAACAGAGGGGGCCCTATCTGTTGATCGCACTCCAATGATCAAGTGAGTAAGAGCTTTCTAAAATCAAATAAGTATTCAGTTTCAGACTCAGAACCAACGTACCTTTACCTGGGGGTCTTAAGCCCCTTTTATAGCTTATCTCTTTTAACAACTTTCTCTCACGAGAATCTAATCTTAATCGAAAGCATACGTAATAGGAAAACATTCCGTTTATGGGCGCCTTCTCTTGAGCTGCTACAACAGAAAAGAATCTTATCTCTAATGAGAGCATAAAATAATATTAGAACAACCACCTGCCAACAGAGCACCATCTTAGGCACTAACAGCAGGGAAACATTTTGTCTATGTGGGTAGCCTTACTCATGGTGCAACATTATCTTTTACTATGCATGCGACTTAACCACTTCGTGCCCTAAAACACACATACTTAGGTTAAAAGATATTTACATGACTTAACCACCACATGTACCCCTAGGTTAAGGAATACCATTTACTAATAACCTTATATTAGCGTATTAAAAGACTATTTTAATTATGTTCCAACAGGCTTACTAACATGACTGGGTCAAACCCATGACCCACTTTATAGGCCCAACAACCGAGCTAACCTACCCACACCGTGCATCGAGCTCCGATCACTGAGCATTGAACGCTCTGTCTAGTACACAAGCCCCCCAGGCTTGAGCTGTGCTTGGCTAAGCGAAAAGGCTTTCCATGTGCTCTAGTGGCATACGTGGCAGTTTCTCAGTAGGTAGGTGTGGTGCGACACACAAAGCGTTCCTAAGGTGATGTCTCACCACACTCAATCTGGAATGTACGCGTGGCACTCTCATGAACAGCGGGAAAGCATTTTCGCTTGATATTCCCATACTCGTATAAGCCAACATTCGAAAACTCACTATTATTCACTGTTTCAATTCTTTAACCCTTGTAAAACCCTTGCTCTCTTCAACCTTCCTCTGCACACTCCTTCGAGCACCCAAAAACCTTCATCGTCTTCGACTGCTTACTGCAACAAGGTAATTCCTTTCATCAACTCATCACTCTACATTTGCATCAATACTTGATTAAAGTATTCATGATTACGATGATCATATCACTTGAGCTGGGGTTCCTCTGAATTTACTATATGATGATTGTTATATTTGTTGAATACTTTGCTTGAATTTGGAATGTATCTTTGCATGTGACTTACTTGATTTTCCTGGCTTGAATGCGTGTTTGTATTTTGCTTGTGTTTGCATTTTTAGATATACTTCTGCAATGGATTACAAAGCTTTATACCCTTGGGCACCTCCAAACCTCTTAGAAGATACCTCCATGTATACCTCCCGTGAGCTTATAATGGCCCTTAGACAGAGTGAGTGCCATTTTGGCAAAGAGAACGATAGAACTCTTAGGATAATCCCATGTAGGGAGGATGAACCTGCTTGCTCTGATGAGTCGTCGGATCCTGAGGGTCCTTTCTGTTACTTATATGCCATCGTGTTTAAAGGGATTCTCCTTCATCTTCCCTTATTCAATTTCTAAAAGGAACTCCTTACCGAGATCAATGTCGCCCCTGCCCAGCTACACCCAAATAGCTAGGCATTTGTTCGGGGCTTCATCATCCTTTGCACACAGTTTGGCCTTTTGCCATCTGTTGAAATCTTTTTGTAATTCTTTGAGACCAAACAACTTTGGGTGTCCTTCAATGGGGTGTCTGGAAGGGCATTGCTATCACTCTTCCAACAGTCCTACAAGGGCTTTAAAGGTAATTTTTTGAAGATACGCTGCAACAAAAAGGATTCAATCCTTCTGGATGGATTTCCTTTTTACTGGACCGAGGAACCACGCTTCCAAGGTGCTCGACGCTTGGAAGATCTGCCTCAACGCGACCAGGAGGTCTTGATGTGAATGTAACTACAAGAACACATGATTCTTGACATTCTTAGGAGCAACTTGAGCTGGATTTGAAAGGCACTTTACTTTAGAATTGGATCAATGTTCTAAATTCAAGAACTCACCAAAACTTAGCACCAACCAAGACTCATATGGAAGTCCATGTATTGTCAAATTGAATCAAACACAAGGAATGAAGAACAAGAATTAAAAACTGGACAGAATTGAAAAGCTAGCTACTGAACCGAATAGAATAAATGGAAACCAAGCTGAAAACAGAAATGTAAACGGTAGAAAAATGAAGGAAAACACTAGGAAATTAAGCTACCGAATGGAAATTGGAGAAAAGGAAGAAGAACACTTATAGAAGAAGATGCTTGCTGGATTTTGAGGATTGGAAGAAGCCATTCACGCCACTTGGAACCTTGAACCAAGATAAGTGATGGAGTGCCACCACTTGAAGCTCACCATAGCTCACAAGATAAGGCAAAGAAGAAGAAGACTCAAAACTCACAATTTCTCTCCAAATTTGAGTATAGTCTCTCTACTATAAAATTCCAATCTGAATTGTGAAGGACCTAAGCCCTCCTTATATAGGAGTAAGGGCTGGTCATTTACATAGCTTATTCCCTAAGCTACCCAAAAAACTCCTAAGATCACACCCCCCTTACTAAGCTCACTCCCCAAGCTTCTAGAATTTGCTAAACTAAAGCCTAAAGATGCTTTTACAAAAGAGGTGTCTCATGTTTCCCTCTAAGCACCTTTCTAAACATTATTCTATATTATTTACAATTTAAAAGAAACTATAAAGAGAGATATTTAATATGAAGCCTATTATTTGAGAGTTTGTAGACTTCTTTATCTTTAGGCTTGATATTCTCTTTGACTTCTTTTAATTTGTGAGAAGACTAGAAGGAAGAACTCCAAATGTGTAGGTGAAAATCCTCTTCCTTCATTAATAAAATCCTCTCCTAGTGGATATCCATCAGGTCTGCCGCTTCTTGTCGAGCTTAAAGGTGGTCTTCGAAACCACTTTTCTCATAAGCAGAGAGTTCACCCCCAAGAGCTCTAAAAGCTTATATTGGTACCCTTCATTCTCTACTCTTAATAGTACTAACTTTACTATTGTTAATGATTACTTCTTATCCTCTTTCACATATAGCATATTGGCAAGGATTGACAAGAAAGAGTTGGCAGAGAGGGCTAAGAGGATGAGAGTGGCTGCTCAAGCCCCTCAGGATCTTAAGCTCAAAGCTCCAACCATTATTGTTCTGACCTCTACTGAAGACGATGAGGAGATCAATCCTGGTTTGGTCTTCAAGAGGAAAAGGAAAGCCATAGCCGCCCTTACCGAGCATTCCCACTTAGATGGGCGTGCCCCTTCCAACTGCGCTCCCTCAACAAGTCCAACCCAGCCACGCAACATGATGGTGGTACAAAAGGACGAGGGCATGAGCTTCAGGGAAAAGGGGTTATGGTACCTTGACTTAGATGTCCTCCCCCTTCCTTGAGAAGACCCTTCTGCCCAACGAGGAGAAGGAGAAACTCATGACCCTCGAGGAAGATCGCTTGGTGTAAGAAACCATGAGGCAACTGGGGCAAGCCCTCGCTGCAAGTTTCTTAGTCGCCACCAAGTTAAAGGTTTGGAGAGGGTCGACGATAAAAAGGCTTACGAGATTGCTGAGCTCCATAAGCAAATGGAGGGTCTTTAAGAAGAGCTTCATCAATCAAGACTCCTACGCCAAAAGATGGTGAGCCTTCAGGAAGAGCTTCAACAATCCAAACTCCTACGCCGAGAAGGTGAAGTTCTCCTGTCTGAGAAGGCTAAGGAGGCCACAAGCTAACTGAGGAAAAGGCGAAACTCTTGGCAGAGGTGGAAAAACTTAAGGAAGAACTAGCGCGAAAAGATGAGGATCTTGCTAAGGAGAAAGAAGCCTTTACAAATGATGCCGCTCAATCCTACCTTGTGGGATTTGAGGAGGCCGTCAAACAAGCCTCGGGCCTTCATCCCGAAAAAGATTTCTCCCAACTTGGCCCAGGTAAGACCATGGTCAATTGACAGTTTTTGGAGGAGTAACCTTAATTTCCATCTTTCATGTAACCCATAACGCTTTGAACACTTTGAACAATATTGCACATTTTATTTTATAAGCACTTTTTATCCATGCATGTTAACCGCAACTTTCTTTACTAGTCTAGCTATTTAACTTAGTAAATTTCGACTAGCGTAGCCAACACATACTTCGTTATTTAACTTAGGGAAACACGATTAGCATAAGTTTAACATCTATTGAGAACATACCAATCTAATACTTATGCCAACCCTCTGAGCCAAAATGACAATAGACTCAATGTATAAATCAAGTATAAAAAATCACGGTGCTCTTAAAGAACTAACCTTTTGATGAACTTTTACCCTCTAAGCAGGGTTCACATACTCTGACCTTGCTAGGCATGGCTTCACACACTCGAAGAGCTGCGCCCTTCTAAGCTTGGTCTTCAAAACTTGCACTAAGAATGATTCATCTATCTTCTTAGAGCATCTAACCTGGGTGCTAGCTTACACACCAAGTCATCTCCATTTTAGCCCAAACAATCACCTTCACCACACATTACTTAACCACTCCACAAAGTGCTTGAACTCGGGAGATCATCCTTTCGACGGACTACCCCGACTTCTTAGACAGTCTTAGTCTCAATACTCATCTGCAGAGCACCCGAACTTGGGTGGTCATATCGACACAAAGGTAGGTCGTATTACTTGCCTATACATGACCAATTTTACACAGAGCGCCTACTCGGGGAATCTCACCGAGAGAGGTCGCCTTACCTGCTTCAAGCCAAACAATCTTAGTTATGGCTGATTGAGCTTCAGAGTTGCTGAACTCAGAATCTTAACTGAAATAAAATTTAAGATTCGCCTCATTCCTTATTCGAGGTATAGCTCCCCCTCGAGGGTTTCAATTCTATAAGCTCCATTGCCGAGCGCCTCCACTACGCGGAATGGGTGAGTCCACTTTGGAGATAACCTATTCTCCAACTGATAGGGGTGAGCCTTTCGCATCACCAAGTCGGCAACCCGGAACTGACTTGGCTTCAACTTGGTTTTTTGCTTCAACTCCAACTTTCTCTTCAAAGCCTCAGAATTGATGCAAGCTTGTTCGCGCACTTCATCTAGCAGATCCAGGTTCACCTTCCTTCCTTCGGTAGACTCTTCAATAACGAAGTTCTAGAACCAAGGAGAGCTCTCTTGGACATCTACTTGTATCATGGCGTCTGACCCACATACCAAACTAAAGGGCGTCTCCTTAGTTGTTGAATGAGGAGTAGTGGGACAGGCCCACAAAATTCGAGGAACTTCTTCCGACCAAGTTCCCTTGGCCTTCTCCAACCTTCTCTTCAAACCCCTGAGTAAGACTTTGTTGAACAACTCGACCTGGCCATTCGTATGAGGGTGTTCCACTGAGGCAAATATTTGTATGATGCCGAGCTCCGTGCATAGCTTACATAACTGTTGACTTGCGAACTGGGTTCTGTTGTCGGACATCAAGTGTCTACGAATCCCAAAACGGCATACAATGTTTTTCCACAAAAAATGTTGCACCTTGTGAGCAGTTATTTGCGCGACTAGCTCGGCCTCAATCCACTTTGTGAAGTATTTAATGTCTACCACGCGGTACTTCATCTGACAAATTGTCAAAGGGAAATGACCTAAGATATTTATCCCTCAGGTATAGAAAGGCCATGGGCTATATATTGACTGCAACCCCTTAGTTGGTGTGTGATGCCAATAAGCATGCTTTTGACACTACTCGCACCATTGAGCATGCCTCACACAATCCTTCTTCATGGTCAACCAATAATACCCAACCTGGACGACCTTCAACGAGAGTGCTCTTCCTCCGACATGACTCCCACAAATGCCTTTGTGGAGCTCCCCCATGATGCGGGTGCACTGATCTCCACTTACACAAGATAGGATGGGATAGGTATACCCATGATGGAACAACTTCCCATCTACAAGAGTATACTTCTCCATATTCCTCTTAATCGCCTTTGCCTCTGTAGGTTCTACAGGGACCAAACCATCAGCTAGGTAGCGTTGGTACGGAGTTATCCAGGTCTCCACAATGTTGAATTGCAGGACCTCCAAAGACTCATCTCCCACCAAGTCATAGGTGGTTATCCTGGGCACTTTCAAGGCTCCTGTGTCAACGACCGGTGCCTCGTCCCTTGCTCTCAGCTCACGCCCAAGATCTCCATGCGACTAACCCTTCTACAATGGTCTTAGGAGACTTCAAGGTCTTCTGAATGACTGACCTCTAGCAACCTCCCTTTCCCGAGCTTGCCAGTTTGGACAACAAGTTTGCTCGGGAGTTTTGTTCTCCTGGGACATGCACTAGCTCGAATATGGAAAGTTGCTTTCAGAAGCATAACATACCTGAGGTACGAGGCTAACTGCAGAACCTTAACCTGGTACTCACTTCTGACTTGCCCAGTAACCAGCAATGAGTCACTTTTCACCAACAAACTTCGAGCATCCAACTCCTTGGCCAACAACATCCCAACTATCAAGGCTTCGTATTCACCTTAGTTGTTGCTGGCTTTAAAGGCGAACCTCAGGGCTTGCTCGATTAACAACCTACTCGGTCTTTCTAGAATGACCCCAGCTCCACTCCCCTATTGGTTAGAGGATCCGTCCACTGAAAGGACTCACTAGAAGTCATTAGGATGTGGTTGGTGATCCTCAGATATTAGCTCTACCATAAAATCAACATACACCTGACCCTAGATAGGCCCCCGGGGTTCATACTGCACATCAAACTCGGACAATTCAACAGCCCAACGGACCATCTGACCTGCTATGTCGGACTTCTGAAGGACCTTGTGGATGGGCATATCAGTCATCACTATTACAGTAAAGCTTTGGAAGTAGTGGCGGAGCCGCCGAGCTGTGAATACCACAGTACCTTGGTCACAAAGTAAACCGACTTCTGAATCCTGTCTTGTTCTTGCACAATGATCGAGCTGATCGCCTAATCTGTGACCGCAAAATAAAGACTAATGGGAATACCTAATAGCGGCTTACAAAGAACACGGGGGCTGGCCAAGTTGATACAATCCAAGCCAACAAGGAGATGACCAAGGATTCAAATTATCATTCACACTATGAGAAGTCATCTCAATTTTCAAGTGAAGACCCCACCAAGGATCTAACATACCTCACCAGAAGGAGAAATGGGGACCAGAACATCAAATGTTTTTCCTTTTGGTCTTCTTAAGAATAAAACAAGTTGTATATAAATTGGCTTCACATTAGGGGTCCAAATAGCAAGATAGGCTAGAATAGGTGCCTTTAGCATAATAGGGGGGTGTAGTTATCATTTTAGCTTGTTAATACAAAAAAACCTCGTTAGTAGATGGTTAATTAGTAACATACAAAGTTAAGTTTATAGTGTGCTCAGATATCAATGATATTCTTAAGATTTGTGGGTATCTTCTTGTGTAGGGAACAGAATCATACATCAGTCTTATCAACCATTGATAACACAAGTAACTGCCAATGATGCCTATATCATCCATGAAAAGAGTTAGTAAATATTTAAAACATGAAATAGTAATAATTGAAGACATATAATTAAACTTACTCATTAATATAAGAGCATGAATAAATTTGTTTTCCCTCTTTTTCAAGGGTGTTAGTGATGTATGCTTGGGTCTCATATGCCTTTGGTCCAATGGGATTAGTATATGTAGGATCTAAGAATCCATACACATTTTCCTTCTCCTCAGTGAGACAAACTCCATGCAAAAATCTACAAGTTATTAGTTAAAGCATAATCAATAATAATTTAACATAAATTAAATTGAAATATAGGTAAAGATACTTACATCATAAAAAATTGAATTATATTTATATTGAGCTCCTGATCCCCATCTACAAATTCTAATAAATTTGTGTTGTACAGTACAGTGGCAGTTCAGTGTTTATTTGAAAAAACTTATTATCCCAGGGAACTTCAAAAGGATCTTGACCAATCTGTCTAGCAACTAGAGCTAAGGAAGCTATAGGATCGTCAATAGAAACCTCATGCTTCTTTTCCGGACTTGGTTTCCGACGAGGTTTCTACAAAATAAAGAACATTTGTATTAAATTATATATAATGTATAAAATATAAATTAATATAATGAATTGAATTTATTACATGAGGTTGTGGCATCAATCGAATGAGGTGTCTAGGCCAGGCAACGAATGTCTGAAATGCATCGACCACAGTGGTTACCTCATCTGAAGGTAGTGGAACACGAGCATCAGGTACTCGTACTTTTTCAACTGTTACCTTCGCTACATCAAGGGAGACAGGAATGTTATGTAAGGTGGTGGCCTCTTCATAGACTTTTCCAAGGGCCACCACCTGAGGAAGCTTGTCGGCCGCTACTAGTAGCTCACATTCCTTCGTCTGCCCAATGATATCATCACCTGATGTTGCAGGAGCCGCACAACTCCCCTTTGTGCTCTTGGGAGTGAGACTGACAAGGGGTTGAATCGGCTCAGCACAAAGTTGTTGCGATAGAAACTCTTATCGCATTCGATCATTCTCCTTTCTCATCTCTAGCCGCATCCGATCAGTCTCCTTTCTCATCTCCTCCATTAATTCTTCATGTATCTTAGTCTTCATTTGAGCTTCACTCTCTTTGGTGGAGGAGGATGACTGTCGTTGTGAAACTCCAAAATATAGTTTAATTTCAACCCCTTGTGCTGCTGCACGAACATGACCACTATGCTCAGGTCGTCCAATTGTTTCAACCAGGATATCGTGACGACCTTCAGGAACAAAATTACCTTGGGATTCCAAGGAATCCTGCAAGAGAAAAAAATCATATCAGTTTTTAATAATTAATGCTTTAAAATAAAAACTAAAAATAACTTACAATTTTTTCGATGATAACCCTGGATTGCTCAGAATTTGGTGCACCCGACTTTTTAATTCGGGTCCTCTTCCATTTTACATGGCGAAAAGGTGATGATGGAGGAGAAGTGACCCCTGTTTCCACATTCTCAGACGAAGTCCCTTGTCTAGATTGCTCCTTTTCCACCATCAGTGATTGCTCAAGTTTTCGATACCCCGAACGAGAGAGTACGTGTGGGGTAACATTCTTCAAAGCTATCTCTTGAGCTTTCTTCCGAAGATCCTGTCCTAATTGAAATAAACAAAGTGAATTAAATAAAATAAACTCATTAATGTTATATAAATAAAAATAGTTAAGTTACTTCACTTATAATCCAAGCCTTATTTTCACGGCTTTCTTTAAAAAGATGTCATGTCTCTTCCTCAATATGTTTGTACTTTAAACATGGATTTTCGTCTTTAAGGTCGCCAAAAACATATCTCAAAGTCAATCTTGACTTATGGTGACGAAATTTAAGTTTGATATTGGATATAATCTTTTATCGAAGCGGTTCCACATCAGGAATTTTAAAGTTTGCCTGGAAAATAACATCACCAAATTAAAATTAATCTATGAATATTAAAAATCATTATATGGTAACAATAATAATGTAAAGCTTACCAGAACATCCTCCCAAATCATGTTTCGATCGACCTCTAACACCTCATCCCATGAATTAATCAAAATGGAGAGCCTCTCACGAGAAACAACTCCAAGATAGCTCATAAACTCATCTGCTTTAGGACCAAAAGCTACTCCAGTGTTGACGTCAATGTCAGCACGTGTCTTCTCACCAACAACACATTTCAATGCGAGACACTTCAATCTAGTAGGTCCTTTGCTGTCTTGTCCGGATCGAGGTCTGATTGGAGTATGATCGTCATCCATATCTCTATTAAAAAAATTAGGTAACAAACATTAGTTAATCTGCATCGAATTAAAATCATATAAAAATAATACATAAAATTCTAAATGCGTCTTTACGGGTTGCATGTGGGTTGAATGTTCATATGTAAATTCCTTCACTGTGGTCTTTACGAGTTGCATGTACATCATCAAGTGCATCGTCATCTTTATTAATTATCATTGGTGTGAATGAACGGGGGTCACCATTTTCAATATCATCTATGGCCTCCCCTTGTTTTTTCCCGTGTAAAACGACATACCAATGTTTTACTATAGCCGCATTTGTAAATCAAAGCGCTTGATTTACGAATGCGGCTTTTACAAATAGCCGCATTTGTAAATGAACTTCATTTAAAAAATGTCACCGCATTTTTTACGAGTGCATCTGTTCATAAAACTGCACTTAATAAGGAGCACTTGTTTTGCCTTTCTACACTAGTACTAATATATTTTATCATCAAAATTAAAACTGATCACGTTAGTTCTTTTAAAAATCATTTGATTCTTTTACGTAATTACACGAATTTGAATATTCATAATTTTTATTGCTTACATTAGGATTGTAGGATGTAGAGATTATATATATGAGTTTCATTTCTACATTGGTAAAAAGTCCGGAAGAATTTTTGACCTCTTGGTTATGATTTTGAAGCATGTCTACTTTCTCTCTTTAGTTGAGATTAATGAAGGCTTGGATTATAAAAGTGTTTGGAAAAATCCAAGAGTCCAACACTGTTGCAAGGATAAATAATGACAAACATTTCATGGGTGCACACAATATATAAAAAGTATTACAATCTCCACTTTTTTTACAAGAAATTCATAATTTTGGTCAATGTATAATAGGTTCGATTTTAAATATAAGTAAAAGCTGAAAAAGAAAATATTATCTAAAGTTTTTTTTTATGATAGCATTGTTTATTTTCATAAATTTTGTTTGATAAAAATTATCAATATAATGAATTTACATTTTTATAATAAGAATCAAACTTAACCTTTATGTTTATTATTCTAACACCGATCACTAAATGGATATTAATAAAATAAGATAAATGAATTAGTAGGTAATATGTATTTCTTATATCAATATAATTATTTGGTATTCATACAAAATCGTGTTAATCACATACTACACATATTTTGTACATTAATAGGTTTCTACATTAATAATTAAGTCTCTATATTTTCATCATGAAAAAAATTTATATCTATATAGTATTATGAAACCCCGTAAAGTAAATAAAAAAAGTTGAAGGGCAGTAGTGTATTATTTTTAGGTGGTAGAAGAAGAACATAAGGTTTGAGAAAACCGTTGGGCTATTTTGGTTCAACATTTTTATTATTTGTCACCTGTTTTTTTATATATGCACCTCCTAGAAATAACGAAGGTTTCAAAACCGTTGGAAATAATGAGGGGTTTCAAAACTGTTGGGAATAACGGGGTTTCGAAATTGTTGGGAATAACGAGGGCTTAAAACCACTGGAAATAATGAGGTTTCCAAATGGCTGGGAGTAACAAAAGTTTCATAAAATCGCCGGGAACGCCAAATATAACTCCCGTTAAAAATATTTTTTTTTTGTGTATCGTAGTTTAAAAAAAATATCTACTTTTGATCAAATTATTAATTTTGTTATGTACCGACCCGTCCTCGGGCGTTGACCAAAGTCAACACTTGGTGGGACCCATCAAGGGCGTAATGAGGTAAGAAAGGGAGTCGGCCTCGGGCGTTGACCGGCCTCGGGCGTTGATCGGCCTCGAGCGTTGACCGGCCTCGGGCATTTGACCGGCCTTGGGTGTTGACCGGCCTCGGGTGTTGACCTAGTCCGGACCAAGGGGTACTTGCATCTGATGGGTGCCACCTCTTAATACCCATGGGTAGGAACGACCGTGGAGGAGGCGGCACCATAGGAGGCGGCCAGGTAGGAGGCGACACGGTAGAGGCGTGGAGGCCTCGGGCCTCGGTACCCCGAAAGAGTAATAATAGAAGAGAAAGGTGGCTTCCAAGCCACACCCCTGTACCAGCAGGGAGAGACCCGACTCGCGGAGTACTTGAGCATGAGGCGTGGGAATGCGACAGTACGCGCCACCATTAGATAACCACTAGGACAGAGACGACCTTGGAAAGGGCCACATCCCATGGGGCATCTGCATGCATGGTACGTGAGGAGGGTAGAGACACTCCTAGGGCGAGTGACTAAAGACTGGGGTGCATGAGTTGGCACCTAGGTGGTCACCTCCCCTGCGCCAGATGCACTGCGAGAAGGGAGACTTACACGCTGGGATTTCCCTAAGTTGGGTTACAGCGTCGTAAGGCCTCCCACCCAGAGTTACGCTTAAGTCAGAAGGAGACACGTGGCAGAAGCACTGACAAGGTATAAAAGCTCTCGTTGTCAGGAGTTTAAGGTACGTTCTATTCATTTGACGCTTACACACTATACGCACGAGTGACTTGAGAACGAGAGAGAAATCCGTTGGAATTCAGTTACGCACCTTCTGAACATTGTAGTTGCGGTGTTCCGATACGGAGGTGCACAGTGTTTTCTGCCATTACTGACTTGAGCGTTGGAGTGCAAACGGTCGTGAGGGCGCCCTTTGTTCTCTCTGTTTCAAGTATTCACGGCGGCGAAGGGTGAAGGTTTGGAATGAGGAAGAAGGAGTCCTTGATACGCAGGTCTTAGCTACGCACGAAGGATAATCTGGTCAACCGGCAGGAACACTAGTAAAAATGTAAAAACAACTACTCTTTATTTGATGTGTTTTTACCGTTAGACGCAGTCTTTCCAAAACACGGTGACATTTTTTAAATTAATTTCATTTACAAATGCGGCTATTTGTAGTAGCCGCATTTTTAAATCAAGTGTTGTATTCTTAAATCAAAGCACTTGATATAAGAATGCGACTATCTGTAATAGCCACATTCTTAAATCAAAGCGCTTGATTTATGAATGCGACTTTACCTATAACTGCATTCTTAAACCATATGCTTTGATTTAAGAATGTGACTATTACAAATAGTCGTATTCTGAAATCATTTTTAACCCTAACTCTGAAGCGCGCCACTTACGCTTTTCATATTTTCTTCTTCTTCTTTCTAGTTATGTTCCTGCTCTTCATTTTTAACCTCTTCTTCATTTTCTTTGCTCTGTCTTTGCTTTCACGTGCCACTGTAAGTTCTCAAGTTGTCTTTCTTCTTCTTGTTCACCTCTTCTTCTGCATTGTTCGTTTCTCTTACTTTTTTTTTGCATTGGTCGAAGTACTGTTGCATTGCCTTCGCGCTTCTTGGTTGTGTTTTCTTTGCTCCGTCGCTGTTGTCGCTGGTCTCGTGCCACTCTTCACCAACGTTGCCTTCACACACAATGATGTGAGTTGATTTTAGATGATTCCATTTTAGAGGTGACACTTTACTTATGATTGAGATTTTAACAAGTATATAGTGAGACCTAGGGAAGATCCCTACTGGACACGAACTTAACCAAGTGGTTAAGTAAGTGTGAATGTTCACTTTTAAAGGCAAAGAGGAAAAATCAAGATAAGGTGATAGTGATGATGCATTGCGGACATTGAAAGATGTCAAAGGAAACAATAAGATGGTCATGGTTGAATGCTAAATGGAAGAACAACACAAGAACGCAAAGGAAAATCGAATTATAAAAAGTATAGGAACACAAGAATAAAGTGGCATAAAGGAAATGAAGGAAAAGGATGGAAGAAGAAAGTTTATGGAGTGAATTGAGAAGGGAGATGCCATTTGGAGTATGGTTTCCTCCAAGATGAGTGTAGAGGGCCGCCACGTGAGAGCTCTTAACTCACTCAAGATAAGACCTAATGCTTAGAGTAACCAAGCCTCATACAATTTGTGCAGAATTTTCCTTCCTTTATAAAATTCAACTTGTCAATACAAGGAGTAAGGCACCCTATTTATAGGAATGGGTGCCTTGGTAGGCAAGAAGGGCAAGGGTAGGGTGGTAAGTGTGTGAGGGGCTACCTTTAGGATTTGACTAAGTAAAAAGCGCACCCTAGGCTTGTCCTTCTAAAAAATAGGTCAAATTTCCTTCCTAAGGGCTAGGCACAAGCTAAAATGATAACTACACCTCCCTTTTATGCTATAGGCACCTATTCTAGCCTATCTTGCTATTTTAGACCCCTGAAGTGAGCCCAATTTATTTACATAACTTTTCTCTTGTGGAAAAGACTAGAAGGAAGAACTTCTGATATTTTGGTTTATAGCTTCCTCTTCTTCTGCTGATGCTTTCTCGAGGTTTTGTGGGGACAGACTTTGTATACTGAGATGACTGACCTTTTTGTGAAGTGCTTGATGTGTCCTTAGTCAACTGTTGGTTGCTTTGGTTTGTATCACCCAAGGTTGGTGGTGTTTTAATTTTTTTTAATGTTATGAATATGTTTATTTTTTATTTATTATAATTTATATTTTTTAAAATTTATATTATTTAGTATTTATTATAATTTGTACTTTTTAAAATTTATATTATTTAGTATTTATTATAATTTTTATTTATTATTAATTTATATTATGTTAATTGTTAGTTTAGAAGAGAATTATCGTGTTGGTATTGAGTCCGAGGGTGTTCGACCCTCGGCTATTGATACGTGTTGGTATTGAGTCCGGGGGTGTTCGACCCTCGACAAACGCGTGAGATAGAACACTTATTAGAAACACTTGAATGACTATTATAGAATATAATGGATCGCAATTGAATTAATTTTTGATCCTGCCTGTTGACCAAAACGCTGGAGCCTTGCCTCGTCAAACCTGGATCGACTTCTGCACCGTGTTAGCCTCCGTCCTTCACCGCGATCCACCTCAAGAACCTGCAAAAGACAGAACGGCGCCGCTGCGGCCGATCACGCTCCGACGCCCAAGTCAGCGACTGAACCACCAAATACTAAGAGAAAACTCAAGAACTCTAAGGAACCGTGCACAAATTCTCTCTCAGCGTACTCAAGACTTGCAAGCGTAAAGAAACAATCTAAACGTGCATCCCTCATAAGTTCGTTAGAAACTCTTATATACCTGCGCATTTTCTCTCTCCAGACAGTTACACCTCTGGACACGTGGCTCGCATCCAGCTGTACACGTGTCACCATCTGGAGCATCCTTGACTTGGACGCCACTTCTTACTCTTCAGGTTTTTGGCTAAGTTACTTATGCATGATACAACTCAGTGCATAGCTGCCTTGGAGCGTGATCTCTTCTGGGTGGCGAGTTCGGGTGCCTTCGCACACACCTTCCCTGTGGTCTCGCCGGCCGCCTTCATGATCTACTTTACTTGCTTCACCGTGTATGTTCAGGTGAGCTGTCCCCCGACCTTATCCTTTAGCTGGCTAGGAAATGACTATCTGACTTCATCTTCGGCGATGTCCTTGTTTCGGCGATCTTTAATCACTTGGTCGCCTGGGTTCTCATCTGGCGACTTCATCTCAAACCCGGTGACCGCCGGTTTAGGTATGCTGGAGATCGGAGCATGCCAACTTAATAACTGGCGACTACACAAGCCCCCTAACTTCCTTCCCTTCTACCAGCCAGGTGTCCCGTTCAACACGCCTATATAATAGCTCGATGCCACGTCATCACTCCCGACTACCAGGGCGGTACAATTTTGTTTGCATAAGTGATGAGTATGAAAGAGGAGTAGAAAAAATTATACAATTTGCGAAACGTAAAGTGGTCATGATGGAGCTAAGATTAGGTGTCCGTGTGTTAAGTATTTGAATGGAAGGATACTGGATGTTAAGATAATCAGGGAGCACCTTCTATGTGGTGGGTTTCTTCTATCTTATACAACTTGGACATGGCATGGTGAATTATTAAATTTACCACGTGTTTCCGTAACTAAAGAATATATGGGGTCCAACATGGATGATGCAGTACATGATGATGTAGATGATGATCGATTGGAGGACATGATTCGTGATGTGGGAGCTGAGTCTTTTGCAAATAATTGTATGTCATGATGTATAAAAAGATACATGCATGTCCTAATAATTGTATAATATATAGGAAAAATTTTAATTGTTGAAAAGTTTTCTGAGGTGTAGGTTATCACGTTATAAGTTGAAACAAAAAGATGATGATATTATTGAAGAGATAGAAAAGCATGGACCCCCAATGAAGGTTATGTGGTATCTTCCCATCATTCCAAGGATGAAGTGTTTGTTTGCAAACCCAAACGATGCTAAGAATCTTAGATGGCATGTAGATGAGAGGAAATGTGATGGCATGTACTGACATCCAACTGATTTTATTCAATACAAGAAATTTGATGATGAGTTTCCAAAGTTTGGTAAAGAATCAAGAAATATCTGACTTGGTTTAGCTACAGACGGAATGAATCTGTTTGGTAATATGAGTACAAATCACAGCTTATGGCCTGATTTACTAGTTATTTACAACTTACCTCCTGTGCATGAAGCAAAAATACATGATGTTATCTATGATGATATCTAGTCCGAAACATCCAGGAAATGACATAAATGTTTATCTAAGTCCCCTAATTGAAGATTTGAACTTAATATGGGATCAGTGTGTTGAAGTATTTGAGGATTTGCTAATGAAACTTTCAAGTTGCATGTCATGTTATTTTGCACCATCAATGACTTTTCGGCATATGGTAACTTATCAGGGTATAGTGTTAAGGGTCATAAAGCATGTCCAATATGTGAAGAAGACACCGTTTCTCAACAATTGAAACATGGAAGGAAGACTGTATATCTTCGGCATCTAAGGTTTCTTAGAAGTCATTATCATTACCGGAGGTTGAAAAAAAGCCTTTAATGGACATCAAGAGACTAGTGGTCCACCAACTCCATTAACTAAAGTTGAGGTTTACGAAAAGGTAAATAACATAGAGCACACCTTCGATAAGTAAAAAAAAGTCATCTGTGAGAAACATTTGGAAGAAAAAATCAATCTTCTTTGATCTTCCGTACTGGTCGAGGTTAGAAGTCAAACATTGTATAAATGTAATGCATGTTGAAAAGAATGTGTGTGATAGCTTAATTGGTGCACTGCTTAACATTAACGAGAAGAAAGGATGGTCTAAATGCTCGTTTAGATTTGATTGAGATGAACATACGAGGCGAGTTGGCACTGATAGAAATGGGTAAGCGTACATATTTGCCCCCAGCCTGTTACACCATGTCAAAAAGATGAAAAAGTAAGTTTTTGTCAATGTCTAAAGAGTGTGATAGGGCCACAAGGACATTCCTCAAATGTCAAGAGCCTAGTGTCAATGCAATATTTGAAGTTAATTGGGTTGAAGTTTCATGATTGCCACATCTTAATGCAACAGTTGTTGTCGGTAGCTATTCGTGGGATCTTACCAAAAAATGTTAGACATACCATAACCCATTTGTGCTCATTCTTCTCTTCCCTCTGTTGTAAATTCATTGATCCATTAAAACTTTATGAACTTGAAGATAAAATTGTTGTTATCTTGGGTGAATTGGAGATGTTTTTTCCTCCATCTTTTTTTGACATCATGGTTTTGTAGAACATGGGAGCTTTGATGTTTCAAATCTATGGTGAAGGTTGAAGTTGTGCTGCTTTTGGTTTGAAGGCTTAGTCTAGGGTGTTTAGAATCCTTGTAAAGATCTTTCCTAGTCCCTTGCACAAGCTTGCTCAATCTGCTTTAAAAGAGAATTTTTTTTTCTAAGCAAAGAGAAAAACAACCGGTTGAAACCTCGAAATAATCGATTGTTTGTCACTTAACTTGTTTGAAGGTTTCAAAACTGTTTTTTACTTGGTTAAATAACTGCCTAAACAATTCAACCGGTTAAAATGACTTTTCAACCGGTTGAGTGTGACATTTCATAACATGATGGATTTGTGTCTTCTTCTTTGCGGTTTTTGAGTGAATTTGCGAAAGCTCCATGGATTGATTGTGTAACAAGATCCTCTTAAGAGTGATGGTGATCTTGAAGGTGCATGAGAAGTAGGAAATTGAGAGTGGTGAGGCCAACTCTCTTTGGAAGGTGAAAGTTTCGGAAGATTAAAAGCCTAATCCTAAGAAGTTTTAGGCAAAGAGTGAGAATGGCACAAAATTGGCAGCATTTCACTAATGAATTAATCTTGCATTTACATGACCCAAGCTCCTCTATATATAGCAAGAGTGGGCTGAATATGAAAAGAGAATTGGAGGGAAATTCAAATGTTGGCACATGGGAAGGTGGCTCCTAAATTCAGCACATGGGAGGTAGGTTCTAGAATTCTTCCATGTGCTAGGAGTTTTAGAACCTTACGCTCCACTTAGGCTAAATGTGGGTTGGACCTAAGTTTAATTAGGAGTAGGAAACTCTAATTAAACTTAGGTTAGCATTTTAGTTACCACTTTGCATGTTTCAACAAAAATACAAAAGAATTAAACTATGCTACTTTTGATAAAAATGTAAAAACTATTCTACACTAGAGTTTATGACATGTAGAATGCGTCCTCTTGACCCCTCTTTGACCATAACTCTAGTGGTTGCCTAAATTTGACATTTTGGTGGCCTTTCAATGGATTCGTGTTGGGGCCTCTTCCATCATCCCCTCCCTTTTGAAAAGGACTTGTCCTCAAATCCAAGGCTTCGTCCTTGTCATTAATAGGGGGATGTATGCGGCTGGATGGTGTCTATCATTTCCTCCTTCTTGAGAAAATCTATCCTCAGATCCACAGGGTAGATCTCAGATAGCAGCCTCTTGCTTTGACAACTATGCTCGTCCTCCCGGATCAAACGTCCATCTATGGGAATCATCAAACAAAGCAAATGAGTTAGTTGAAGTAGTTGTATAAAAATCAACTTTATAAAGTTGCCATTCCTCTTATTTTTCTATTGTTTTTGGGAACTTCTCATAATATTTCTCTATTTGTTGTTGTATTTGTTCTTGAATCCTCTCATGCATTTTTTTAACAAATTCAGCTTTTGTAACTCCTTCCTTATGCACAAAGGTATGTGGAGTAAGAGGATCAAACTCATATACAACTTCAAATGAGGGGTAATAAATCTAAAGGAGTAAGAGGATCAAACTCATATACAACTTCAAATGAAGGAATATTAGTAGTTTTGTGAACTACTTTATTGTTTGCATAATCATCCCTAGAGTTGTGATTGTCTTTCATGATTACTCTAGGCATAGTAGAAAGAGTTATATTTTCAACTTCATTTTGGCCATTCGTTTGAGGATGATAAGAAATTGAAAAGTTCAACTTAGTTCCAAATTTTTCCAAAAGAATCCTCAAAAAATGGTTTTCAAATTTTGGTTCTCTATCTAACACTATGCTTGGAGATAAACCATGAGGTCTTACCACTTCTCTGAAGAAGAGCTTATCCATAACCACAAAAATAGAATCAAAACCTTTTGTTGTCCTAGGAAGTTCTAAAATAAAATTTATGCTTATGCCTTCCCATGGAGCACTTGCAAAGGGTGAAGGAGCATAGAGATCATGAGACATTGCCTTAGACTTAGTTTTAAAATAAGAAATGCATCTAGGGTAATGTCTTTGAACATCTTTTCTCATGGGTGACCAAAAGAATTTTTCTTTTAAAAGCTCTAGAGTTTTATCAACTCTAAATTGGCCCATGAGTTCTCCTTCATGAAGAATTTCTTTTTTATGTGTGAAGGTAGTCTCGTTCGTACGACCATTGATCATGGAAATTTTAACACTTTGCAATGGTCGTCTCAATAAGACATGACAAGTTTCTATAGGCACTACCTCACATAGAAATTTATCTTTGTACATAGATAACTTGACCTTCACTTGTTGGTGATATCTTAGCACATATTCAAAATAATCTAGTACATTTTTATCTATGCAATCCTCCTTTAAGGATTCTTTTTTCACTATGCTTGTAAGGGGTGTTGTAAGATATTCGTCATTCTTTGTAGATCCCTCTTCTTCTTTTTCAAACAACCCCTCACTTGACTTTTCTATTTCTTTCTTTTTTTTTTCTCATTTTCTTCACTGTCACTAGTTTCTTTTTCTTGGCTAATATTGTTAGCATTGTTCCTTAAGATCATAGATCTTTCATTGGAACAATGAGGTGCTAATTGACTCTTACCAAGATATTCTAAACATTGAATTTCTTTAGCTTGAGTGTGTGAGATATGCTCAGCTAGGTTTTGGGAAAGTTTTAGATATGTTTCTTTTATATGTTCTTCCCCTCTTTGGAACTCATCCTTGTCATAAGATACAGAGTATGAACTTTGTTTTTGACTTGATTGTTTTCTCAAAATTTGTTTTTCAACTTTAATGCTAAGTTGAATCAAGTCATTTAAATCTCTATAAGATAAAAGTTCAACTTTGTTTCTTATCTCAAGTTTGAGACCACTTAAAAACCTAGCTATGGTGGTATGGTTGTCTTCGTTAATCCTTGCCCTTTTTATATATATCGCCATCTTTTGCCAATATTCTTCTACACTTAGATTTTTTTGATGAAGTCCTTGGAGTTTGTCCGTTGACTTCCTTTTGTAGGATGAGGGAATATGGCGACATCTCAAGGCTCCCCTAAGGTCATTCCAATATGTAATGGGAGGGTCCTTGTGGAGATGTCTCTCTCTTTTTTGGGCAATCCACCAATTCATAGCATTTCCTTGAAAACTTAAGATGGCTAAGGGTACCTTTCTTTCCTTACTTATTCTATGGCAAGCAAACAATTGTTCTACCTTCATTTCCCAATCTAGATAGGTTTCTACATTTTCTTTCCCATGGAAATAAGGTAGATCTACCATAACCTCCTTGGTGCTTTCTTGTTCTTTTCTTTCTCTTCTAGTTCTCCTAGGGGTGGTTGATAATATTCATTTATCCTAAGACTTTCTTCCCCAAAAGATTCATGATTGTGAGAACTAGATGCATGTGAATATGTTTTTTTAGATTTTTGAGAGCTTTCATCCTTTTCTTTAGCTATTTTCAACTCTTTGATTTGTGCCTTATGTTCCAATTGTCTATATGAGAGTGATTGAAAGTCCTTGGCTAATTGTTTTAGAAAAGTTTTAATGGACTTTATATCACTTTCACTAGATTTAGAAGAGTGAGTTGACATGACTAAAACTTTGTGTTAAAAGTATTTTTCCTCAAGAAAGAAAAGGAAAGTAATGAAGGTAGCTTTCCAGGAAAGAGAGGTGGATCACTAGGATCTCTTAAGTACCAAGTCTTTCCTTGCCAAAACCTATCCCTCAAGACTTCACACAATTCTTTTTCTAAGTAATTTACTTAGATCACAATTAGGAATGAAAAATCAATTTTTATGCAAAGGAAAACAATGCAAAGCAATTAAACAAACAAAGCAAATAAGCATTGCAAATCAAGTTTATCAATACAAAACAAGTAATTAAAGCAAAGCAATTAACTAAGCACAAATTAAAGATTGCTAACTAAAAAGCTTTAAACTAGACGATTCCTAAGGTGAGGCTTCTAGACACTTGGAGCCATTGAAGACACACTCACCGTCTACACATGATTAATCCACTAATTAATCAAAGTTGAATGTAATTACAACTCAAAGAAATACAAAGAAATTAAATTACACAAAATAAAATTCAGATTTCCTAATCTATGTACTCCTTGGCTTGTGATTGATCTTCCTTGTTGTGTTCTAGAAAGTATATGTGTTTGTATTTGTATTTGTATTTGCTGCAGCTCCTTGCCTTAACCTCTTATGGTTAGCCAATTAAAATCTTCAAAACAGTACCTACTAAGTAGGGATAGACTCACCACAAGGTTAATTCCACTTAACAAGCACCAATTGAATTTTATCCACCAACAATTTAGAGGTCAAGAAATGAAAGCAAGAAACAAATTAAATTTTAAAACAGGACCATAACAAATGGATTTGAATTATATGACATAACTTAGAAAGAGTTTTGAATGAAATTGGACAAGCAAATAAAAATAGGCACTCCACAAAGGATAGCACACAAAAGGAACCTAAAGAAAGGCACTAGAATTGATTAGAAAAACCAAAACAGCACTACTGGAAAATTCAGGTTCACAAAGTGTGACTTGAAATATTTAAGCTGAGCTGGATATTTTGAATTTGCTTCTGAAATTTTAACCACAAACGATTCAATGTCTTAGAAAACTTATGGCGCTGGAATCACACCAAAACTATGCACCAATTAATTGTGATAAATGTTTCAAAATCACTGTCCAACTACCGTATATTTTGGCGCCAGGAGCCACTCTTTTTTTTATTTTATTTATCATTTTTTCTCTATTTTGTCTTTTCATCTGATTCTTTTTTACTTGATTTTCTAACACATCAAACTGTATTAATCCAGATTTTCAGAATTTTTATCCAACTTATTTAAAATTCATAACAAAAAACAGCCAGCACAGAATTTGAAAAACAGAGTAATCCTAATTCTGGAATATAAAAACAGAATAAGAAACTTCAAAAACACAATGGAGTATATGTATATGAATTTGTATGGATCTAGCACACAAATATGAACTCAAACTAAAATAAAAATGCACCAAAGGATCAACAAACACAGAAATCTAAATCTGGACTCAAATCAAATCAAGAAACCAAAATTATCATCAAATTCAGCACTACATGGAATTGATGACAAATTAGGAGAAACATGACTTGACAAAACACAATTGGATTCAAAAATCAAAATGACTCAAATGAACACAATATGAACCAATTAAAATTGCAATAAAGACTCAAATAAACCAAAAACAGAACAACAACACAAACTATATGGAATCCTACACAAAATTGCACAAGAACAATTGAACAAGATGCACCGATTGGAATTTCCAAACAGCACACCAATTCAAAACGAAAATTAAAAAGCAGCAAGAAAATATGGAAGTGATGAACAATAAGGAATCTAGAATCAAACACAGAAATTAAAATGAAAAGAAGAAGGCACACTTAGCTCTTGAAGAACCATAGCTCATGATACCAAATGATGGATTTGTGTCTTCTTCTTTGCGGTTTTTGAGTGAATTTGCGGAAGCTCCATGGATTGATGGTGTAACAAGATCCTCCTAAGAGTAATGGTGATCTTGAAGGTGCATGAGAAGTAGCAAATTGAGAGTGGTGAGGCCAACTCTCTTTGGAAGGTGAAAGTTTCGGAATATTAAAAGCCTAATCCTAAGTAGTTTTAGGCAAAGAGTGAGAATGGCACAAAATTGGCAGCATTTCATTAATGAATTAATCTTGTATTTACATGACCCAAGTTGATGGCATTCCTATGAGCTCTTCTTTGCTTTTTGGTGATGAAACTTGCGAAAGCTTGTGGAGGAGATGAGCAAGGCCTTCCTAAGAAGTATGGGTGCCTTGAAGGTGCATGAGAGTGGGAGATTGGGGAGGTTCGGCCAGCCCCTTTGAAGGTGATGAAGTGAAGATTAAAACCTAGATGCTAGGCAAGGAGTAGTGTATGGCACAAAATTGGCAGCATAACAATACTCTATTCAATCTTCCAAATACATGATGTTGGCTCCCCCTTTTGTAGGCTAAGGAGGACCATAAAGGTTAACCTAATGATAAGGAAATGCAATCTAAATGAAATGTAAATGACATCACAAGGAACTCATGGCACATGGCCGGCCCTCTAGAAGGAAACCTTCTAGAAACGTAGCAAATCTAGCAAATCTAGGTCAAATCCTCATGGAAACAAGTTTGGGCTATTTACACCAAAACTAATATTAAGCTACTCTTGATGGGCCTTCATGCAGCATATATAAATAGCTCTCTCTTCCATCCGTAGCTTGGTCCAAGTCTTCATGGATTCTCTTGGCCGTGGACCTAGTAATTGGTCCTAGACGCTCCTCCCTTTGCCCTAGACGCTCTTGGTTTGCCTTTGGATGCTCACGCCCTGGTATCTAGATGCTCTTGCCTTGGCTCTAGACGCTCTTGACTTGGCTCTTGTCTTTCATGGGAGGTTGAGCTTGGCCCTCTTACATCATCCCCTCCCTCTTGAAAAAGGATTTGTCCTCAAATCCAATGCTTTTTCTTCAACTAGGGGGATGAGTGTGGCTGGATGGTGTCCATCATCTCCTCCTTCTTGAGAAGATCTGATGAGAATCAAATAAAGGAGGCTTTTATTAAGGGAGGAAGAGGGCATCCACCCTCACATTTGAAGTTCTTCCTTCTAGTCTTCTCAAAATTAAAAGAAGACATAAAATAAAGTAAGGATCAAGCCTAAAGCCAAAGAAGTCTACAAGCCGTCAAAGAATGGGCTTCAAATAAATATCTCTCTTTATAGTTTCTTTTATAAAATGTAGAATGTTTAAATATATATTTTTTAGGAAGGTGAGAATTGTGAGAGCTTTGTCTTCTCCTACACCTTGTCTTATCTTGAGTGCCTTGGTTCTCTCAAGTGGCGGCTTCCCACACTTATCTTGGAGAATTCAAACTTCAAGTGGCGTGTTCATCAACCAAGTTCTTCAACCACATAAGTCTTCTCTCTTTTCCATCTAGTTCTTCCATTTCCATGTCCATATGAACTCCAAAACAGGTGTAGTTTCTTTTAATCGGTTCATCTTCCTTTTCTTACACTTTTGTTCGGTTCTTTTCAATTTCTCACTGTTTTAATTCGGTTCAGTAGCTTCTTTTCATGTTTTTTTCGGTTCAATTGCTTTCTTTAGAGTTTCAATCGGTTCATTTACTTTCTTGTTCAATTTAATCGGTTCAAATGGCAAGAAATGGAACTTCCATGTGAGTTTGGTGTTTGGTGCAAGTTTTGGTGAGTTCTTGAAACATAGAACATTGATCCATCTCTATAAAAGTGCCTATTCAATCTCAAACTCAAGTTGATTCCATAAAATGTCAAAGAATCATCTATATCTTGCTATTGGAATCACATCATGTGGTATCATGAGTCTTAGGTTTGTTCTTGTTTAATTTTGAGTTGTTTTGCACTTTTAATTCAAGAGCTCTACATTCTTGTGTTTATCTTTCTGTTTTTAGGCTTATTTTGAGTATTCTTTCTGTTTTCTTAATTGTGCCTACCAAGTGTTTCTGTTTTGTCATAGTCATGTTTTTCCATGAATGTCATCACTTCTTGTAGTACTTTTATTGAATTTTTTGTTTCTTGCTTTGGTGTAATCCAGTTTTCTGAACTTGTGTTTTGATCCTTTGTGCATTTTCTATTTTAGTATTGAGTTCATACTTGTATTTTAGATCTATACAAGTTCCTATACATCATTTTCCATTATGTCTTTGCTAGTTCATAATTCTGTTTTTCATTCCTGTTAGGATTACTCTGTTTTCTGAAAACGTGCTTACTGTTTTTCCTTATTGGAATTGATTTACTCACTAGAAAATTCTAAAATTCTGGATTTCTGTTCTTCAAAGTGTTAGAAAAGAGTAGAAAAAAGAAGTACTCAAAAATTCAAAGTACACAAAAAATGATAAATAAAATACGAACAGTGTACAATTCTGCCGAAAAAAATACGGTAATCCGGCAGCGATTTTGAAAAATTTATCTCAATTAATTGGCTTACTGTTTTTAAGTAATTCCAGTGCCATTATTGAGTTAACATCTTGAAGTTTCTGTGGTTTAAATTTCATAATCCAGTTCGCTCTATATCATTCCATTTAAATCAGTGAACATCAAGCACAGTTTGCATAAAAAAAAAATTCCAGTAGCTTATTTTTGTTTTCTTCATCTAATCTAGTGCTTTTCCTTAGGTATTCTTTTGTGTGCCTACTTTTTCATTGAGTTCCTTATTTTTCTTGCCTGTCTCTTGTTCTTTAATCTTTGAGTTTGTCTTATATCTAGTATTCCTTTTGTTCTAGCCTTTCATTGCTTATACTTTTTCTTGATTGTCTTTATTGCTTCATTGGTTTTGTTGTGGTTGGCTTTGAGATTGGTGTGCCTTGCTTTGACATATTTCATTTGAGGATTCCAAGACCTCAAGATCAGATTGGTGCAGGGACATTATTTCTTTGAGAGTGACCTCTTTTTAAGACCACATTCACTTCGGCCATTTGGTTGCCAAACTCACTGTTTTTGCTAATTTTGTTTCTTGACTTGTTTGCTGTTTTTGTGTGTTTGCTGTTTTTATTTGCAAATGGCTGGATTTTCAAGTGATGCATCCTACAAGCAGCATTCTCCTTCCAAAGCTTCGGTCCTTGGTGAATTACATGAAGCACAACGCACCATTAGGCGTTTGGAAGAGAAATTGCAAAAGATGGAGGTGCAACAAGCTATGCCATCTCACTCTATCCATGAGGAGCATCATGCACATAGACCTTCAACAAGAGGTTCTTCCAATGACATAGGCCGTGAAGAAGACCATAGGAGAAGGAGGACTCCACCCCAATTCCATGGACATAGACATCACAACCAAGGGGAGAGACATCACCGTGGAAATGGCTTCTACCAAGATGCAAAGGCTAGGCTACCTTTGGTCAAGCTTCCTTGTTTTAATGGCTCTAGTGATCCTAATGTATATTTAGATTGGGAGGCTAAGTGTGAACAAATATTTGAGATCCATGAGATCCAAGATGAGCACAAGTTTAAGCTAGCCACCTTCGAATTTAGTGATTATGCCAAAGAATGGTGGCATAAAATTGTAATGGACATTATATATCGCAAGAAACCTCCCGTGGTTTCTTGGAATACTTTGAAAGAGTATATGCGCGCGAGGTTTGTTCCTCATTCTAGGAAGGAACACTTGTTGAAGTTCCAAAGGCTTCCTCAAGGACATAGGATGGTAGATGAATACTTTAAAGATTTTGAAACCACTTTGACTAAAATGAATATGCATGCTAATGAAAAGTCAAAGATAAAATGGTTTGTCCGTGGTTTAAGAAGAGATATTAGAGAATTTATAGAATTAAATGAGTACTCTTCTTTGAAGCAAGTGCTTCGCATAGCCATCAAGATGGAATTATATCTTTTGAAAACCACGTCTACAAAACAAGTTTCTACTACAAATTCTTCTACTCCTAAGTCACCTACCAAAACTTCCAATATAAAATGTTTTAAATGTTTAGGTTTTGGGCACATAGCTCTTCATTGTCCACAAAAAACCTTAATGACAAACAAGGTAAAACAAGACCTACCTCACCCACCTCCCTCACGTAAAAATGAAAAAGACAAAGAAAGCCAAGTTGACATGAGTCTTATCCTTTCACCTCCAAGGTGTTTTCCTTCCTTATCTTTTTCATTACCCAAGGTTTCTATTTCAACACCATCTTGGTTAAAAAGTGTTAGGGATGATTTCATACCTCCTAATGGTTTTCACCATTTAAGAGGTATTTTTCCCAAAGATATCATCATTCCCAAACAAATTTTTCCAACTTGGTCTATTTATAGAGCCTCCTTTTCTGAACTCCCATTGTTTACAAATGATAAGTCATGTTTACATTTTTCTTCCACTTTTAATTGTAAAACTAAACTGACTTTGTTATATGCAGGGATTCAGAATTCGTGGACGAATTCTCTCCAACTCGAGGAGTATGATGAGAATCAAATAAAGGAGGCTTTTATTAAGGGAGGAAGAGGACATCCACCCTCACATTTGAAGTTCTTCCTTCTAGTCTTCTCAAAATTAAAAGAAGACATAAAATAAAGTAAGGATCAAGCCTAAAGCCAAAGAAGTCTACAAGCCATCAAAGAATGGGCTTCAAATAAATATCTCTCTTTATAGTTTCTTTTATAAAATGTAGAATGTTTAAATATATAGTTTTTAGGAAGGTGCTTAGAGGGAAACCTTAGATACCTCTTTTGTAAAAGCATCTTTAGGCATTAGTTTAGAATTTTCTAGAAGGTGACTCTTCATGCTTCACTTTAGGTGCTAGAAGTGAGTAGCATGCAAGGGACTTTTGGTTAGCTTGTTTTGTAAGCTTCATGACCAGCCCTTGCTCCTATAAAAGGAGGGCTTAGGTCCTTCATAATGCAGATTTGGAAATTGTAATAGAGAAACTCTACTCAAATTGAGAGAGAATTGTGAGAACTTTGTCTTCTCCTACACCTTGTCTTATCTTGAGTGCTTTGGTTCTCTCAAGTGGCGGCTTCCCACACTTATCTTGGAGCATTCAAACTTCAAGTGGCGTGTTCATCAACCAAGTTCTTCAACCACATAAGTCTTCTCTCTTTTCCATCTAGTTCTTCCATTTCCATGTCCATATGAACTCCAAAACAAGTGTAGTTTCTTTTAATCGGTTTATCTTCCTTTTCTTACACTTTGGTTCGGTTCTTTTCAATTTCTCACTGTTTTAATTCGGTTCAGTAGCTTCTTTTCATGTTCTGTTCGGTTCAATTGCTTTCTTTAGAGTTTCAATCGGTTCATTTACTTTCTTGTTCAATTTAATCGGTTCAATTGGCAAGAAATGGAACTTCCATGTGAGTTTGGTGTTTGGTGCAAGTTTTGGTGATTTCTTGAAACATAGAACATTGATCCATCTCTATAAAAGTGCCTATTCAATCTCCAACTCAAGTTGATTCCATAAAATGTCAAAGAATCATCTATATCTTGCTATTGGAATCACATCAAGATCTATCCTAAGATCTACAGACTTGATCTCGAATAGCAGCCTCTTGCTTTGTCAAGGCTTGTCCTCCTGGATCAAACGTCCACCTATGGGAATCATCAAATAAATCATAGGTGTTAGTTTGAAAATCAACTTTACTATGTTGCCATTTTTGTTTTTCTTTTGGTTTTGGAAACTTTGTACAATATTTCTCTTTTGATTGTTGTATGTGTTCTCTAATCATCTTATGCATTTTAAAATGTTCATTTGTGGTTACTTTCTCTTCAGGCATAAATCCTATAGGAGATGGTAACAACTTAAAAGGAGAAAGATGATTTAGCCCACATATAACCTCAAAAGTAGAAATATAAGTAGTTTTGTGAACTACTTTATGGTATTTATGCTCATTTCTAGAGTTGTGTTTGTCCTTTATGATTATTCTAGGCATAGTAGAAAGAGCTAGATTTTCAAATGTATTTTGACCATGCTTTTGAGGATGATAAGAATTTAAAGTGTACAACTTAGTTGCAAGTTTTCCCAAGAGAATCCTCAAATCATGGTTTGCGAAATTTGGAGCTCTATCCAACACTATGCTTGAGGATAAACCATGAAGATGTATCACTTCTCTAGAGAAGAGTTTATCCATATCCATGAAAATGGAATCAAAACCTTTTGTTGTCCTAGGAAGCTCTAATATGAAATTTAGGCTTGTGTCTTCCCAAGGATCATTTGCAAAAGGTGAAGGAGTATAGAGTTCATGAGACATTGCCTTAGGTGTAGTTTTAAAACAAGAAATGTATCTAGGGTAATGTCTTTGAACCTCCTTTCTCATGGGTGACAAAAGTTTTCCTTTTAAAAGCTCTAGAGTTTTATCAACTCTAATTTGGCCCATGAGTTCTCCTTCATGAAGAATTTTTCTCTTATGTGTAAAGGTAGTCTTGTTGTTACAACCATTGTTTATGAGAATTTGTACATTTTGCAATTGTTGTCTCAATAAGACATGACAAGTTTCTTTAGGCACTAGCTCACATAAAAATTTGTCTTTGTAGATGCCTATAGAAAACTTGTCCTTCACTTGGTGATATCTTAGCACATATGAGAAATAATCTACTTCATCTTTATTTATGCAAGCCTCTTTCAAGGATTCTTCTTTTTTGACTAGGATTGCAAGTGTTCCTTTACAAAAGGTAAGGCTAGGTTGTTCAACAAGAGGCATATTTTCAAAGGTATTTTCAACTTTTCCTTCTTGTTGGATGACCTTGTGGGAAGGAATACTCTTCTCCCACGCCTTTTGTTTTTCAAGGGTTTTCTCTTGATTTTCTATTTTTAGAATGCTTGTAAGGGATGTTATAAGATATTCCTCATTCTTTCTAGATTCACACCACCCCTCACTTGGCTTTTCTTTTTCTTTTTCTTTAGCTTCCCTTTCGTCTTCCTCTCTTTTCTTTTGTATCTTTCTTTCCTTCTTTACTTTATGGGAAGCAAACAATTGTTCTACCCTCATTTCCCAATCTAGGCAAGCTTCTATATTTTCTTTTCCATGGAAATGGGGTAGGTCTACCCTAACCTCTCTTGGGCTTTCTTGTTCTCTTCTATCTCTTCTATGTCTTCTAGGGGGTGCTTGATAATAATAATTTATTCTAAGGCTTCCCTCCCCAAAAGAATCATGATCTTTAGATATAGATGCATGAGAAGGTAATTTTTTTGAAATGTGAGACTTCTCATCCTTTGCTTTAGTCAATTCATTAGTTTTGGTCTCATTCTCCAATTGTTTAGATGAAATTGAATATCCTTGGAAAGTTGTTTTAAAAGAGATTTCAAGGATTTCTCATCACTTTTAAGAGATTTTGAGGAGTGAGAAGACATGACTAAAGCTTTGTGTATAGAAATGTTTTACTTTAAGAAAGATGAGGGAAGTTAATGAAGGTAGTTTTCCAGGTAAGAGAGGTGAGTCACAATGGACTACTTAAATACCAAGTCTTGCCTTAGCCAAAAACTATCCCTCGAGATCTTCACACAAATCTTTCTCTTGGTAAATCACTTAAAACACAATGAGGATGTAGAAATCAAATTTTTAATGCACAAACAATGCAAGCTATCTAGCAAATTATCAAAGCTTTAAACAAGACAAAACAAAAGCAACTAAACGTAGCTAACTAAAGGCAATTGATATAATTAAAGCAATTAACAAATGCTAAGCTAGATAGTTTTAAGCTAGTCGGCCCTAGGTGAGGCTTCTTGGACACTTGGAGCCCTTGAAGACACACTCACAGTCTAATTGTGTGATTAACAAGTAATTAACAAGAGTTAAATTGCAAAGAAATTAAATGACACTCCCTTTGTTGTTTCTTCTTTGTTGGGCCTTCCAAGGTGTCTGGTGTATTTAGTATGTGTTTGTTTCTGCCCCTTGCCTTTGATCCTCTTGGGATTAGGTAATTAAATTCTTCAATCCAGCACCTATTAAGCAAAACTAGACTCCCCTCAAGTCAATTCCCACTCAACAAGTACCAATTGATAATTAATCCACCACCAAGCTTAGAGGTCAAAGAAATAAAGCAAGAAACAAATTAATTTGAAAAACAGTACCACACAAATGGAATTAAATGTGACACAACTTAGAAAGAGTTCAAATGAAATTAGACAAGAAAATAAAAGGGCACTCAAATAAATGGATGGCACACAAAAAGGAACCCATGGAATAACACTAGATTTGATTTAAAAACCAAAAAACAACACCACTGAAACAAAATGTTGTGGTCCAGAATGCGTGACTTTCACAGATTTATGCTGAGCTGGGTCTTTAATATTTGCTTCTGAAAATTGATACTCAAACAAATCAAGATATTAACAAATTTTTGGCGTTGGTTTCACTCCAAACGCATGCACCAATTAATTTTAATAATTTTTTTAAAATCAGTGCTCAGAACCGCCAGTTGTAGCGTCATGATTGCACACTTTTTTTGTTATATTTATCTTTTTTTCTATTTCTTTTTTTCAACTGATTCTTCTTTTGTTCTTTTTCTAACACCTAAATCTAGTGAAATCCAGAGGCTCATAATTTTCTTATGTTGTATTTAATTTTCATAAGCAAAATCAGCCAAAATAGAATGGAGGAAAACAGAGGATTCTGAAAATCTGGAAACAAAAACAGAAAGATATACCAACAAAAACACAATGGAATTAGAGTAATGGAATTTGTGTGGATCTAGCACACAAATATGAACTCAAACTAAAAATTAAAAAGCACCAAAGGATCAAAATAAAGCAGATTTCAGATCAAGCATTCAAACAAAAACAAGAAACAAATAAACCAAGAAAAGTACTACTAGGATTTGTTGACAAATATGGAAACACATGACTTAGACAAAACTCATGGATTCATAAAATGAAAAGACTCAAGAACATCATATGACCCAAATGAAATTTCAAGCAAGACTCAAATACCTAAAAATAAAAACAGCAACACAAAGATATCAAGAATCCTACACAAAATTGAAATTAGATGTTCAAGCACAATTTTGAACAAAACCCACCGATTGAAATGAACAAACAAGCATTCAAATCATATTAAAACACAAAAACAGCAAGACAACTTGGAATAAAGATGAACAACTTGTAGAAAGAAGAACTCAAAAAGAAAAATGCAAAGAGATACTCATCTTTGAAGAACCATAACTCTAGATACCAAATGATGGCATTCCTATGAGCTCTTCTTTGCTTTTTGGTGATGAAACTTGTGGAAGCTTGTGGAGGAGATGAGCAAGGCCTTCCTAAGAAGTATGGGTGCCTTGAAGGTGCATGAGAGTGGGAGATCGGGGAGGTTCGACCAGCCCCTTTGAAGATGATGAAATGAAGATTAAAACCTAGATGCTAGGCAAGGAGTAGTGTATGGCACAAAATTGGCAGCATAACAATACTCTATTCAATCTTCCAAATACATGATGTTGGCTCCCCCTTTTATAGGCTAAGGAGGACCATAAAGGTTAACCTAATGATAAGCAAATGCAATCTAAATGAAATGTAAATGACATCACAAGGAACTCATGGCACATGGTCGGCCCTCTACAAGGAAACCTTCTAGAAACGTAGCAAATCTAGGTCAAACCCTCATTGAAACAAGTTTGTGCTATTTACACCAAAACTAATACTAAGCTACTCTTGATGGGCCTTCATGCAGCATATACAAATATCTCTCTCTTCCATCCGTAGCTTGGTCCAAGTCTTCATGGATTCTCTTGGCCATGAACCTAGTAATTGGTCCTAGACGCTCCTCCCTTTTCCCTAGACGCTCTTGGTTTGCCTTTGGATGCTCACCCCTTGGTATCTAGACGCTCTTGCCTTGGCTCTAGACGCTCTTGGCTTGGCTTTTGTCTTTCATGGGAGGTTGAGCTTGGCCTGAGAATGGCACAAAATTGGCAGCATTTCACTAATGAATTAATCTTGCATTTACATGACCCAAGCTCCTCTATATATAGCAAGAGTGGGCTGAATATGAAAAGAGAATTGGAGGGAAATTCAAATGTTGGCACATGGGAAGGTGGCTCCTAAATTCAGCACATGGGAGGTAGGTTCTAAAATTCTTCCATGTGCTAGGAGTTCTAAAACCTTACGCTCCACTTAGGCTAAATGTGGGTTGGACCTAAGTTTAATTAGGAGTAGGAAACTCTAATTAAACTTAGGTTAGCATTTTAGTTACCACTTTGCATGTTTCAACAAAAATACAAAAGAATTAAACTATGCTACTTTTGATAAAAATGTAAAAACTATTCTACACTAGAGTTTATGACATGTAGAATGCATCCTCTTGACCGCTCTTTGACCATAACACTAGTGGTTGCCTCAATTTGACATTTTGGTGGCCTTTCAATGGATTCGTGTTGGGGCCTCTTCCATCATAACAGCTTTTTGAAAACCTATTAATCTATTTTGGAAGTGAATCAAAACTGTTTTGGCTCATAAATGCTTCCTAGAACGACTAGTTTTGAGAGCTATAAATATGGTTGTATCTTGTTGAGCGGTATATGAAAATTTTGAAAGGTTATGTGAAAAATCATTATTGTCCAAAAGCTTCAATGATTGAAAGGTACATAGCAGAAGAATTAATGGGGGAGACCAAAGCAGAAATTACGAGTAAGATACGTCAAGAATTAATGGAGGAGATGAGAAAGAAGGTTGATCAGATGCGGTTAGAGTTGTGACAGGAGTTACTATCGCAACAACTTTGTGCTGAGCCGACGATTCAATCGTTTGTTAGTCCCGCTCCCAAGAGCAGAAAGGGAAGTTGTGTGGCTCCTACAACATCAGGGGAAGATATCATTGGCCAGACGAGCCAATGTGGGCTCCTGGTAGAGGGCGACATACTTCCTCAGGTGCTGGCCATTGGAAAAGTCTATCAAAAGGCCACCACCTTACATAATGTTCCTCTCTCCTATGATGTGGCGAAGGTAATAGTTGAAAGAGTATGAGTACCTAATGCTCGTGTTCCACTACCTTCAGACGAGAAAACCACTGTGGCCAATGCATTTTCAGACATTCGTAGCTTGGCCCAGACACCTCATATATTACATCTAATTTAATTCTAATGTTCTTTATTTTGTAGAAACCTTGTCGGAAATCAAGTCCGAAAAGGAAGCATAAGGTTCTGATTAAGGATCCTATAGCTTCCTTAGTTGTAGTTGCTAAGCAAATTGGTTGAGACCCTTTGGAAGTTCCATGGAATGATACATTTTTTGAAGTAAACACTGAGTTGGCACTGTACATATACATGTCAGATTTGTTAGAATTTGTGGTTGTGGATTAGAAGCTCAATATAAATATAATTCAATTTTTTATGATGTAAGTATCTTTACCTATATTTCAATTTAATTTATGTTGAATTAGCATTGATTATGCTTTAACTAATAACTTATAGGTTTTTGAATGATGTATTTATCACTAAGGGGAAGGAAAATGTGTATGGATTCTTAAATCCCGCATATACTAATGCCACTAGAACAAAGGCAAATGAAATTCAATCATACATTACTAACACCCTGGAAAAGAGAGGGAAAAGAAATTTATTTATGTCTTATATTAATGAGTAAGTTTAGTTATATGTCATCAATTATTACTATTTCATGTTTTAAATATTTACATTATGCAATGGATGGTTACCATTGTAAGACTAGGCCTTAAAAGTGATTGACATGAGGTAACATGATGGTTAATTATCTTTATAATTCTTTAACATATATGTACATCTTAAAACTAATTTATGTCAACCGTATTTTGTAATGCAGTTCTTCACATATGAGCAACCAATGTCTTCGAAAGCCATTACATAGGTGAGATATTCTTGGTCCACATATTTCATCAATTTTTATAACTGCAGGATAGTTGATGATCAATAGTGTAGTGTAGGAATTATATATATATATATATATATATATATATATATATTTGTTTGTAATACAATTTATGAATATATAAAATTTTATTTTCTGAATTTATGTGTTTGTCTAATTGGATTATAATTTAACAGGTTAATTTATATGAGAATGAACTTTATTTTTTATATGGGAATAAGCTTACTTAACCGTCTTTATTTGTCCACAATAAATGTTTACCTCTTACTTAACCGTCTTTATTTTATTCTTTAAAAAAAAGGTACAAAATCTAACTCCATCTATTTATTAAATTATAGATGGATGAGTGAGATGCCAAACTCCAACAACATTTTTTAACCTTCTAGTCGCCCCTGGTTCAGTCATGTATGAGTTCATCTTCAAGAGGAGTTTATTTTTATACATATTATCACTTATAAATATCATTATATGTTAGCGTCATAAAATATAGGATGGTGATCTTAAAACCGCACAACAGTTCACATTTAATACATGGTATAAAGTGGCGTGTTAATGTTATAAATAGTATTAGTTAAAATTGTTTTGATATTTTTAATTAAAAACAATTCCAATGTGAAAGTAAGTCCATTATTAACGTTATTATATAGTGTTTCTAATAATCATTATTATAATAAATTCTGAAATGCGATATGTTATTTTTATTTGTGATCATTTAAGTTATTGTTAATTTATCTACATCATAATTTAATAAAAACATGTTTTTCATAATTACTAATAAAAAAATATAACTAAAATTATATTAATCAAAACATTCATTCGTCGTCAATGGAAACAAAGTACAAAAAAGTTTACAATATTTAAGGTACATCACCAAATAGTTAATATATTTGAAAAAAGAAAAACACAAAGTCCTAGGACATCTTAATTAATCTAGCTTCCTCCGCTTAATCGTGTTACTTCATTCGTCTTATTTCATTTATTATAATAAAGCATCACTTTCAATATTTTAAGCTCAGAATAAATACAAAATAATTGTAAGTTATTCGATTTAAGTGTTTTTAAAAATAAATGAAGATAACAATAATATAATGTAGAAGATCCATATAATGAACGAACAAATCATTACGAGTCTTGTTTTTTGACCAAGGACCTTCATGTTTTACATGCTTATTTATCTGTCCTAAGGATTAACAAGCACAATCAGCTGGTAGCAGAGAAGGGGTCTCGTTGGTAAATTCTGATGTTATCAAATTGCAGGTGGCTTTGTCTTGTTGCAAAGGGATGGGAGGGAGTTCCTGTCTCTCATCCTTCCAGCAGTAACCCTGTGAGTCGTTTGTTCCACCAGTCTGTAGTTTTGCTGGTTCATGTAGATCAAGTTCCTTGGGGTTTGGGACTACTTAAAAGTTTAAGTTAAGTTTTTTAACCCTTAATTTTTTTTATTTTTTTTATTTTGTTTATTTAAACTAAGAGTATTTTATATATAAGGGTTGGAAGTGTCTCATTCTATTTTATTGATAAAAAAAAACATATATATATTTGAAGAAGTGAATAATGGAAGGAATAAAGTCAACATTCTGGTCGTGTCTATACACTGATAATGTGCCAACAAGTTATATTTATTGCTTACATTAACCCAACATGTCTTGCAACTTAACTATTCTATTTTTTCACTCCTAAAATTAGGTGTTGATAAAATAGTTCATTTCTAACAGGGTTTAGATGTGTAGGCTATGAAGACCTTTTAAACAGAATGAATATTAAAATCCTAAAGCAATCTGGTTATTTATAATGGAGTTTACAAATAATTATTTAGAGCTTCAGATATAGTCAAACCCCATGCATATTAATGAAAAATAAAAGGTGTTACTAATCATTTTATTCATTTAGTAAATTGAAAGTCTAATACAATAATGAGTTACAGACTAATTACCTACCTGTCAGCGATTGAAAGCAATGAAGATCAATTCCTAAACAACCTGATATGTGTGATAATCGCTAAGAAATAGCATGCATCGAGTGCTATAAACTTGCCACCTTGGTATACATTCTTCCAACTGACCCATAATCCCAAATGAAAAAGAATTAGCGTAATTCTAGTAAATTCCATGTAAAAAGAAAAGCTTAGCTAAAACCCCAACTTAAAATATTGAAATTGATTTTTTAAAACAAAACGTCAAAAAGAAAATTGTACTTATATGTGGATATTGGGGCCTGAGTAATGTTGATCCACTTAATACACAATTCGTTGGTTGCTAGTAGTCTCTGAATTTTTCAAAGTTCTTCATCTCCTATGCACGTGCTCCGTCGGTCGGTGGGGTACTTGTGATTGCACTCCAAGTTAGTGCTAGCGATTAGTCTGTTTATTAAGGAAATAATAATTATCAAATTATACACAATTATTGTATTCAATTATTGTATTCAATTATTGTATGATATTGTGCAATATTATGCGATATTGTACACAATATTATGTAATTAATTTAATAATTATAGAATCATGATTAGGTTGTAATTTGGAGAGAGAAAGTCTCCATACACTTGTATATATTTGCTATACATTGAGTGATGTAAATACACACAAGAGAATAAGAAATATATCTTTTTCTTACATATCATTTTCTTATATGGTATCAGAGCACCTGTGAGTCCTGTATCCTGCAAAATATCAAGTGCATATTTTCTTTGTGACATGTAAATTCCAGCTTTGGAACGGGAAAATTCGATCCCTAGAAAATATTTTAAGTCTCCAAGATCTTTAATGCGAAATTGTTGTAAAAGACAGTCTTTAACACGTTGAATTTCTGTCAAATCATTTCCTGTCAAGAGAATATCATCCACATAAATTAAAAGAGCAGTAAATGATGAGTTATTCTGTCTTGTGAATAGAGAGTAGTCTGTCTTGGACTGTTGAAATCCTGCAGATTTAATCACATTAGAAAATGTTGAAAACCATGTTCGGGATGCCTGTTTGAGACCATAAAGGAATTTGTTGAGTCGACATACAATGTTCTCCCCCTGTCGATGATGCCCAGGTGGCAAGTTCATGTAAATAATTTCATGCAATGTACCATGTAAGAAGGCATTTTGCACATCCAGCTGGTGAGTAAACCAATTTCTAGCTGCTGCAATGGTGAGGAGACACCTCAAAGTTGTTAATTTTGTTGTTGGTAAAAGAGTTTCAGAATAGTCAACACCTTCAATCTGAGTATACCCCTTTGCGACAAGGAGCGCCTTATATCTGTCGACGCTACCATCTGAGTTGTACTTTATTTTATAGACCCATTTGCATCCTATGGGTTTCTGCCCAGCGGGTAACGGTGTCAAGGTCCACGTTTGATTTAGCTGCAAGGCGGAAAGCTCTTCGTCCATTACTTTTTGCCAATTTGGATCAAGGATAGCTTGAGCATAAGTGTGAGGTTCTTTGGTGGCTGTGATATTAGCAAGATATGCTAGAAGAAAATCGTGAATTAGAAAGAAAATGGTACATAGGATACCTGGTTCCATTCGGTCGGTCTTGGGCAGTGGTTGAATGATTGGCTTGGGATCCTGTTACGTAGTCTTGAAGCCAGGAAGGTGGGGTTGATGTGCGACTTGATCGTCGAACAGGAAGGTTGGCTGGAGAAGGTTCAGTAATAGGTGCTGGAGAAGGTTCAGTAATGGGTGCAGGACTTCCTGGCGTGGGAGAAGAAGGTTGATCTGCTGGAGGTTCACTAGGAGAAGATGGTTGATCAAGGGAATGTTGGACAGGAGTGGGTAAGTCAATGTTAATGGCGGGCAAAATATCTGGGTATTGTATTTTTCTTGGTCCCTCTATTATTTCATGGAAATCAAAAAAACAAACAAACGTATCAAGATCCTCCGCGGAAGCAGAATACCGCGCGATGGCCAATACTTGTTTGGAGATAGTTTGGTTGCGATATCTGTTGCAGGATTTAAAGGTGTCATGTAACTTGCCAGCTCAACTTTTCTGTGACAATCAAGCAGCATTACATATAGCAGCACGCACAAAACACATTGAGATAGACTGTCATATTGTGCGAGAAAAATTACAAGCTGGGATAATCAGTCCTTCATATGTACCGACACAATATCAACTCGCAGATATTTTTACGAAGGCACTCGGCAAGGAACAGTTTTTGACGCTGCGACACAAGTTGGGGGTTCATGATCTTCACCTACCAACTTGAGGGGAGTATTAAGGAAATAATAATTATCAAATTATACACAATTATTGTATGCAATTATTGTATGATATTATGCAATATTATGCGATATTGTACACAATATTATGTAATTAATTTAATAATTATAGAATCATGATTAAGTTGTAATTTGGAGAGAGAAAGTCTCCATACACTTGTATATATTTGCTATACATTGAGTGATGTAAATACACACAAGAGAATAAGAAATATATCTTTTTCTTACATATCATTTTCTTATACTGTTCTCTCAGAATATGAAAAACGTACATTTCTCTCTTTCAGAAGTCTTACTTATAGGTTGACTTGGGTCTTCACCTGTGTGGGCCAGAGAATCAGTTCACCCAGACGTATGTAGTGGTCTCCAGGTCGTATGTAATGGCTTCCTGATATCATGGAAGTGTCTTTCGCAAGTCTTTCGCGATGTGTCTTTGACTCATTCAACGTTAGTTGTAATTGCTTTCTTACTACATATTTATCATGTTATATTATTAATTCATATTTTCGATCATACGGTCCGACCGATATTGTCAATGTTATAAAACAACTTCGTAAGATTCAACATACTTCTTAAACATATTGATAATTCTAACTTAATGGAAAAAAAACTCCAAATATGACACATATAACTGAGAAACCAGTGACATAAAATGGAAAACGATATCTTAGCCATTTTTTTAACGGAATTTAGAAGTTCCAGCTCAATATAAAAGTTAATTGAACATACAATAATTAATTAATAATGTAAAAGAAAGTATAGCAATGTCAGAACTTTAACTTTCTGTCACATTAGGAAAAACCTATGACAACAATAATAATACTTTTTGCCACCAATTTTAGGGCAATATAAAATAAATCTCTTAGAAACTCAACAAAAATAATTTTAAGTTTGAATTAGTGAAAATAAAAGTAAAGACAATCATAGCTCATAATAAATCAATCCACCAAACTTATTGATGATGTAAATATTGAAAATTGCTTCCATTCTCAAAAACTTTTTTAGAATATGAAACGAAGATAAGAATAAAATTTAACAGTAAATTTTTCAAAATTAAACTCTTGTACTCACTAAAATCACGCTATCTCTAGCAACAACCAACATTATCGTGAACACTAAATAAAATTAATTAACAATAAATAATTAAGACACGTATCAACATTCAAATGGTCCTGAAGAGTAACCAAAGAAATAAAGCAAACAATACCAATACATTTACAAGTACCACAACAAAAATTCAAAACCCCAATTTTTTACTTATTTTGAAAGCAAAACATTTGATTCGACAAACAACGCACGAACGTGATCCACACAAGGCGATTCAGTGCACCAAGTGCGATGTGGAAGACATGCGACGTCCATAAAAAAATCCAATCCAATACATAAATTCATATATATATATATATATATATATATATATATATATATATATATATATATATATATATACATCCATATAGTAGTAAAGTACATAACATATTTTCAACACAACAAATAACCATATCTAGAAATATCTCATCATCTCAAAACCCATAAGGAGAGGAGAGGAGATGAAAAAGTAAAAATAACTAATCTAAAATTATCAATTAAAAAATTTATAAGAGAAAACTGAAATCAAGATTTACAAGAATAAGGGTTCAAATATATATAATTAGGGCAAGAGTTTAATCTGAATTTTGCACCAATTACAAATTTACATAGAAATTTTAAATTACATATAAATTGTTTGAAGAAAAAATAGGGAGGGTTTTCTATGAATGCAATTAATAATGTGGTATGTGGTTAGGTTTGATGGCAAAGATCCATATTGATCTTTTGCGGGAGTGAACCTTTACGAGAGTTCGTGTGAATACTTTAAGGTTGATAGGGATGGTGAATGTTGAGATTGTTTCATGAAAGAATACATTAAGAGTCAAATTTTTTTTGAAAAATATTTTTTTCTCTTGAAAATGAGAATCTAAAAGAGGGAATGAAAAACTTAATTTAAGTTTTTCTTTAATTTGAAAAAAACAACTGAGATAAACACTGCAAGAAAAAGCTGTATTTCTTATGGATAATTATTCATGGACTTTTTTAAGTATGTAAATGGGTTTTACCTACTAGAGATTCCGTAGGTAGTGTTATTAAACATAAGAAAAAAAGCTGAAATGGGGCACATTATGTACGAAGATTAGGTGGTAGGAAACTTTTTAATATATTTTAAAGTATTTTAAAAATTAAAGTATTTTGAAACAATAAAAATAATATTAGGTTTGTTTCCCCGACAGGAACATAGTTTCCTCCCCCACTGAAACTCTCACTGAAACAGTCTCTTGTTTCCTAAACTGAAAAACTCTTAGGTTTTCTTACAAAATTTCAATCAGGTTCTCAAATCCACATCCAAATCGTGAAGATGTGAGAAATCGAAATTCTAACACCTTCAGAGTTTGAAATGCCCAAAAATGGAACTTTAAAGTTCCTGTTCTTTCTCCGTTTTGAAAATGGGTTCCAATCTTTCATTCCAAAATTGCAACTCAAATCCCGTATCTTCCAAAATCTACAATGAAATCTCCAATTTTTGGTTTCAATTTGTGAAACCAAAAGCCCTAATCCAGTGTTGGTGATTGTAAACCTAAATCCTGAATCCGAACTTCGAAAATTTAGTGAAAAACTCAATGGAAAGTGTCGTGGTGGTGGCCTGAAGCATAGGAGATTCAAAGGAGATTTACAGAGGCTTCAATCATATAGTACTGAGAAAGGTATTGACTTTTTTTTTTCTTCCATTTATTGTACAATAATGTTTGGTAGGTTTACGATAATTTACAATATACGATAATGTTTGATAATCTATGGTGATCTCATAGTGTTTGTTTCATATGGAATCTTGAAGCGGAGAAGTTGGTGTTCTATTTTGTATCGTGCAGGATCAAAATTTGAGTAGATGTAAGTCTTCTTTTCCAAGAGCTTAAATTTGGTAGCCAATATTCCTACTGGCTCCTTCATATTTGGCTATTCAACTGCACTAGTTTACCGTAAGGAATGGTATGACTTGATGAACAAGGGCAATGTATGAGCATGGAATTTTGTAGCAATATGTTTCTTAATATATTACATTTTTTTTAGGTCTTTATATATTTCTTTTCTTTTTGTGATATGTTAGTATGTTACAATGTTTAGACTGTAGACTTTTTTGTTCATACGCAAAGTTGTTGTAACAAGCCATGGAAACGGCTAGCCTTTGATACTTTTAAGACTAAACATTTATCTTAAAACTAGGTGTTATAAAATGATTTGGATTGGAAGTGACATTAGTAAGAACATTGTCTTCCAGATAAATAGTCCTTTCTTATTGTCATTGATAAAGTGTTTTAGATATTGGGATTAAATATTTTATGTTGACGCAGATCTCTAAGATAAAGATAGTTGAAGTTTCTGATGTTGACTTATCGAAAGTTGGGGTTAAAAAGTTTGGAAGCTTCAGGGTGGAAGTAATAGACTCAATCTCCAACTGTCTGGAGTTACTGGAAGTGAAAATAATTTGTTTGCATTGTTATAATCTTTCAGTTATATACCACTATAATCTAATAGAATATTTCTCTTGAACTAGATCTCATTCTTGTGATTTTTACTTAATTTATTTATTCTTTTGTTATATTCCCTGCAGACAGTATTTGATTTTTTGCTAATCAAGGATTTTCTTTCTCGTCCAAATTTTAGGTAGTCCTTTTGTTCCCTAAATATTGCAAAGTTTAAGTTATTTGGGGTTAGATGTTGCTTTGGATTTTATTCCTTTTAGTGTACTTGTTTATTTTGGTCTTAGAGGTCAAAGTCAATCTACAAATATTGGATTTTGTATATAGTTTCCTTTGTCCCACAACCCTACTATGGTATTATATAGTCTATTCACATTGACATGAACCAAAAAAATTTTTCTCTTTAACATCTTGTTGTCTGCACAATTATAACCTGAGACCCTTTGTTTGACAAAATATTTAATTTTGTGCTACTTCAACATCACCCAAAAGAATCCTTGGGAGGCTTGCATGAGAAATCGAAGATATGTTGTTAATATCTTTTCCCTCATTATTGCAGGCCTTATCTCTTCTCATCATTCAAATTCTCGAGCTTAGAGGGGCTCTACTTTTGTTTAAGTACATAGTTAAGACACATTACAGTTTTTAAATTTCTTCAAAAACAATAACTTATTAAGCTACAGGAACTAGTTTTTGTCATCAACTATGGGATTTGGGTTTCTTGCTCTTTTGATTTTCTTAACAACTCTACTTGCTTACTTATTATATGGCTCCAAGGTTGAAAATTACATTTTTTCCCAGTTATATCATTTCATTTATGTAGAAAAAAAATATAAACTATATGTCTTGCACATTTGTCATAGTTATCCTTGCATTGTCTTTATTGCTTGCATAGGTCTCATAGTAGAAAAATAAGTAGCATCGTTTCACTAATTCCGATTTTAAAGCTTTATGGAACGAGTAGTTTATGCAAAGAAATAGTTTCTAATAGTAAACAACAACCAAAGGTTTTAAGGCTTTATGGAATCAGTAGTTTTTGCAAAGAAATAGTTTCTAAGCGTAAACAACAACCAAAGAAACACATTTACCAAAGTCTTCTTTGTGATTTTATTTTCTAAAGTTTGAATCTACCCTATTTTTTCCTAGAATATTGTGATGGCTATTTAAAAATTTAGAATCCAGAAATGAATTTCTTAGATACAAAAACGTTTAATAATCAGTTAAAACAGAATTTTGTAAAGATATAAATTTGTTCTCGCCGGTTGACTCAGCCGTTGTTGACCTCAAAGGCAGATGGTGGCTCCTCCTATCTCTTGGTGGTTTCTGCTCTCTCCTTGGGTAGCTGAGAGTGGCTCCGTTGAAACAGAGGGGGCCCTACCTGTTGATTGCACTCCGACGATCGAGTCAGTACTGGGCTAAGAAACAGTAAGTATGTAAAGTAGTTTCAGTCTTAGAAACGACGTACCTTTTCTAGGGTTCTTACCACCCTTTATATAGGCTGTATTAGGTCAACTTCCCTATCCCTCAAGGATCTTTCCTTAAGTGGAATTAGGGTTCACTGGTGAGGCATCATGTGACGCGTCGCACAAGCTTAGCGCAGTCGCGACACAAGACTTGCCTCTTCTGGAGTGCAATCTTTCTAATAGTATGGCCGTCAGGGTACCAACTCATGTACCAGCACTGTGGCGCCATTTGTTTTGTGGGTGCTTTAATTATTCACGCGCCATGCATGCAGTCTTTCCCTGAAAACCCTAACCCTTACGGGCCTTAGGGCCTCCAGGGAACACTTGCTTGTGTTGTACCCGAATGTACTATACACGCCCCATGCATGATCCTCTCGCGATTTAGGTCTTTCTGGTATCTAGATGTTAACTCATACTATTTGTGGGGCCCAGCTTACGTGGCCCATTATTACTGTCGGACCACTGAGGTCCGATGTCGACATCCGATGTCGATCTCTTCTTGAGCCGAGGTCCGAGGTCTGGCCAGTACAAAATCAAACAAATTTTTTATTTTTGGTATAAAATTCCTATACAAATTTGCTATAAAATCATTATAAGTATATACATTTTTTGAATAAGAAAAAAACTAAACTAAATAACATATATTCATGGATAACATATATTCATGGATGAGAATTATGAGATTTTGAATTGAGTTTGGAGATGTTGGGTCTACGCTAATTGTTACTTAAATATGTGTTCCCGCCGGTTGACTCCAACAGCTGCTTTGGCCCTTCGATCTTGCCTGAGAATCGTGCCTTCTTGATCAAGAAACCTCTCACCTGCAAAGACAAAAGGGGTGCCCTAGCGCCCGTTTGCACTCCGACGCTCAAGTCAGTATTAGGGCAAAGAAACACCAAGTGTGTATATTAGCTTCATTCTTAAAAACTGCGTACCTTACTAGGGTTTTGGCACCTTTTATATAGGCTGAGACTAGGGTTTACCTTTGCGTCGTTGCTCTTGACTAGGGTTCCTTGGAGAATGTCCTTGCGCTGCTATTCATACTATCTTAGCGTATCTGGCACATGAACTTCCCTTAACTGGAGTGCAGCGAATGACAGAGTGGCTGCTTGGGTATCAACTTGTGCACCTAATCTCTAGCGTCATCTACTTTGTGGGTGCCCTAAGTATTCACGTGCCATGCATGCAGCTTTCCCTGAAACCCTAACCTTATAATGGGCCTTAACGCCCCATAGGATTATCCACACGTATTGTGCCTTCATGCGTCATACACACCACGTGCATGGATCCCTCGTGACTTAGGCTTCCCACATATCTCTTGTCTTTAACTGTTATCTTAACAAACTCTAGGGCCCACCTTACGTGGCCCTCTACTGGTGAGGTTCGATATCGATCTCCAACATCGAGCTTGGAACACCAATATCCAAAGACTAACCAATCCCCTGGTGGGTACGTCTAGGGTCCACCTCGTGGCCCCCCTTCCATCACCAAGTATCGGTGCGCGATGTCTGAGGTCAGTATCTGGGTCGATGACCGAGGATTGGTCGGGACACAAACCCCCAACCTCGAACTGTAACTTGTTTCAGTGAAGAGACTAGGTGGTCGCGTTGGGCGACCTACATGGCATTGGGTAACGGGCGTGAACAGTACACCGACGCAACATCTCATTATTTTTTGTTAATCAACGTACACGTGTCAAGATCGATGGCTGAGACTTGTTGGTGCTTGAACTTCTTTGTGCACTGTTCAAACATTTTAACCCTTACGCTCCCACCACTGTTTCATTACTCTCACTTACGTGAACCTTCACTTAGCATTCTGCGAAAAAAAAAACTCTCTCTTCTCTTTCTTCGAAAACTCAAAACCTCAAACCTCAACTCACGAAAGGTATGATTTTTAATTCTCGATCACTTTGCCATTTATGATTTCGCTGCTTGTAACATGCTTATAACTGCTTGGGACTGTTTATGATTCTTGCATTTCTTCGCGCATTCATTTCTACTGTTCACATCTCGAGTCTCTATTTTTCTGGGTTTTTCTGGTTTTGTCAAATTACGCCACCTCCTCCTAAAGTTTCTCTTTTTCCTTTATTTTTTTAGCTTTCCTATCCAAGATGACCAAACGAGCCAAACGAGTTCCTAAACCAAATTCTCCTTCAGACTCCAATTCAACTTCGACTTCACCCCCTGTTCCAACTTCTTCGCCAATTCCCCCTCCTTCTGCCTCATTCTACAAGTCCCTGTATCGTTGGGCATCGGTGGACCTTTTAGAGGAAACGTCCACCTTTACAACCCTTGAGAGCATAACGTCCTTTAGGAAGAAACAAATTTGCCATTTGTCGCCTGTTTTCGGCAAAGACCACGACAAGTTCATGAGGATAGTGGCTTGCCGCGAGGGTGAGCCTGTGTGTGCAGATGAAGCCTCTGATCCCGAAGGCCCCTTCTACTTCATTTATTCGACCATCTTCCGAAGACTGGGGCTTCGATTACCGCTCACTCCCTTTGAGCGCACGCTCATAACCGAGGTGAACGTTGCCCCCGCCCAACTGCATCCCAAAAGTTGGGCATTTGTGAGAGCTTTCGCCATTCTTTGCTACAGCCTCGACCTTACGCCATCTGTAGACACTTTTCTTTACTTCTTCGAAGTTAAAGACCCTGGGAAGAAGTTGTGGGTCAGCTTCAACGGGGTGGCTGGGAAGGTTCTCTTAACGCTCTTCCAGCAATCATACAAGGGATTCAAGAAGAATTTCTTCAAAATCAGGAGCAATCAGAGGGACCCCGCCCTTCTAGATGGGTTTCCCTTGTACTGGACAGAGAAACCTGTTCTACAGGGGGCCCGAAGTCTTGAGGACCTTTCCCCTCAAGAGCGAGGGGTATGTGAGCTTCTTTCTGGACTCCCTGCTCCTTTCAGCACTTTGGAGCTACTCAAGTGTGAGTTCAGCCGAAAGAGCCTTAAAACATATATCGGTATTTTCTTGCTCCCATGTCTCTTGTTTCATTTCATTTTCGCTTGCATACTTGCCTCATTGATTATATCCTGTGTTAACTTGTTGTCTATGTGTAGATATGGGCTTTAATAAGGACAAAAAGAAGAAGTTGTCCGACCTGCTGGCCAAGCGAAGGGCGGTCGCTACCGGGGAGGGCACGTCAACGCCCATAGCCCCCTCAACCTCAGCTATGCCCGGTCCCCAACCCATCAACCCAGCCCTTGTCGTTGTTGAGCAAAGAGGGGTGGTGGTTGTAGAGACCGATGACGAAGACACATGCACCGATCTCGTCTTCAAAACGCCAAAGGGTGGGCGAGACCGCGACGCCCTCTGCTTCTGCATCTGGTGGGACTTCGGCCTTCATCGACCATCCTCCGAGTGCTTCCTCCCCACTCCACCTTGTTGTTCATGAGGGTGGAGGAGAGAGTGCCCCCAAGGGACAAGAGATGCCCTCTACCTCCTATCTTCCCGTGCTGCTCCAACGACTATTCAATCGCTTCCAAGACAAAGAGGTGGTAGAGAGCTTGAGCGGCAACTTACCTCAGGATCGCGTGGTTGACGGCCTAGGGGACTTCCTGATCGCATATAACCTCGCACTGAATAGGGCCCAAGAGGTCGAAGATCTCAAGGTTTGGATGGCGAAACTTGAGGAAGAGTTGTCCACCCAGGCCAAGACCTTCGCCAATCGCGAGACCGCGATTTACATGGAGTTGGCAAGCCTTCGCAAAACTGAGAAGGATGCCAAGAAAGATCTTCAAGATAAGAGCCAAGAGGCGGTTCAACTAGAAGGGAAGATCTTGCCCCCTCGCACCAACGTGATCGAGCTGGAACGGTTGGTCGAGGAAATGAAGGAGAAAATGGCCAGGCTGGAGGAAAGGGCCACCCAGCGCGAGGTCTTGCTGGGGCAGGTTGAGGGGGAGCTGGCTGAGAAGGTCGAATCCTTCAGAAAGACAGAGGAGGAGCTCACAAAATGATGTCGCTGACGCTTACGGTGAGGGGTTCCAAAACGCCATTGCTCAGTTTGCCTGCGTGCATCCTGAGGTGGATCTTACCCCCTTTGGTGAGTCGAAGTGCGTCGTCGATGGGCAACTTATACTGAGAGAGTAATATTTGTAGCTCTGTCTTTCTAAGGAACAATCTATCCTTTGTACCTATACCTTTATAAGTATTTAACTTCTGTTTAACTGTTTGTCTCATTTGCTTTGCTCCATATTTTTCTGCCCTTGCTTGTATCGAATTCGACTAATAGCGCTTTCGACCTAGGTTCGCCCTTTAGGTAGCACGTTTAACTTTGTATGTTTTATCTTGTGCGCGCGAATCCTTTGACTGGCCTCACCTTGGTTCGAGGATAATCCCCTCTTTTCTGTTCTCGATCTTCTTCTTGTGAAGTAGGGCAATTTGTCGATCTCACCCCTACCTTCCTTGGATCAACGAGAATAACCTACTAGTAATAATGGTGAATCGCACCGTTCTCGACTTTGGCTTACCAACAAGGGAGAAATGTGTCCTTCCGATATCGATCCTGTATCACAAAGGTAAGGGTGAGCTTGACTAGTGAGCCATACTATTCGACCTAGAGTAATTACTCAAGAGGGGGGGGGTCCCCTAAGGAAGCACACTTCTCCCCTCTTGGTGTTTCTCACTCAAGTGAACGGCTCTTACCGACCTCATCCTTACTGTACAAAGTCAAGGGGCAGGCCTTCAACGTTTGAACCATACCATTTCCAGCCTTGGTGAACTTGCGTAAGAGGGAGATTCACGATTGAACCATACTATTCCCATCCTAGGCACATTACTTAAAGGGGAAGGTTTATTTCACTGGTGAACCATACTATTCTTCGCCTTGGTGAACTTTTACACGAGAGGGGCTCATTAGGATAACCAAACTACCTCTACTCTCCGCGTATCACTTCAAGGGAGAGCCGAACCATACTATTCTCGGACTTGGTGAACTCACACAAGAGGGAGGTTCACTGAAGAACCATACTACTTCCGCTCTTGGCTTAATCACTACAAGGGAGAGGTTCATTAACTGCAATGCACATTTCTTAACTGAATAACTGGGATTTTATTCGGGTGACCTCGTTAAAAATCCCTTATGAGGGAAAAAGAGTGCCCTCTTAAACATGTACAATGCAAAATGTTTTTAACTAAAATAAAACTTCAGATTGGTCGCATTCCAGGTACGAGGGATCGCGCCACCCTCTAATGTCTCAAGCCTGTATGGTCCATTCCCAAGGGCCTCCGTTACTCTGAAAGGGCTGGTCCACTTGGGAGATAACTTGTTTTCCAACTAGTACGGGTGGGCCTTCCACATCACCAGGTCAGCGACCTAGAACTGCCGAGGTCTCAGCTTGGAGTTGTACTTGTATTCCACCCTTCTTTTCAAGGCTTCAGCCTTAATCCTTGCTTCCTCTCTTACCTCATCCAGTAGGTCCAGGTTCACCTTTGTTTCCTCATTGGTCTCCTCGGCCACGAAGTTCTGGAAACGTGGTGAGTTCTCCTGGATTTCCACCGGAATCATAGCGTCCAAACCATATACCAAGCTGAACGGTGTTTCCCTAGTTGTGGACTGAGGGGTAGTGTGGTAGGCCCACATGATTCTAGGAACTTTTTCTGCCTAGGTCCCATTGGCTTTGTCTGGCCTTCTCTTCAGACCTTTGAGCAGAACTCGGTTGGCCGACTCGACCTGTCCGTTCGTCTGGGGGTGTTCTACTGATGTGAACACCTGTTTAACTCCCAACTCTGTACATAGCTTGCCCAATTGCTGGCTTGCAAATTGGGTACCATTATCAGATACCAACCTCTTCGAGATCCTAAAGCGGCACACTAAGTTCTTCTATACGAAGTGCTGGACCTTATGGGTCGTGATCTATGCTACGGGCTCTGCCTCGATCCACTTCGTAAAGTATTCTATGGCCACCACGAGGTATTTCATCTGTCGCACCGCCAAAGGAAAAGGCCCCAGAATATAGATCCCCCAGGTATGAAATGGCCACGGGCTGTAGATCGATCTCAACTCCTCTAGGGGCGCCTTGTGCCAATCAGCGTGTTGCTGACACTGCTTGCACCGCTGGGCGTACCTCGTACAATCCTCCCTCATGGTTGGCCAGTAATACCCTGCGCGAATGGCCTTTGTGGCTACCGCATATCCCTTCATGTAGCTCTGCCATGATGCGCGTGCATTGTTCGCTGTCTACACATACTAGTATAGGATGGGTGAAACCAAACCTAAACAACTTCCCATCGATCAGGGTGTACTTGCTCGAATTTTTCTTGATTTTCCGAGCTTCTGTAGGTTCAAACGAGAGTACTTCATCAGCCAAATAGCGTTGGTAGGGCGTCATCCAGGTTTCTCCTGATTTGACCTGGTAGATTTGTGGTGCTATCTCCCCAACAACCGGGCACCTGCTTACTCTGGGTGTTTTCACCGTTTCCTGTGTTAACGACCGATGACTCCTCTTCATCCCTTCTGATGTGCTAATCTGTTGGACTTCTGCTATATTGTCCGTGGTAGTTCGAGGTGTCTTCAGGGTCTCCTGAATCACGGTCCTATGCTTGCCCCCTTGCCCGAACTGGCGAGCTTTGCAAGTAAGTCAGTTCGGGCATTCTGTTCTCTGGGTACATGGACTAACTCGAACACCTCGAACGACTCCTTCAAGACTTGGACATATTCCAAGTATGCGACCATCTGGGGCTCTTTAGTTTGGTACTCCCCCGTAACTTGGCCTGTAACTAACAAAGAGTCACTCTTTGATGGAGATCAAGGCCAAGGACAAATAGAAGCCAATCAACAAGGACAAGAGGAGGAAGAGGATCAAGAGGTAGATATGCAAGACGTTACTCATCCTTCTCAAAGGCTTACAAGAAGCATGTTCAAGGCCTTAGGAAATAATGGACAATTCTTTTCTTTATTTGTAATATCTTTGGTAGATGGTGCTTAAGAGGGAAACATAAGAAACCTCTTGTGTAAAAGCATCTTTAGTTGTAGTTTAGAAATATTAGTAGCTTAGGGGGGAGTGAACTTAGTAAGGGATGCTAGGGGGAGTGTAGATATGAGTTAGGAGGTGCCAAACTAGGAAGGAAAGTCACACTTCCTTCATGCACTAGTTGGCGCCGAATTTGAAGGTCATTAGGGACACATTTGCATTTGATTAGTCTTGCATTTCAGCACCTTATAGGCTATAAATAGAGGTGCTGCCCTTGTACAAATGAGATTTGGAAATTGTAGTAAGAAAACTCTACTCAAATTGAGAGAGAAATTGGAAGAGCTTTGGTGCCTTCATCAAGTCTTATCTTGGGTGTCTATGGTGAACCTCAAGTGGCGGCAGCTCACTAATCTTGGAGTATCCACACTCTAAGTGGCGTGATCACTCACCTCTCCTTCCATCTCCATAAGTTTTCTATTCTCAAGCTTTGTTTCTTCTTCATGAATCATGTTCTAGTTTTACTTGTTCATCAAATTCTGTTCGGCACCTTGCTGTAATTTGCAATTCTGTTCAGTGCATTGGTTATATCTTTCAATTCTGTTCGGTTTTCAATTGTTGTTCTTCAATTCTTGTTGATTGATTCAATTTGACAATACATGGACTTCCATGTGAGCTTTGGTTCGGTGCAAAGTTTTGGTGAGTTCTTGAATTAGAACATTGATCCAATTCTAATTAAAGTGCCAATTCATGACCAACTCAAGTTGTTCCTAAGAATGTCAAAGAATCATGTATTCTTGCTATTCCATTCACATCACTCTTAGCCAACAACCCCTTTGCTCCCATCTCCTTAGCCAACAACATTCCAGTGATTAGGGCCTCATATTTTGCCTGGTTGTTACTGGCCTTGAAAGCAAACTGTAGGGCTTGCTCGATCAGCAACCCATCCGGTCCTTCCAAGATGACCCCAACCCCACTACCTTGTTGGTTTGAGAAACCATCTACAGAAAGCACCCATATGAAACTTGCCCCTTCTTAGTGTGTGGCTGCCGAGGAGAGTTCTACCACGAAGTCGGCGTAGATCTGGCCCTTGATGAGGCCTCTAGGCTCATACTGTACATCAAACTCAGACAACTCTACCGCCCATCATACCATTCTACCCTTGCGGATTGGGAGGTCTGTCATGACTATTACGGTGAAGCTCTAAAAGTAGTGGCGGAGTCTTCGTGCGGAGAAAACTACTGCAAAAGCTTCTTTTTCTAAGGCCTGGTAATCTCACCTCTGGCCTTTGCAACACCTTGCTAACGAACCTATTGTTTCTCTTCAGGCACTGGAAGTAAAGGTACCCCTTGTCTCCTCCTGCCGAAACGAATCTGGACAGAGCGACCATGCGTCCTGTTAATTGTTGTACTTCTTTCACCGAGATCGGGCTTCTCATAGCTACTATAGCAGTGCACTTCTCGGGATTTGCCTTTATCCCTCGTTCAGTGAGTAGAAATCCTAAGAACTTGCCTGTCTCCACCCCGAACATGCACTTCTCCGGGTTCAACTTCAGCCTATACTTCGCTATCGTGGTGAACAACTCTTCTAGGTCTACTACGTGTTGCTCGTTCTGCTGGGAGGTGACCACCATGTCATCTGTGTATGCTTGGACATTTCGCCCTAACATGGGTGCTAGCACTTTGTCCATCAATCGTTGGTAGGTGGCCTTTGCATTCTTTAGCCCAAAGGGCATGACCTTATAACAATAGGAAGACCTTGCATTCATCCCTGGGGTGCATCATGATCTGGTTGTAACCAGAAAAGGCATCCAGGAAGTTGAGTAACTTGCATCCAGAGGCGCTGTCCACCAAAGCATCAATGTTGGGCAGCGGGTAAGAATCCTTTGGACAGGCCTTATTGAGGTCCGTGAAGTCAACGCACGTCCTCCACTTTCCGCTGGCCTTCTTTACTAGTACCACATTGGCTAGCCACTTGGGGTACTGAATTTCCCTTATGTGGACCTGACGCCTTTCTTCATTGAATTTTCGCCTTCTCTGGCGAACAGGTCGGACCTGGGGGTCCATGGTGAGACAGTGACACAGGAAGTCAGGGTGTATGCCGGGCATATCAGAGAGCGAAAGTGTCAAGGTGTCATGTTATGACCTCAGCAACCTGATCCTGTGATTCTGGGTTTAAGGACCGCCCAAGATTGAACGTCTTCCCACCGATCTCTCTTTCAACCACGTCTTCAGCGGGCTCGGGCCGGTTCTCCCGGGCAGTCTCTATGCGGGTCTCCCCGTCTTCTCTTGGGGGTCTGGTAGTGACAAAAAACACCTCTCTCTTCGTCTTGTGGCTGTTTTCGTAGCACTTCTTCGCCTCCTTCTGGTTAGACTTAATGGTAATCACCACACCCTCAAGGGAAGGCAACTTCATCTTCATATGTTGGTAGTGTGCGAAGTCGTGCCATCCGTGGACGTCGTCCTTAACTCGATGTGCCCACGAACCTCCACCTGGTCCCCTGCAAAACCATACAAACATCTGATGTAGGGCCTTAAATGATCCGTGGACAGTTGTAACTAGTTGAATGTCATTAAAAACATCATGTCGGCTGAACTTCCTTGGTCCACGAGGATGCGGTGCACCTTCCTGACTAGTGAAATCACTATCGGGTCATTGTCATGGGGTATGACATCTCGGAGGTCGGCCTTCGTGAAGACGAGGTCAACATCGGGGGTTTGGTCTACCTATTGTACCTCTACCGCCATCACGCCTCGTGCGTACTTCTTTCGCTGGAAGGCAGTGCACCCTCCCCCTGAGAATCCTCTTGAGATAGTGTTTACCTCCCCGTGGTGAAAGGTGGTGATGTATCCGTCGGGGAGGCTAACAAACCATTCCAACGTCGCGCCTGACAGCGTGCTCATAAGCATCTTGCAGTACACAACGTCAGACCCTCCTATAAGCATCATTTGGGTGTGGAACGCTATGAGATGGGCCTCTGGGTCCTCTACTCCTGTGAAGGAGACTTTCGGGCCCAGAGACGTTGTTGGTAACGCTGTATTCATGATCGCTCGCGAGAACGGAATGGGACGTGCCCTAAGTGGTATGGATGGGGCACGTTCGTTCGTTGCGCGCTCCCCCACTTGTTGCAGATCCTTGAGCAGTTCTTCATTGGCTCTGCGCAATTATGCATTGACCGCTCGTGACGCCGCTACTTCCGCTTGGAGGGCACGCATCGTGTTCAAGATTTGTTGTGTGGTAACGTTGTCCCTTCCAGGGGGTATCGTTCCTGCGGATCCAGCGGTTCCTTGCCTCTACTCCTCATATTTCTGCTAAAGACTCTTAAGGTGATTGCGAGTGGGACCATCTTTTAACAGGCCACACGGTGGGCGCCAAATGTTCCCGCCGGTTGACTCCCTTCGCCGGTTGAATCCAACAGCTGCTTTGGCCCTTCGATCTTGCCTGAGAATCGTGCCTTCTTGATCAAGAAACCTCTCACCTGCAAAGACAAAGGGGCGACCTAGCGGCCGTTTGCACTCCGACGCTCAAGTCAGTATTGGGGCAAAGAAACACCAAGTATGTATATTAGCTTCAGTATTAAAAACTGCATACCCTATGTACCGCCCTGGTAGTCGGAAGTGATGACGTGGCATCCAGCTACAGTATAGGCGTGTTGACAAGACGCCAGGTTGGCAGAAGGGAAGAAAGTCGGGGGACTCGTGTAGTCGCCAGTTATTAAGTTGGCGTGCTCCGATCTCCAGCATACCAGAACCGGCAATCATCGGGTCAAAGATGAAGTCGCCAGATGTAAACTCAGGCGACCAAGTGATTGGAGATCGCCGGAGCAAGCACATCGCCAAAGATGAAGGTGGTGCAGATTATGAAGGCGGCCGACGAGACCACAGGGAAGGTGTACGAAGGCACCCTAACTCGCCAGTTCTAGTAGAGATCGCGCTCCCAAGTTAGCTATGCACTGGGCAGCACCATGCATAAGTAACTTAGCTAAAGGAGAGTCAGAAGCAGCGCCCAAGTCAAGGAGGCTCCAGATGATGGCACGTGTACGACTGGATGCGATCCACGTGTCCAGGTGTGTAACTGCCAGGAGAGAGAAAGTGACCAGGTATAAAAGGGTTTCCCAACGAACTTCTGAGGTACGCACGTTCAGATTGTATTCTTTACGCTTGCGAGTTCTTGAGCATATTGTGAGAGAGAACATTGCACGGTTCCTTGAGAGTTCTTGAGTGTTTGCTCTTGAAGTATTTGGTGGTTCAGTCACTGACTTGGGCGTTGGAGTGCGATCGGCCGCAGCGGCGCCGCTCTGTTCTTTTGCAGGTTCTTGAGGTGGATCGTGACGAAGGACGGAGGTTGAAGCGGTGCGCACGTCGATCCAGGTTTGACGAGGCAAGTTCCAACGTTCTGGTCAACAGGCAGGATCAAGATTCAACAAAGAGTGGATTATACAGATAAACTACCCAGATCCTATCCTAAACACAACAGCAACTTCAGCCTTCCATCAAACACTTGGATTTGGATTCTTGAAAGCCTTTGATCACACTTGATTCAACACCACCCTGGTTCCCCTCCAGATATTTCTTTAAGAATTCGTCCTTCACTAAACTTGCCAATTGATGGCCCAGAGTTATACATTGCTCAACATGGTGCCCAAATCCTTTGTGGAATTCTCAACAGGCATCCTTTCATGGCCCCAAATTCCTCTCAGACTTCTGGGGGAATTTCAATTTTTCCACGACCCCAGGTATGCTTAACAACTCCTTATAGGTCATTTCGAACTTGGGTCGAAATTCCAAATATTCTCGTGACTTTGCCTTGGGCACGTTCTTCCTAGCTAAGTATGGTGCTCGCCTTGCGTTCGTCCTCTTCTTGATCGTGGCTTTGTTGACCCTCAGATGTCAAGCTCTGCTACCCTCCTTGAGCTTGGTCTACCCTGGACATGTGTTGTTGTGCTTCACAAACACTGCTTCCTTCGCGCTAATGTGAGCGATAACCCAATGTCGTATCTGTAAGAATTGATGGCTTAAACAAGAGGGGGGGTGAATTGTTTAGTGAAATATTTTTGCAAAGACTTGATTTAGAATGAATCTTTATCAAACAATCAAGATAAGCAATTAAGGAAAGCAATCAAACAATTAAACAGAAACTGTTATCAGAATTTTAACCGGTTAAAACTTCATTTTAGTCGGTTGTTTATAGTAGCAGCAGAAATGAATTAGCACAAACAGTTATAGAGAGTTTGAGAGAAGGAGAGATATACACAAAAGGTTTATACTGGTTCACTCACACAAAGCTACATCCAGTTCTCATAATATCTCTGAGATCCACTAGTAATCACAATCAGATTACAACACACCACAAAAAGGTGACTTTGAATCCCACAGCCTACTCACCCTCTTTGCAACACTTCACACCTCAAGACAAAACAACCCTATGTCTTTACAGGATTTTCAAACACACACAGCAGTTAAAATAAGTACTATTACAAGTAACTAAACAAAGATAGAAAACACCTGGATTTGCACAATACAGGAAACTCCTATGATTAGAACTTTTTACCACAACAAAGCTTGAACAACAATCTTGCACTTTTGAAAAATTCTTTTCAAAAACCAAATCTCTTTCCTTTGTTCTCAAATCTGTATCAATACTTGTTGTATTTGAATGTGTACTTTGCTTTCAAAGAGAGACTATATTTATAGCTCTGAAATGTAGTTGTTTAAGACAGTTTTTATCACTGAATCAGTTAAAACAAGTTTTCAAAAAGTTGTTATGAAAACACACATTTAACCGGTTGAAACCACGATTTAACCAGTTGAATGAGTTAAGTTGTTGCATAACTAATCCAAAAAACAGTTTCAGAAACCTCAAACCAGCTAAGTGACAAACAACCAATTATCTCGATGATTCAACTGGTTGTTTTCCCTTTGCTTGGAAAAACACTTTGTTTCTTTTAAAACAGATTGATCAAGCTTTGTGTAGGAATTATAAATGATCTTAACAAGGATTCTAAACAACCTAATCTAAACCCAAACCAAAAAGCAGCACAACTTCAGGCTTTATGTGGATTTGAAACATCAAAGCTCCAATGTTCAACAGTATCTCAGCAAATGTCATTGTCGAGTTCCTGATTAGTGAGTCACTGAGTGGTCCTGCCATGACTCCCTGCCAGAATGCGTTGACCATCAGAGGCTCGCCATGGGTCTGGAGCTTCACTGTGAACACCCAAAACTTGTTTAAATAATTTTTTTAGAGACTCACCTTGCCTTTGCTTCACGTTGAAGAGATCAAATGACATCAGCGGTTGGTCCTGGTTGACAAAGAATTGTTCTCTGAACAACTCGGAAAACTGGTCGAAGCAGGTGATGTGGCCATCAGGAAGGCCACTAAACCATTGCAGGGTTGTACCCATGAACATTTTGCAATGGATAGCGTCTGTTCCCCCAGAAATAATCATCTGGGCGTTAAACATCGTAAGATGGTTTTCGGGATCTTCTACTCTTGTGAAAACGATCTTAGATGTTATATAGTTCGCCAGTACGAGAGCATCCATGATCGCCTGCGAGAATGGCTTGGGACGAGCTCCTGGCTGTGCATTTGGACCTCGCTCCGCTGTAGAGCGTTGATCAAGCTGTTGTAGATTCTTGTGTAATTCCTCGTTGGCCTTACACAATTCCTCATTGTTTTCTCGCGAAGCATCTATCTTCGCCATCAGTTGATCTTGCTTGAGCAGTTGCTCAGCTCGACTTTGCGCAATAAGCTTTTCCTGCGAAACTTTAGCCTCTGCCATCACTTCAACCACTGCCTCTGCCATCAACCTTTCTTGTTCAGCTTTGGCTTTGGCCAACAACCTTTCCTGGTCGGCTTTAGTTTATTGCTAGATCCACTCATGCTCTCGCCCGTACTTCTCATTGGCCCCTTGGAGAGCTTTCACGGTATCCATAAGTTGTTGTAAGGTGGGGGCATCGCTTCTTTCGGATCCCAACGGTGCTTGCCTAGTATTCCTTATATTGCTGGAAAGTGGATGGGATATAGTTTATCGGGCCCCACGGTGAGCGCCAAATGTTCTTTCCAGTTGACTTCCTCGTCAGTTGACCTTGGCAACAAGCTCTAGCCCCGATCTGCCTCTTCTGGAATCTGTTCTACGTTTGGTTGCACTGGAACGCAGCTCCGTTGAAATAAAGGGGCCCCTACCTGTTGATTGCACTCCGACAATCAAGTCAGTTAGGAATTACTAGAATTTGAGAAGTATTCAATTTCAGTCTAAGAACAACGTACCTTTACCTGGGGTCTCAAGCCCCTTTTATACCTTATCTCTTGTAACAATTTTTTCTCATGAGAATCTAGTCTCAACTGAAAGCATACTCAACAGGAAAACATTTTGTTTACGGGCGCCTTCTCTCGAGGTGTTGCAACAGAAAGGAATCTTATCTCTAATAATAACAGAACAACGACCTGGCAGCATGACACCAACTTATGTGCCAACATCAGGGGAATATTCTGCTTACGTGGGTACCCTACTCATGGTGCAACGTTATTTTTTATCATGCATGACACTTAACCACTATGTGAACTAGAACACATATACTTAGGTTAAAGAAAAATTTACTTGACCTAAACATCATTTGTACTATATGTACTCCTAAGTTCAAAAATACCATTTAATAGTAGTCTTATACTAACGTATAAAATAGTTACTTTAATTATGCTTCAACGAGCTTACTAAGGTAACTGGGCCAAACTTATGACCCGCACTCTAAGCCCAACACCCAAGCTGGCATACTCACCCCGTACACCGAACTCCAATTATTGAATGTTGAGCACTCTGTCAAATACAATATATATATATATATATATATATATATATATATATATATTGTACCGACCCGTCCTTGGGCGTTGACCAAAGTCAAACATACGGTGGGACCCACCAAGGGGCTCCAAGGAGGAAAGTTAGTGTGTTGACCGCTTTGGGCGTCGCCAGGTGTGGGCGACGCCAGGTGTGGGCGTCGACAAGTTTAAGTGTCTCCCACCTTAAAGGCGTGACTCGTTGTCCTAAGAGCGTGCTTTGGCCCAGATGGTGCCACCGCCCGATACCCACGGGTAGGGAAGACTGTGGAGGGGGCGGCATGGTAAGAGGCCACGGTACGGGCGTGGAGGCCTCGGGCCCCAGTACCTCAAAACAGTAATAAAGAGAAGAGAAAGGTGGCTTCAAGGCCATATTTCCAGTACCAGTAGGGAGTGACCTGACTCGCGAAGTACCCACGCCACCTTTGGAGAACCCCTGGGAAAGACACGATTCGGGAGAGGGCCACGTCCCAGGGATAATCTACGTGCATGGTACGAGAGGAAGGCTGAGATACTCCCAAGGCGAGTGACTAAGGGCTGGGGCGCATGAGTTGGCACCTAGGTAGTCACCCCCTACCCAGATGCACTTCGAGGAGGGAAGACTTACGCGCTGGGTTTTCCCTAAGTTGGGTTAAAGCGTCGTAAGGCCTTCCACGTGGAGTTGCGCTTAAGTCATAAGTGACACGTGACAGTAGCACTGAAACCCAAGGTATATAAGCTTTTCTGAAAGCTTAGTGAGGTACGTTTTTACGTTCTGGCATTCTTACACACACTTGAGTCATTTGTGAGCTTACCCATTGTACGCACAAGTGATTTGAGCACCAGAGAGAAGTTTGTTAGAATACGGTTACGCGCCTTCAAAAGCACCACAGTTGCGGTGTTCCGATACGAAGGTGCATAGCGTTTTCTGCCTACTGACTTGAACGTCGGAGTGCAAACGGCCGCTAGGGCGCCCTTTGCTCTTCTCTGTTTCAGGTACTCACGGCGGTGTAGGATGAAGATCTGGAATCAAGAACGAGGGAGTCTTTGATACGCGAGTCGCAGCTACGCACCAACCACAATCTAGTCAATCGACAGAAATATATATATATATATATATATATATATATAAATTGTTGGAATCAATCCATCTTCAACAAAATTGACTGGGAGTAATTTTAAAAAAGAATACTTTTTTAATCTCTTTTATTTTTTAATCAACTAATTCTAAAAAGTAATTTGTGTTTGATTGTTCAATTTAAATATTCCTTTTCGAATTACTTTTGGAATAAAATGATATAGCTAGACCACATTAATTTCTAGGTACAGTAGAAAAGAAACCCCTCACTTTCTTTTTTGTTAATTATTAGGTATGTTCTACTCAGAACCCAGTGTATATCGACAAGATTTTTCTCTCCAGGAAATAGTGTTTTTTAAATTTTCTTTAAAATTATAATTTACTTAATCTAGAGGACGTTTTAAGTTTCTTTCTTTTATAAAATATAATTAAATTGACTAAACATCACCTTTAAACTATATTAACGTGTTTGAAGAACTATTTCAAAGATTAGAGTTTTCAAATAAAATAAAATTTAGAGGGTCAAATATGTTTTGGGACTCTACTTTCAGGTGAAAATAATTTTCGTTCATAGTCTAAATTTTAGATATTTTGTATATTTATAGTAAAAAATATTATTGAGACTGATTTTATTATAGCTTACGTGACAGATGAATTTTGTGTATAAATATTAAAATATTTTATATTAATTTATTATTAAAATAAATAGTATAATATTTTAATATAGTTTGGGCTGAAAATTCGCTATTAGAAATATGACTAAAATATTATTCTATTAATTTTGTTAATACAGTTATCCAAAATATATAAAGTTTGAAATAAAATAAAATTCAATTTTATATTAAATATGAGGACAAAAGCATGTTTAACTCAAATTTATATTTTTAGAAACTTACCTAAAAATATGCTTGTTACTAATTTTAAGCTACAGTTTTACTTTTCCTACCAAACTACAATATAGGAGAGTTCAGTTATTGTTACCTTATGCACTTAACGTTAAGTGCAAAATTACAAGTATTATGATAGTGATAATGAAGACAAGTGATGAAGAAACAAACAAAAATATGAAGGTGCCAGGAACTTTGGTTGCTCAAACTTATTTGATAATAAGACAGACATTTATCCGCTGTCTTTGTCATTTGTCATTTCCAATGTAAATTATCATCTCTGCTCTCTATTTCTTTCTCGAGGACAATGTAAAATGCTCTTTTTTTTCTTCAAAAACTTTCTTTTCTTTTCTAATTTTTACATCAGCATGTGGCATGCAAACTAAATATCCTCTAACATATGATGTTCAATTTTTTCCCTGATTAATACTTTTTTCTTTAAATTTCCAAAATGAACCCAATGCTAAGACTATTTTCCTAAATGAACCCATTCAGTGTTACAATTGAAAATTTGGGAGTCAATTTTTCAACTAAATGTGTCATTTCTGGTATTGGAAACTCCATGGAATTTGACTCTATAGAACTGAATTTCAAGAAAAGGATATTTTGAATTTTTTTCAAAAATGAGCAATTTAAAAAAATAACAAAATAAAATTTATATTTGAGAATAGTACTTTAAAATAATTAATTAAAAATTTTAACATTAAATTTAATTAGATTGAAAGAAGGAACAAAACAAAAGAAAATTTAAACACAAATAAATTTTTGTTTTGTAATATATTTAGAAATAGATTTGTTATTATTATAATGTTTTGTAGAAAAACTGAATGAAAGATAAATGAAAATTTTAAAATTTGACAACATTATTGTTGTTATTATTATTAATCACATTAATTTGTTAAATATATCCAGTAGAAAATATAAATTAAGATTAAATATAAGTAGAAATTTTAAATTTATATTAAGGGTTAAATTTATTACATAGAAAAGTAATTTAATATAATTAGTTAAAAATGTTGAAACTAAATTTTAATTGGCTTAAGAGAAGTAAAAAACTAAAAAATAATTTAAGGAGGAATACATTTTGTGTTTTTAAATATTAGTAGTAATTTTAAAAATTTCATTAAAAATACTATAAGAAAATAATTAAATAATAATTAATTTTAAAAATAAAAAATAATTAGTTATTATATTAAGTAAGTTAGATATTATTTTATAAATTAAAAAAACTATAGATATCTAAAGTAGTTTCTATACTAGACAGGAATGCTCGCGACCTCGGTCCAGGTATTTGGGAAAAGGTCCACTTGGCGTTTGAGCTCTAGAGGTGGGTCGGGAACTCGACACAGGTATGGGTCGGCCCAAGAAAGGTAACTAAGATAACAGATAAAGAGATATTTTATCTGATGTGATATTCTTCTGAAGATGAAAGATATAATTGTTATTGTTTAAATTTAATATCATATTATTCTGAAGATAAAGAGATATTTTATCTCTTGTGATAATATGCAAGTTAGTTATATATATTTTATTTGTTGTGATATTATTATGAAAATGAAAGATATAATTGTTATTGTTTAAATCTGTTATCATATTATTCTGAAGAGAAAGAGATATTTTATCTCTTGTGATAATATGCAAGTTAGTTATATATTAATTAATACATGTTAATTAAATATTAATTAATAGTTGTTGAGAATAAAAGAGGAGCACCCGAGAATAATGGTGCACATGTTAAACAGAATGTTCTCCTGCTGTTAGCACCTGAAGATAAGTGGTGCCTGTGAGCAGGTGGTTTTCTAAATAAAGGTACTGTTGTTTCTGAATACTAGATTGAAATTGAATACTTATCTGATTTTAGTACGCTCTCACTGACTTGATCGTCGGAGTGTGATCAATAGGTAGAGCCCCTTCTGTCCCAACAGAGCCACGTTCTGGTGCGACGAGAAGACGGAGAACAAAAATCTGGAGGAGACAGGTTAGAAGCGGAGCTTTCCACTTAAGTCAATCGACGAGAACATTTAGCGCCCACCGTGGGGCTCGATAAAACCTGATCCCACCCACATTCATGTTTAAAGCCTTCCAACGTGATGAGGAACACTAGATAGGGACCGTTGGGATCCGAAAGAAGTGACGACCCTACTTTACTGCAACTCATGGAGACCATGAGGGCTCTCCAGGAAGGCAATGAGCAGTAGAGACAAGAGCATGAACGGGTCCACCAAGAAGTTAAAGCCGAGCAAGAGAGGCTACAAGTAGAAGCTCGAGCTGAGCAAGTGCTTCTGCAAGATCAGTTGATGGTAGAGATAGAGGCTTCTCGGGCAGCCAACGAGGAATCTCACAAGACCTACAAGGACATGTGCAGGAATCTATAGCAGCATGACCGACATTCTACAAGGGAGCGAGGGTTGAATTTGCCCTTGAGAGATTGTCTCAAGCCATTTTCGCAAGCGATCATGGGTGAGCTTGTGCAACCGCACTACAAGTAGAAGCTCGAGTTGAGCAAGTGCTTCTGCAAGATCAGCTGATGGTAGAGATAGAGGCTTCACGGGCAGCCAACGAGGAATCTAACAAGAGCAATAAGGACATGCACAGGAATCTATAGCAGCTTGGCCGACGTTCTACAAGGGAGTGAGGGTTGAATTTGCCCTTGAGAGATCGTCTCAAGCCATTTTCACAAGCAATCATGGGTGAGCTTGTGCCACCGCACTACATCACGCCTAAGATTGTTTTCACAGGGGTGGAAGACCCTGAGAATCATCTCACAACATTCAATTCCCAGATGATTGTTTATGGAGGAATGAATGCTATTTAATGCAATATGTTCATGAGCACATTCACAGGAACAACCCTACAATGGCTCAGTAGGCTTCCCGATGACCACATCACCTCTTTTGAGCAGTTCTCCATAGTGTTTAGAGATTAGTTCTCTGTCAACCAGGTTAAGCCTCAATGTTTTATGACCTCTTCAACGTGAGACAGAGGGAAGGGGAGTCGTTGAAGGATTACCTGAACAGATTCTGGGCACTTACAGACCCATGATGAAGTTGTGATGGTCACCACTTTCGAAAAAGGGATCACGGCAGGACCGTTCAGCGATTCGTTGATCAGGAATCCGGTGGAGACATTCTCCGAGATACAACAACCGATTGTTTCCCATATGAATGTAGAAGAGGTTGTGGCCACGAAGCATGGCAACTCACTTTCAAGGCAGCCTAAACCTAAGGAGAGTAGCTGAGCCCGACCTTTGAGGGTCAACGAAACCTCAACCGAGAAGAGAGCAGACTCAAGGTACGCACAATACACAACAAAGAGAAATGAACCAAAGTCAAAGGCCAGGGAGAAGTCGGCATTCCGACCCAAGTTCCAAGTATCCTACAAGGAATTGTTAGGCATGCTAGGGGTAGCGGACAAGCTGAAGTTTCGTCAGAAGACTAACGGGAATCTGGGGCCACGAAAGGATATCTGGTGCAAGTTCCACAAGGGGTTTAGGCACAACGTTGAGCGATGCATAGCTCTGGGTCACCAACTAGCGAGCTTGGTGAAGGAAGGGTTCCTGAAGGAGTACCTTGAGGCTAATTAGGAAGAGCCAAAGGGAAAAGTTGCCCTCAGGGACTAAGTGCATGGGATACCAATCCATGGAGAGTTGAACACCATCTGGGAAAGATTTTCAGGAGGAGGGAGCTCTGCTTCCAAGTGTAAGCAATACATACGAGTAGTGATGTCCCCTGGACGCGAGGAGACCTAACCACCCACCAGAGCCCGATTTGTGCTTCACGAGCTCTGACTTGGAAGACGTGGTTCCGCACGAGGATGATCCGGTGGTGATATCTTTTGTCACCATGGGAAGGAAGGTACATAGAGTTCTCATTGACCAGGGGAGCTCAACAGATGTGATGTTCTGGTCAATGCTCAACAGTTTGCAGTTGTCTTCCGACCAGCTGAAGCCATGTGATGGGTGCTTTGTTGGCTTCACGAGAGATCAGATGGAGGTTTAAGGGTACATTGAGCCAAGGACAACTTTTGGGCACCTCGGCTAGGAAGATTATTGTAAGGTACATTGTAGTTAATGCATCTTCAGCTTATAACTTGCTTTTAGGGAGACCTTCCCTAAACAGGTTGGATGTGGTAGCCTCCACGACACACATGAAGATGAAGCTACCTTTTCTCGAGGGAGTAATAACCATCAGTTCTTACCAGAAGATGGCACGAAAATTCTACGAGAGTAGCTTGTAAAATAGGAGAGGAACCTACGCAATCACTATTCAGGCTAGAGATCTAGAATGGATCGCGCAAGTTGAAGTCGCCAATGAAGGGCTACCTGGACTTGCTGGTGAGGTTCGGGAGAGGGAGATAGAAGGAAAGAAGTTCAAGCTCAACACCTCAATATGCAAAGAGTTGCAAGATAAGATAGTCGAGGTCATATCAAAGCACATGGATGCTTTCGCATGGTCATCTGCGGACATGCCTGGGATAAACCCAGATCTTTTATGCCATAGGCTTACTATGGATTAAAAGATGAGACCAATGGTTAAGAGGAGGAGAAAGTTCAACGAGGATAAGCACCTCATCATTAGAGAAGAGACTCGGAAGCTCCTGAAGGCTGATCACGTAAGGGAAATCCAATACCTTGAGTGGTTGGCGAATATCGTGTTGGTGCAGAAGGCCAACGGGAAGTGGAGGATGTGCGTCAACTTCACCGACCTGAACAAGGCTTGTCCCATGGATTCTTATCCGCTTCCAAGTATAGACTCCTTAGTGGACAAGGCCTCAGGTTGTCGATTGTTGAGCTTCCTATATGCATTCTCGAGGTATAACTAGATCCATAGGCACCCGAGGGACGAGAGTAAGACTGCCTTTATGGCTTAGTTCGCCAGGTACTGTTACAATGTCATGCTATTTGGCCTTAAGAATGTTGGCGCCACCTACCAGAGGTTGATGGACAGGATCCTCGTCCCAATGTTGGGGCGAAACGTACAGGCATATGTAAACGACATTATCGTCACTTTAGAAGAGAAAGATCAACATATTGTTGACTTAGAGGAGCTATTCACGACAATAACTAAGTATAATTTGAAGTCGAACCTACAAAGGCCAAGACAGTTAAGAGGAATGTCGGGAAGTATACCTTCATAGATGGCAAGTTGTTCCGTCATGGTTATACCCACATAATCCTCACTTGCGTAAGTGGGGATCAGTGCATCTGTATCATGGAAAAGCTTCACGAAGGCATCTATAGAAGCCATATCGAATGAAGATATCTTTCGTTAAAGGTCGTCCGAGTTGGGTTGGGTATTATATGCCGACTATGAAGTAGGATTGTGTGAAGCATGCATAACGATGTGAGTAGTGTCAGAAGCATGCTGATAGGAATCACGCACCAGCCGAGGAGTTGCAGTCAATTTACAGCCCGTGGCCTTTCCATGCCTGGGGAATAGACATCCTAGGTCCTTTCTCTTTGGAAATACGTCAGATGAAGTATCTCATAGTGGCCATCGAATACTTCATCAAGTGGAATGAAGTCGAGCCAGTCGCACAAATAACTGCTCACAATGTGCCACATTTTGTGTGGAAGAATATTGTATGTCGTTTTGGGATTCCTAGACACCTAGTGTCTGACAACGAAACCCAATTTACTAGTCAACAATAGTGTAAGTTGTGTTTGGAGCTTGGGATAAAGTAGATATTCGCCTCATTAGAGCATCCTCAGACAAATGGCTAGGTTGAGTCAGCCAATAGAGTCTTGTTGGGAGGGTTGAAGAGGAGGTTAAAGAAGGCCAAAGGAATTTTGCATAGACGAGGTGCTCGGGAATGGAGTGTACAGGCTAGAAATCTTGGAGGGGGGAGCCATTCCTCGAATGTGGAATGCGACAAATCTCAAGTTTTATATCAGCTAAGGTATTTTGGTTTAATGCTTTCTTTTTTAACAATGTGATGATAAAGGTGATGCTCTTTTTCCCTTTAAAGGGTTTTTTAACGAGGTCATCTTATGATAAGTTTGCTCTTGAAAGATTATGCATTAGTTTTGTTTATTTGTTTAGAGTTAGCACATGATAAGACGACCTATCTCGGTAAGATTATCCGACTAGACGCCCTGGGTGTAAATTGACTATCTATTGACATATAAGAGGACATGTCTCGGTAAGAGTATCCAAGTAGGCGTCCTATGTGAAAATTGATTATCTATTGACAAATAAGACAACCTGTCTCGGTAAGATTATCCGAGTAGGCACCCTGTGTGAAAATTGATTATCTATTGACAGATAAGACAACCTGTCTCGGTAAGATTATCCGAGTAGGCACACTGTGTGTAAGTTGATTAGCTATTGACAGATAAGATGATCTATCTTGGTTAGATTATCCGAGTAGGCACTCTCTGTGTAAGTTGATTAGCTATTGTCAGGTAAGACGACCTAGCTCGGTGTCAGTACGACTACCTGAGTAGAGGCGCTATGCAGTTTAATTTTTTATGGTTAAGTTGTTTGATTTGAGGTAAGGTAAGACAACCTAACTCTGCGTAAGAACGAGTAATAGGCGCTTTGCAAGCAGATGTCATGGTTTAAGTTTTTTCGATGCATGGTAAGTCGGGCTATCTCGGTGAGTGAATTATCAAATGATCAGTTGAGTAGGCACTCTGCGAAACAAAGCTTGGTGAGATCAAGATATATGACCCCGAGTCAAGTTTGTGGGATACACTTATGCAAGTCGAGAGTAAGCATAGCCTTGTCGTAGCTACGGGTGTATAGTTCATCAAAACGTTAGTTCTTTGTTCGTTGAGGACTCCACGATTTTTCATGCTTAGATTTTGCCTACATTACATTCTTGTTATCTTTATTACTTTATGCTTAAGAGGTAGAAAAGGGTTAGTGTAAGTAATAGTGTGTCCGCATGTGTGTGATAGAAGTTGTTATACTTGAGCTCATTTGTTATATGATAAGTTAAGTAGCGAGCACCCATGAATAAAGGTGCACAAGATTCTCTTCTGTTGTTAGCACCGTGAGTAAAGGTGCCCGTATACAGAATATTTTTCTATTATATATATTTTCAGTTGAGATTATATTCTCGTAAGTCTCTTCGCCTAGTCAAACTCGGCTCGAGCCTGGGGGGATTGTGTATAGGACAAGAATTCTCGAGACCTCGGTCCAAGTATTTGGGGAAGGTTCGCTTGGCGTTTGGGCTCTAGAGGTGGGTCGGGAGCTCGACCCAAGTAGGGGTCAGCCCAGGAAAGGTAATTAAGATAAAAGATAAAGAGATATTTTATTTGTTGTGATATTATTCTGAAGATGAAAGATATAATTATTATTGTTTAAATTTGTTATCATATTATTCCGAAGATAAAGCGATATTTTATCTCTTTTTGATAATATGCAAGTTAGTTACATATATTTTAGATGTTGTGATATTATTCGGAAGATGAAAGATATAATTGTTATTGTTTAAAACTGTTATCATATTATTCTGGAGATAAAGTGATATTTTATCTCTTGTGATAATATGCAAGTTACTTATATATATTTTATGTATTGTGATATTATTCTGAAGTTGAAATATATAATTGTTATTGTTTAAATCTGTTATCATATTATTCTGAAGAAAAAGAGATATTTTATCTCTTGTAATAATATGTAAGTTAGTTATATATTAATTAATACATGTTAGTTACATATTAATTAATAGTTGTTGAGAATAAAAGAGGAGCACCCGAGAATAATGGTGCACATAACAAAATGTTCTGCTATTAGCACCTGAAGATAACTTATGCCCATGAGCAGGTGGTTTTTTGTTATTATTTTATGCTTTCAATAGAGATTATATTCTCGTGAATGAAAGCTCTTAGAGGAATACCTATAAAAGGGGTTTGAGACCTCCGGTAAAGGTACATTGTTTCTTAATACTAGACTGAAACTCAAATACTAATCTGATTTTAGTAAGCTCTCACTGACTTGATCGTTGGAGTGTGATCAACAAGCAGAGCCCCATCTATCCCAACAGAGCCACGTTCTAGTGCGACAAGAAGACGCATAATAGAATCTATAGGAGTTAGGTTAGAAGCAGAGCTTTCCACTCAAGTCAACCGACAAGAACAACTTTTGTTATTAAAAAAATTTATAAAATAGTTTATAAATTGGTATCTAACATTTATCGAGCTAAGTAATTCAATTATAGTTAAGTGTAAGGATTAATTTAAAATTTAAAAGTTAATGTTAATTTAATTTCATGTTAGTGAAATATTTAATGTTTTTAAATTTAAATTTGATTTGGAGGAAAATTTTAAATATTGGAATGAGAACTTCAACTCCATCATTAATAAGTTGGAAACTTTTTACAAACAATTTTAATGCGATGACAAAGTCTTACTCTGTATAATGTTGACGAGTTCCACAATAAAAATGATGTTTGTTATGTAGTGGGTTGCGCTATGGTGATTGTGGTTGTGGATGGTAGTGGAATTCAATAGTAGTGGTTGTGAACTCATTTAGAATATAGTAGAAGAACTTTCAACTTGATTATCAAAGTGTGTTGGATGCATGTATTGAATTTAAGCATTGACATAAAGTGGTGTTGCAAATGTTAGAATAAATGGCCTTAAACGATAAGGGAAGTGAATTGTTTAAGAGGGATTTTTTAAAACTTTTTGAGGTTCAATGAAACTCTTTGTATAAATCAAGAACAGGAATCAAATTAGCTAAGAATTTAAGCAGTTATACAGTAAAGCAACAAAAAAACAATCGGTTGTTTCTTCAAAACAATCGGTTGTTTATATCAGCAAAGCCTAAAACAGAAATTAAATGAGTTCGGGGTAAGAGAGAATCACACAAACAGCTTATATTGGTTCACTCTTAAACCAAGAGCTACATCCATTCCCCATAATACCATTGGGTAATCCACTAAGCAATCAAACCAGATTACAAAACACAAACCACCAAGTAGTGATCTTGAAACCTTCAAGAAACACACTACCTTTGGCACACCACACCAAGAGTATTGATCTTGAACACCTCAAGAACACACAATACTCCTTGGCAACACAACACCAGAAATACAGTAGGTTTAAAGAGGATTACACCTGATCACAATACAATCTGAATTGAATACAATTGCAATCCTATTCCACTCTCTCTTGAAAACTCAAAGCTTGATGTGAACCTTAAAATCTTAGAATCAAATCTATCAAAATTGAATTTCTCAAAACTGTTCCTTACTTGTTTGAAAACATAAACAAACCATTTATATTTTCCAAATATTAGTCAAAGCATTTAATGAAGGAGCGTATTCAGTTAGAAACCATTTAAAACAGATTCACCAATCAAAATTGAATTTTGTTAGGATTTTCAAAGAAACAATCGATTGATTTATCGGAACAATCGATTGATTTGGCTTGACAGCAAAGTCAACCAAGTCAAACCTTTTTTCAAAACCTTATAAGAACAAAACAACCGGTTGATTCGATAAAACAACCTGTTCTTTTTCACTTAGTTGAAAAACATTTCATTTTAAAAAGCTTTTCAAGTCCGATCAAATCTGGATTCAAACAAGGAGTGGATTACATAGAATTCTACCCCAGATCCCACCCAAACACAACAGCAACACCAGCCTTTCATCAAACACCTTGGATATGGATTCTTCAAAGCACTTGATCACTCTTGATCAATAGTAAGATTCACTGAAAATAAGTTAAAGAAGATATCAGCTGAGTTGGATGCAAATTAGTGTCTTTTATCGTCCAAAGTAGGTTGTGGTGCAGGTGTCATGAATTTTTAAGCTACAAAGTGTTAGAATAGATGGCTTTAAACTAGAGGGGGGGTGAATTGTTTAAAGAGGATTTTTCGTAAACTTTTAAAACAAGAATGAAATTATCTCACGAAACAATTGATTCAGAAATTCAGTTTGCCAAAATAGCAAGCAAAAGCTGCAGTACCAGAAAAACAATCGGTTGTTTCGCAGAAACAATCGGTTGTTTATACCAGCAAACAACAAAATAAAATTGAATTTAAAGAGTTAGAGATAGAGAGATTGTACACAATTGTTTATACTGGTTCACTCCAAACCCAGAGCTACATCTAGTCTTCTCATAAACCCTGAGGAAATCCACTAAGCAATCACACCTTGATCACTTACACAACAACCAAGAGAATGACCTTGAACACCTCAAGAAACACACTCTCCTTGGCCAACACACCAACACTAAGATTGCTGATCTTGATCCCCTCAAGAACACACAGCCAATCTCAACAAACACATAAATGAAACTTGTTTAACTGAGTAAAAGGATTACACTTGTTACAGAAGATAATCTGAAATCAATACAAGCAGAATCCTATTCCATATACTTTGATCAATCACAAACTCTTACCAATCTCAGCTCTTTGAAAAACTCAAAAACTCTTAGCAAAAACTTGTCAAAGATTAATTCTCAAATCTGTTTTTCTGAATTTATTCAAAGATGTAGTTTGTTATCAAATCTTAACTGTTAGAAAAGATGACTTTAAACTAGAGGGGGGTGAATTGTTTAAAGAGGGTTTTCGCAAACTTTTCAAAACTAGAATGAATTTATCTCAGGAAACAATTGATTCAGAAATTCAGTTCGCCAAAACAACAAGCAAAAGCTGTAGTACCAGAAAAACAATCGGTTGTTTCGCATAAACAATCGGTTGTTTATACCAGCAAACAACAAATAAACTGAAATTAAAGAGTTAGAGATAGAGAGATTGTACACAGTTGTTTATACTGGTTCACTCCAAACCCAGAGCTACATTCAGTCTTCTTCGAACCCTGAGGAAATCCACTAAGTAATCACACCTTGATCACTTATACAACAACCAAGAGAATGAATTTGAACACCTCAAGAAACACACTCTCCTTGGTCAACACACCAACACTAAGATTGCTGATCTTGATCCCCTCAAGAACACACAGAAAATCTCAGCAAAACACAGAAACGAATACTTGTTCAACAGAGTACAAGGATTACACTTGTTACAGAAGATAATCTGAAATCAATAAAAGCAGAATCCTATTCCATACACTTTGATCAATCATAAACTCTTAGCAATCTCAGTTCTTTGAAAAACTCAAAAACTCTTAGGAAAAACTTGTCAAAGATTCTTAATTCTCAAATCTGTTTTTCTAAATATATTCAAAAGATGTAGTTTGTTATCAAATCTTAACAAACTCTTAAATTGCATTAAAAGATTGGTCAAAGCATTTAATGACTAGAGCGTAAGCAGTTAAATCATTTAAAGCTCAGTCAAACAGAAAACAATTTTTCTGTTATGGTCCCAAAACAAACAATCGGTTGTTTCCTCGAATCAATCGGTTTTTTTGGTACTTAACAGTTCAACCATTTTAAAAACAGTTTTCAATCTTTTTCTCAAAACACCTAAGTATAAACAATTGGTTGTTTTGACAAAACAATCGGTTGTTTTAACTTAGTTTGAAAACATTTTACTTTCACAAAGATTGAGAATGCTAATGCTTTAGATTTAATCAAAGGGTGGATTACAACATATAAACTACCCCAGAACTAAGCTAAACCAGCAAAGCAACATCAAGCACAGCCAAGGCTTCAACATCCTTCGAAGGGTTTGGATTCTTCAAAACTTGAACACCACTTGGTTCAACAATCTCCCCCTATTTGATGAAGACAAATCCCTGATGCTTGTGTTGTACCTGATTAAATCTGAAGCAGTTCCTGTAATAGAACTTTGAGCAAAACATTGAACTTCTGTTATTTTGTTAGCGCACAGATAAACAGTTAATAACCTTCAGAACTAAATATCAGAAAAAATATTACATAACCCAAGCTGTTTTAACCACTGAAAACAGAAACTTAAGACACAGCATATATCTCCCCCTATTTGTCTTCACAAATAGACAAAGATAAGATATAAAAAAAAATATTGTTTGGATTACATCAGAATTAAAGCAGCAACAGCAGAAAGAAAGAAATTTAAAAACCTGATGTAACAGCAAGAAAACAATTGATTGTTCTGATAACCAATCGGTTGTTTTTCCTTCATTCTTCTTCATTAGCAAACTGAAGATCAAAGATTTGATTCTGAACAGCTTCAATCTATTCATCCAGAGTCATGAATCTTGCATCCATGTTGTTGAATCTGTTATCAATGTTCTGGAAGTTGCTAACACATAGATCATGAAGATTCCTTTGATTCTCCCCAAAAGTATCAAGCCTATTGATCATGTATCTTTCAAAAGAAGACATGGTTGGCATTCCATCTTCCTGATCTCTAGCACCAGCACTAGGTCCAGCATCTTGATAATCTTCAGGTTGATCTTCATTTTGAACATCCATATCAGCAGGTTCATCTTGTTCAAGATTAGCAGCACCACTAGATGAGGCACCATGATCACCATCCTTGCTTATCCATTTTCCACATACTTTTGTAAAACTCATCTTGCTGAGTGATCCATTGCTCAACTCTTGAGTTGACTTGACCAACTCAGAAGTTTCATCTTCAAGATTAACTTCAAAATAGAGTAGAAATTTAGATACCAAAACAGCATATGGATAATGATAATCTCCTAACCTCATGGCTTTTTGCATGTGTTCTTTGATGATATGGATCCAATTGATTTTGATTTTCTTGGTGATGCAGAACATATATACCAGATCTTCTTCAGTTAGAACAGAATGATTACTCTCCCTTGGAGTTAGAATCCAAGTCACAATGAGAGCAAGCAATCTCTCATCAAGCTTTAGACCTCCAACCGAGCATGTACTTACTTGAGCATGTTGATTCTTCAAGCAACTCTTGTAGAATTGGATTTTGTTAAAATCCTTCACCACTCCAAGGTTTCCCTTGATGATTCTAAGACCAGAGAACTTGAGACCAGCAACAGTAGTCCATACTTCATGAGTTATCTCCATTTCTACACCTTTCACATGAGAAACTAGATTGTTTCCCTCAAACTTTAGGTTTGTGTAGAACACCCTCACCAAATCTGGATATATGTTTCCCTTCATCTCCAGGAACTTTCTGAGAGATTGATCCTTGAGCAGTCTTCTCACATTATCAAGCTTTTGATTTTTCAGCCAATCAAAGCATACAACCTTGGGGTTGTTTATCTTCTTGATACTTGTTTAATAACTATAATTCTCAATTAGATCATTGTCTCCAGAAAACCAGCCTTCTAGCCTTCCTCCAGACCTTACAGCCCTGGTTTTGACTCTCTTTGAGGTGGGAGGAGTTGATTCCATTATGGCAGAGACGAAAACAGAGAAGAACTCACTTCACAGATTTTTGCAAGAGATGTTGCAATTGGTTGTTCTTGTGGAAGAGATCTGCACCAGATTTTATAGCAGAAAATGAATCAATTAGCATTTAATTTTATTCATTGGGTACCTGATGTTCAGAGAGAGAGGACTTGACTATGCTTTGCACAGCAAAATGTCAGAAAAAGCTGAGAATCACATGGTCTTCACATGATATCTTTGACTAGTCATTAAGGCTCTTGAATTTCCAAGATTTTGGAATATTCTCCTTTATGACTGTTGTAACTTCTCTCTGAACATGTTCAACTTTCAACACAGATTCTTTAACCAAGATTCTCTCTTTGAATTGATCTGCAACGGATAGAAATTTAAACTAGCAATTAAAACAATTTCTTCATAGTGCTGTCAGACACAAAACAATCGGTTGTTTCGAAGAAACAATCGGTTGTTTTTCTGCAACAGTTAAAACTGTTTTTGAATTTTAACCATGAGCAGAAGGAGTTCAAAGCAGATGACATTGATCATAAAAAGATTGTTTAACCATGAGAAAGAACTTTGAAACAGAAATTAAGAACAAATAAAGGAAAGTCTTATCCATATATTAATTCTTCAATGAGCCATGTGCTTTATGATCAAGAAGCCTCTTTTCACTGTTGAGGTCTTTTGCACAGCATTGATTCAGCTTCAATGACTGTCTTTTTCTTCAAGAACTTGATCAGATGACTCAGTCCCTCCTTTTTCTTTAGTTTTCCTGCATAAAAGATTTCAATTAGCAAGATTTGGTCCCCTTACAAATTTGGGTCCGTTTGACTTCTCTTTGTAGTTAGAAACTTCACATCCCTTAGGAATCCACTTCATAAAACCTCTTGGAACAGAATATTTCCTTATTTTACAGAACCTAACAGAGTGGCCTTTCTTCATGCAGTAAAAGCATGTAACAACCGGTTGTTTCGTCTAAACAATCAGTTGTTTTTCTGATTTTCTTGAAAAACTTTTAGAAAACTTATCTTTCTTATTTTGTGGATTAAAGCCTAAACTAGCCTTTCCAAAAACACAGCTTTGAGATGCCAAGACATTCTCAAAGTTAGATTTCCCCTTTGAAAGCTTGTCCACAGTTTCAACAAGATAGTGAACCTTTTTCTCAAGATTTTCACAATTTTCGCAAATGAGAGTATCACACTTGCAAGAAGTATTTTTGAAATGGTTTTCCAATTTTTCAAAATCACTTTTTGCTTTTTCCAGATCTTCTTCAAGTAATTTAACTCTCTTTTCAAGCCAACTGTTAAGATCTTTCAATCGGTTGTTTGAAAGAACCAATCTATTAGCTTCATCATGTGTTTCTTGAAAAGCTTCAAGCAATTCACTGTAATTTTGTTCATTTAAGGAAGCACATGAACTTACCTCACTTGAGCTGCAAGATTCATCATCATTTTCAGCTACCAAGCATATGTTTGCTTTCTCATCTTCACTTGATGAAGAACTTGATGTTGACACCTCATTTTCATCCTAAGCTATGTAGGCTCTTTTTGTCTTGCCTTTCTTCTCTTTGTAGTTAGACTTTTTCTTTTTTCTCTTGTTTGGAAAATCTGCCTTTATATGACCTTGCTCACCACAACCAAAACAAGTATAGTTATTTGAATTAAAATCATTGGATTTCTTGTTTCCATACCTATCTTTGTTGTTGTCTTTGTTGCGGTTTCTCTTTAGGCATTTGCTGAACTTTTTTGACAGCAAGCTAAGGTTTTCCTCATCACTATCATCACTGGAATCTTGCTTTCCCCTGTGCTTGGATGCTTTCAAGGCTATGCTCCTTGTGTGCTTATCTTCACTCTCTTGAACATTGAGTCATTCATCTCTAGCTCATGTTCCCTAAGCTTTCCAAACAAAGAAGCAACACTTAATGATGTTAGATCTTTAGATTCGGAAATAGCAGTTACCTTTGGTTGCCATGCTCTATCAAGATATTTCAAGATCTTGATGTTCAGCTCTTCTTTATCAAAGGTCTTGTCAAGGCTCATAAGGTGATTGATGATGTGCGTGAATCTTTTCTGCACCTCAGAAATTGTTTCTCCTTTAAGCATTCTAAACATCTCATACTCTTGGATAAGAGCATGCTTTCTAGCTCTTTTCACCTCATTTGTTCCTTCATGAGTGACTTCCAAAGTGTCCCACATTTCTTTTGATGATTTGCATTGCGAGACCCTGAAAAACTCATCAAAATTTAAAGCAGAGGTTATAATACTTTTGGCAATGCAATCGAATTTGGCCTTTTTGCTTTCTGCATCAGTCCATTGAGACCATGGTTTCTCAATGATAGATCCATCCTTTTCAAACTTTGGGACAAAAGGACCATTTTCAATTGCATCCCAAATTCCTTTGTCAAGAGATTCCATAAACATTTTCGTTCTTACTTTCCAAAATTGGTAGTTCAAACCACAAAACAGAGGTGGTATGTTAATTGAAGCACCTTCCCCAAAAGGTAGTCTATCAGCCATTTAAACAAGGTTTTTAGGATCAACTTTAATAACTTTCAAGAACCAAGCTCTTGATGCCAATTGTTAGAATAGATGGCTTTAAACTAGAGGGGGGGTGAATTGTTTAAAGAGGATTTTCGTAAACTTTTAAAACAAGAATGAAATTATCTCAAGAAACAATTGATTCAGAAATTCAGTTCGCCAAAATAGCAAGCAAATGCTGCAGTACCAGAAAAACAATCGGTTGTTTCGCATAAACAATCGGTTGTTTATACCAGCAAACAACAAAATAAAACTGAATTTAAAGAGTTAGAGATAGAGAGATTGTACACAATTGTTTATACTGGTTCACTCCAAACCCAGAGCTACATCCAATTTTCTCATAAACCCTGAGGAAATCCACTAAGCAATCACACTTTGATCACTTACACAACAACCAAGAGAATGACCTTGAACACCTCAAGAAACACACTCTCCTTGGCCAACACACCAACACTAAGATTGTTGATCTTGATCCCCTCAAGAACACACAGCCAATCTCAGCAAACACAGAAACGAAACTTGTTTAACAGAGTACAAGGATTACACTTGTTACATAAGATAATCTGAAATCAATACAAGCAGAATCCTATTACATACACTTTGATCAATCACAAACTCTTAGCAATCTCAGCTCTTTGAAAAACTCAAAAACTCTTAGCAAAAACTTGTCAAAGATTAATTCTCAAATCTGTTTTTCCGAATTTATACAAAGATGTAGTTTGTTATCAAATCTTAACAAACTCTTAAATTGCATTAAAAGATTAGTCAAAGCATTTAATGACTGGAGCGTAAGCAGTTAAAACATTTAAAGCTCAGTCAAAGATAAAACAGTTTTTCTGTTATGGTCCCAAAACAAACAATCGGTTGTTTCCTCGAATCAATCGGTTGTTTTGGTTCTTAACAGTTCAACCATTTTAAAAACAGTTTTCAATCTTTTTTCTCAAAACACCTAAGTATAAACAATCGGTTGTTTCGACAAAACAATCGGTTATTTTAACTTAGTTTGAAAACATTTTACTTTCACAAAGATTGAGAATGCCTATGCTTTAGATTTAATCAAAGGGTGGATTACAACATCCAAACTACCCCAGAACTAAGCTAAATCAGCATAGCAACATCAAGCACAGCAGAGGCTTCAACATCCTTCAAAGAATTTGGATTCTTCAAAGCTTGAACACCACTTGGTTCAACATAAAGGAATGTCGGTAAGGTTCCTCACATGACTAATTATAATTGCTTGCAACTCTCAGGTGGTGGATTTTGTTGTGTAAGTGGATCTTGTAGTAGTTGCAACATTGCTAAAAATATATGGAATTGACCCTGTACCATTCTATATAGTCTTGAGTGTGGAACAAAGGTCAATGTAGAAAACCAAACAATGATAATTTGTAGTGGTTATCCCACATGTTGACCCACTTCAAACCCTTTGTTTGTTAATTTCCATCTAGTCGTCCTGCATGTTATTTTTTTGAACTTGCCCTAGTTGTTAAACAGGGCAGGGATCTTTTGAAAAACCAAATTGTAACTTAACTCTGTCGATTTGGTTTCATTCAACTACTAATAAGAAAATAATGGAACTGCATGATATCTAAAATTTAACATCCTTGAAGGTTTCAACTTAGGTGGATGCTTGTAAGTCTTTATATGGATTCACTACAAAAAAAAAATGGATTTACCTATGGAAGAGATTCGTAGGTAACAACAAAAATATAGCAAAGATTTGCTTCTTCATCTCCTGAAGAGGAGCAAGAGGAAGAACCTTCCTTATCTTACCAAGCAGTGTAGGCTTTCTTAGCTTTTCCTTTCTTTCTTGCTCTTCTTTCTTCATTCTCATTGTTGGGGCAATCAACTTTAATATGTCACTGTTTACACAACCAAAGTAGGTATATTTGTTAGAGTTAAAATCATTGAGTTTGTTGCTATTATACCTTTTGAAAGATTTATTCTTGTTGTTGTTTTTCTTCAGGAATTTGCTTAATTTCCTGGTCAGCAAGCTTAGTGTTTCTCCTTCACTGTCATCACTTGAGTCTTGACTATTTTTATTGTTGAACCAAGTAGTGTTCAAGCTTTGAAGAATCCAAACCCTTTGAAGGATGTTGAAGGCTAGGTTGTGCTTGTTGTTGCTGAGTTGTCCTAGATAGGATCTGGGGTAGATTGTGTATGTAATCCACTCTTTGATTGAATCCAAAGCATAGGAATTCTCAATCTTTCTAAAAGAAAAGTGTTTTTCAAACTATGTGAAAAACAACCAACTATTTTGTCGAAACAACCGATTGTTTTATTATACTTAGGTGTTTTTAGAAAAGATTGAAAACTGTTTTTCAAATGGTTGAGCTGTTAAAACCAAAACAACCGATTGATTCGAGGAAACAACCGATTGTTTGTTTTGGTACCAAAACAGAAAAACTGTTTTGTGCTTTGATTGAGCATTAAATGATTTTCTAACTGTTTACGCTCCAGTTTTTAATGCTTTGATCAATCTTTAAATGCAATTAATAGTTTGTTAAGATTTGATAACAAACAACATATTTCATATATTCAGAAAAACAGATTTGAGTTTTAAAACAAAAAACAATGCAGATTTTGAGATTTTGAGAAGTTGAGATTGCTTAGAGATTGATATTGATCAAAGTGTGAGAGATAGGATTTCTGCTTGTATTGATTTCAGATTTGTTTCTGTAACAAGTGTAATCCTTGTATCTGTTAAACAAGAATCTTTGTGTGGTTGCTGAGAAGTGTTGTGTGTTCTTGAGGGGATCAAGATCAGCATTCTTAGTGTTGGTGTGTTAGCCAAGAGAAGTGTGTGTCTTGAGGGGATCAAGGTCACTTTCTTGGTTGTGTTGTAAGTGATCTAGGTTTGATTGCTTAGTGGAATTCCTCAGTGGTTTCTGAGAAGACTGGATGTAGCTCTGGGTTTAGAGTGAACCAGTATAAACATTTTTGTGCATTCTCTCTATCCTTAACTCTTTAAATTCAGTTTTGATTTTGTAAACTGGTATAAACAACCGATTATTTCTGCGAAACAACCGATTGTTTTTCTGGTGCTGTTGTTTTTGCTTATTGTTTTGGCAAACTGGATTCCTTATCAATTGTTTCTTGAGATAATTTCATTCTTGACTTAAAAGTTTTCGAAATCCCTCTTTAAACCATTCACCCCCCCCCCTCTAGTTTAAAGCCATCCATTCTAACAATTGGCATCAAGAGTTTGGTTCTTGAAAGTTATTCAAGTTGATCCTAAAACTGTTTTTTTTAAATGGCTAATAGACTACCTTTTCGGGAAGGTGCTTCAATCAACAGACCACCTCTGTTTTGTGGTTTGAACTACCAATTTTGGAAAGTAAGAATGAAAATCTTTATGGAATCACTTGACAAAGGAATTTGGGATGCAATTGGAAATGGTCCTTTTGTCCCAAAGTTTGAAAAAGATGGATCTTTCATTGAAAAGCCTTGGTCTCAATGGACTGATTCAGTAAGCAAGAAGGCCAAATTCGATTGCATTGCCAAAAATATAATAACCTCTGCTTTAAATTCTTATGAGTTTTTCAGGGTCTCTCAATGCAAATCATCAAAAGAAATGTGGGACACCTTGGAAGTAACTCATGAAGGTACAAATGAGGTAAAGAGAGCTAGGAAGCATACTCTAATCCAAGAGTATGAGATCTTCAGAATGCTCAAAGGTGAAACAATTGCTGAGGTGCAGAAAAGATTCACGCACATCATCAATCATCTCATGAGCCTTAACAAGTTCTTTGAAAAGGAAGAGCTAAACATCAAGATCTTGAAATGTCTTGATAGAGCATGGCAACCCAAGGTAACTGCTATTTCCGAATCTAAAGATATAACATCCTTGAGTATGGCTTCTTTGTTTGGTAAGCTTAGGGAACATGAGTTAGAGATGAATCGACTCAATGTTCAAGAAAGCGAAGACAAGCACGTAAGGAGCATAGCCTTAAAAGCTTCCAAGCACAAAGGAAAACAAGAATCCAGTGATGATAGTGATGAGGAAAACCTTAGCCTGCTGTCAAGAAAGTTCAGCAAATTCTTAAAGAGGAACCTCAACAGGGACAACAACAAAGATAGGTATGGAAACAAGAAATCAAATGATTTTAATTCCAATAACTATACTTGTTTTGGCTATGGTGAACAAGGTCATATAAAGGTAGATTGTCCAAAAAAGAGCAAGGAGAAAAAGCCTAGCAACAAGGAAAAGAAAGGCAAGACACAGAGAGCCTACATAGCTTGGGATGAAAATGAGGTATCATCATCAAGTGAAGATAAGAAAGCAAACATCTTCTTGATTGCTGAAGAAGATGATGAATCATGTAGCTCAAGTGAGGTAAGTTCATGTGCTTCTTTAAATGGACAAAATTATAGTGAATTGCTTGAAGCTTTTCAAGAAACTCATGATGAAGCTAATCGATTGGTTCTTTCAAGCAACCGATTGAAAGAACTTAACAGCTGGCTGGAAAAGAGAGTGAAATCACTTGAAGATGAGATTGAAAAATCAAAAGACGATTTCAAAAATCTAGAAAATCATTTCAAATATTCTTCTTGCAAGTGTGACACTCTCATTTGCGAAAATTGTGAAAATCTTGAGAAAAAGGTTCATTATCTTGTTGACACTGTGGACAAGATTTCAAAAGGGAAATCTAACTTTGAGAATGTCTTGGCATCTCAAAGCTGTGTTTTTGGAAAGGCTGGTCTAGGTTTCAATCCACAAAACCAACAAGATAAGTTTTCAATTTTTTTTTAAGAAAGCCAGTAAAACAACCGATTGTTAAATCGAAACAACCGGTTGTTACATGCTTTTATTGCATGAAGAAGGGCCATTCGGTTAGATTCTGCAAAATAAGAAAGTTCTCTGTTCCTAGAGGCTACATGAAATGGATTCCTAAAGGATGTGAGGTTCCAAATGAAAAAAAAGAAATCAATTGGACCCACATTTGTGAAGGGACCAAATCTTGTTGCTTGAACTCGTGCTTGTGCAGGAATTCTAAAGAAGTGTGAAGGACTGAGTCATCTGATCAAGTTTTTGGAAGAAAAAGACCAACATTGAAGTTGAATCAATGTTCTGCATCTGTCCAAAGGCCCTCAACAGTTAAAAGAGGTTTCTTGATCACTAAGCACATGGCTCATTGAAAGAACAACATAAAGGATAAGACCTTCCTTTCTTTGTTCTTAATTTCTGTTTTAAAGTTCTTTTTCATGTTTAAATATCTTCTTTAAAATGCTTAACTTCATATGCTTTGAACTCTTTCTGCTCATGGTTAAAATTAAAAATCAGTTTTAACTGCTGCAGAAAAACAATGATTGTTTCTTTGAAACAACCGATTGTTTTGAGTCTGACAGCATTGTAAAGAAATCAATTTAATTTCTATTTTGAATTTCTATCCGTTGCAGATCAATTTAAAGAGAGAATTCTTGGTCAATGAACCTATGTTGAAAGCTGATCACGTACAGAGAGAAGTTACAACAGTCATAAAGGAATATATTCCAAAATCTTGGAAATTCAAGAGCCTTAATGACTAGTCAAAGATAACGTGTGAAGACCATGTGATTTTCAGCTTTTTCTGACGTTTTCTATGCAGGGCAAGGTCAAGTCCTCTCTCTCTGAAAATCTGGTACCCACTCATGACATTGAATGCTTTTTAATTCTATTACTGCTATAAAATCTATTGCAACTGATCTCTTCCACAAGAACAACCAATTGCAACATCTCTTGCAAAATCTGTGAGTGAGTTTTTCTCTGTTTTCTTCTCTGCCATCATGGACTCAACTCCTCCCACCTCAAAGAGAGTCAAAACCAGAGCTGTAAGGTCTGGAGGAAGGCTAGAAGGATGGTTTTCTGGAGACAATGATCTAATTGAGAGATATAGGTTTGAAACAAGCACCAAAGTGATAAACAACCCCAAGGTTGTGTGCTTTGATTGGCTGAAAAGCCAAAAGCTGGACAATGTAAGGAGGCTGCTCAAAGATCAATCTCTCAGAAAGTTCCTGGAGATGAAGGGAAACATCTACCCAGATTTAATAAGGGTGTTCTACACAAATCTCAAGTTTGAAGGAAACAACCTAGTTTCTCATGTAAAAGGTGTAGATATGGAGATAACCCATGAGGTATGGGTTGTTGTTGCTGGTCTAAAGTACTCAGGCCTCAGGATTAACAAGGGAAACCTTGGAGTAGTTGAGGATTTCAACAAAATCCAATACTACAAAAGTTGCTTGAAGAACCAACATGCTCAAGTTAGGACTTGCTCGGTTGGAGGCCTAAAGCTTGATGAAAGGTTGCTAGCCCTCATTGTGACTTGGATTCTAACACCAAGGGGGAGCAATCATTCTGTTCTTACTGAGGAGGATCTGATGTACATCTTCTGCATAATGAAGAAGATCAAAATTAATTGGATCCACATCATCAAAGAGCACATGCAAAAGGCAATGAGGTTAAGTGACTATCATTATCCATATGCTGTTTTGATTTCTAAATTTCTGCTCTATTTTGAAGTGAACCTAGAGAATAAAACATCTGAGTTGGTCAATTCAACTCAAGAGTTGAACAATGGATCACTCAACAAAATGGGTTTTACCAAAGTAGGTGGCAAATGGATTAGCAAAGATGGTGACTTTGGTGCCTCATCTAGTGTTGTTGTTGATCATGAACAAGATGAACCTGCTGATATGGATTTTCAACATGAAGATCTACCTGAAGCACATCAAGATGCTGGACCTAGTGCTGGTGCTGGGAATCAAGAAGAAAGGATGCAAACCATGTCTCCTTTTTTAGAGACTCATGATGAATAGGCTTGATAGCTTTGAGGAGAATCAAAGGAATCTCCATGATCTCTGTGTCAGCAATTTCCAGAGGATTGATAACAGGTTTGACAGCATGGATGCACGCTTCATGACTCTATATGAACAGATCGAGGTTGTACAAAATCAAATCATTGATCTTCAATATGCTGATGATGATGAATGAAGAAAAACAACTGGTTGATGTATCGAAACAACCAATTGTTTTTTTGGTGGATGTATCAGTTTTTCTTTTTGCTGCTTTTGCTGTTTAATTCTGATGTATTCAAAACAATTATCTTGTGTTATCTCTTCTTTTTGTCTATTTGTGAAGACAAATAGAGGGAGATATATGTTGTGTTTGATTTCAGTTTTTTTTTTTTTTTTGCAAAACAGTTTGTATGAGTGAAACCTCATAGGATTTTGCTCCTATATTTGTTTGTTGTTTACTCTGATATTATGCTCTGAATTTCTGTACTTGTTTTTGTGCTAACCAAATAGCAGAAGTTCTATGCTTTGCTTAAAATTGTATCTTGCAGGAACTGCTTCAGATTCAATCAGATACAACACAAGCATCAGAGATTTGTCTTCATCAAATAGGGGGAGATTGTTGAACTAAGTAGTGTTCAAGCTTTGAAGAATCCAAACCCTTTGAAGGATGTTGAAGGCTAGGTTGTGCTTGTTGTTGCTGAGTTGTCCTAGATAGGATCTGGGGTAGATTCTGTATGTAATCCACTCTTTGATTGAATCCAAAGCATAGACATTCTCAATCTTTTTAAAAGAAAAGTGTTTTTCAAACTAAGTGAAAAACAACCGATTGTTTTATACTTAGGTGTTTTTAGAAAAGATTAAAAATTGTTTTTCAAATGGTTGAGCTGTTCAAACCAAAACAATCGATTGATTCGAGGAAACAACCGATTGTTTGTTTTGGTACCATAACAGAAAAACTGTTTTGTGCTTTGACTGAGCATTAAATGATTTTCTAATTGTTTACGCTCCAGTTTTTAATGTTTTGACCAATCTTTAAATGCAATTAATAGTTTGTTAAGATAGCAAACAACATCTTTCATATATTCAGAAAAACAGATTTGAGTTTAAAAAAAAATGCAGATTTTGAGATTTTGAGAAGTTGAGATTGCTTAGAGATTGAGATTGATCAAATTGTGTGAGATAGGATTTCTACTTGTATTGATTTCAGATTTGTTTCTGTAACAAGTGTAATCCTTGTATCTGTTAAACAAGAATCTTTGTGTGGTTGCTGAGAAGTGTTGTGTGTTCTTGAGGGGATTAAGATCAACATTCTTAGTGTTGGTGTGTTGGCCAAGAGAAGTGTGTGTCTTGAGGGGATCAAGGTCACTTTCTTGGTTGTGTTGTAAGTGATCTAGGTTTGATTGCTTAGTGGAATTCCTCAGTGGTTTCTGAGAAGACTGGATGTAGCTCTGGGTTTAGAGTGAACCAGTATAAACATTTGTGTGCATTCTCTCTATCCTTAACTCTTTAAATTCAGTTTTGATTTTGTAAACTGGTATATACAACCGATTGTTTTTGCGAAACCACCGATTGTTTTTCTGGTGCTGTTGTTTTTGCTTATTGTTTTGGCAAACTAGATTCCTTATCAATTGTTTCTTGAGATAATTTCATTCTTGACTTAAAAGTTTTCGAAATCCTTCTTTGAACCATTCACCCCCCCCCCCTCTAGTTTAAAGCCATCCATTCTAACATTTGTGTCTAGCAACCTTCAGGGCAATGTTCCTCGCATGCTTATCCTTACTTTCTTGAACATTCAGCCTGTTCATCTATAAGTCATGTTCTCTAAGCTTTCCAAACAGTGAAGCTGGGGTCATGGATGTTAAATCCTTAAACTCAAAGATTGTTGTGACCTTGGGTTGTCAAGATCTGTCTAGGAACTTGAGGATTTTGATATTGAGTTCCTCTTTTTCAAATATCTTCCTAAGACTCATGAGGTAGTTGACAATATGGGTAAACCTATTTTGTACTTCAGCAATTGTCTCCTCTTTCTGCATCCTAAACATCTCATACTCTTGAATGAAAACATGCTTCCTTGCTTTTTTCACGTTATTTGTTCCTTCATGAGTGACTTCTAGAGTATCCCACATTTCCTTTATTGATTCACATTGTGACACCCTGAAAAACTCATCAAAACTTAAGGCAGATGTAATAATATTCTTTGCAATACAATCATATTGAGCCTTTTTGCTTTCATGCTCAGTCCATTGGGACTAAGGTTTTTCATAAATCACTTTATCATTTTCAAGCATAGGAACAAAATGACCATTTTTAATTGCATCCCAAATTCCTTTATCAATAGATTCTACAAAGATCTTCATCCTTACCTTCTTCCAGAACTGGTAATTTACACCACAGAACAAAGGTGGTCTATTAATAAATGCATCATCCCCAAAGGGTAGTTTATCAGCCATGAAAAACATTTTTGGATCAAAACTTGAATGACTTTCAAGAACCTAACTTTGATACCAATTGTTAGAATTGTAAGCCTTAAACAAGAGGGGGGTGAATTGTTTATAAAAGATTTTTGCAAATACTGAAGGTATAGAAGAAACCAATGAAGAATCAAAGAGAAAGAAACCCAGTTAGCCAAGTGCGTAGAAATCATAGGAATGAGGAGCCCTTCCACTGTGAAGGAAGTGCAACAGTTGACTGGACAGATGGTCACCCTATCCCAGTTCTTATCAGCAGGAGAAGATAAGGGGTACCCTTACTTCCAGTCTTTGAAGAAGAACAACCGCTTCACGTGGACTAGAGAATGTGAAGAGGCATTCCTCAAGCTGAAGGAGTACGTGGCTAGCCCGCTTGTCCTTTGTAAGTCGTTGCCAGGTAGTCCCCTTTGTCTCTATTTTGCAGTTACAGATCGAGCGATCAACTCAGTCATTTTGCAAGAGCAGGATCAGGTTCGGAAGCCCATATACTTCTTGAGCAAGATGTTATTGGGGCCCGAGATACAGTACCAGGTCATCGAGAAGGCAGCCTTGGCAATAGTATTCACAGCTCGACGATTCCACCACTATTTCCAAAGTTTCACTATGATTGTCATGACCGACTTTCCAATTTGTAAGGCCCTCCAGAAGCCTGACATAGCAGGTTGGATGGTACACTAGGCAGTCGAGTTATCTGAGTTCAACGTGTTGTATGAACCCAGGGGGCCTATCAAGAGCCAGATGTATGTTGACTTCGTGGTAGAACTCTCCTCAGAAGCCATCAAGGTAGACGATGGAGATTTTCAGTGGGTTCTCTCTCTGGATGGATCCTCTAACTAGCAAGGTAGCAGTGCTGGTATCATTCTGGAGAGACCCAATGGACTATTGATTGGGCAGGCTCTTAGATTCGCTTTTAAGGCTAGGAATAACCAAGCTGAGTATGAAGCGTTGGTAGTTGGTGTTAGAATATATGGCTTTAAACTAGAGGGGAGGGTGAATTGTTTAAAGAGGGTTTTCAAAAACTTTTAAGCCAAGAATGAAATTACTTCGAGAAACAAATGATAAGGAATTCAGTTTGCCAAAACACAAAGCAAAAACAACAGCACCAGAAAAACAATCGGTTGGTTCACAGAAACAATCGGTTGTTTATACCAGTTCACAAATATTGAAATTGAATTTCAAGAGATTAAGGATAGAGAGAATGCACACAGATGTTTATACTGGTTCACTCTAAACCCAGAGCTACATCCATTCTTCTCAGAAACCACTGAGGAATTCCACTAAGTAATCAAACCTAGATCACTTACAACACAACCAAGAAAGTGACATTGATCCCCTCAAGACACACACTTCTCTTTGGCAACACACCAACACTAAGAATGCTGATCTTGATCCCTTCAAGAACACACAACACATCTCAGCAACCACACAAAGATTATTGTTTAACAGATACAAGGATTACACTTGTTACAGAAACAAATCTAAAATCAATACAAGCAGAAATCCTATCTCACACACTTTGATCAATATCAATCTTTAAGCAATCTCAACTTCTCACAATATCAAAATCTGCATTGTTAAAACTCAAATCTGTTTTTCTGAATATATGAAAGATGTTGTTTGTTATCAAATCTTAACAAACTATTAATTGCATTTAAAGATTGGTCAAAGCATTAAAAACTGGAGCGTAAACAGTTAGAAAATCATTTAATGCTCAGTCAAAGCACAAAACAGTTTTTCTGTTATGGTACCAAAACAAACAATCGGTTGTTTCCACGAAACAATCGGTTGTTTTAGTTTTAACAGCTCAACCATTTTGAAAAACAGTTTTCAACCTTTTCTAAAAACACCTAGGTATAAAACAATCGGTTGTTTTTCACTTAGTTTGAAAAACACTTTTCTTTTAAAAAGATTGAGAATGCATATGCTTTGGATTCAATCAAATAGTGGATTACATACACAATCTACCCCAGATCCTATCTAGGATAACTCAGCAACAGCAAGCACAGCCTAGCCTTCAACATCCTTCAAAGGGTTTGGATTCTTCAAAGCTTGAACACTACTTGGTTCAACAATCTCCCCCTATTTGATGAAGACAAATCCCTAATGCTTGTGTTGTATCTGATTGAATCTGAAGCAGTTCCTGCAAGATACAGTTTTAAGCAAAGCATAGAACTTCTAATATTTGGTTAGCACAGAAACAAATACAGAAATTCAGAGCATAATATCAGAGTAAACAACAAACAAATATAGGAGCAAAAATGATGGAAACCATCCAGCCACATACATCCACATAATGATGAAAAAGAAGCATTGGATTTGAGGACAAATCCTTTTCAAGAGGGAGGGGATGATGGAAGAGGCCCAAGCCCATGATAGAAAAAGCCCAAGCCCAAGCCTAAATACAAGTTCAAGCTTCAACTCAAGCCCAACAAATAGAAGATATGGGCAAACTAAGCATCATTGGATGTCTTTCTTTTGTAATTACTTTTGAGTATTTTTTGTAGAACATAAAGGTAGGTGTAGATATAAATATAAGAGGTGCAAATGTATAAAGCTAAGTCACACCTTCCATGTGACACAAAAGAAGGTGTAGGTATAGATTTAGGAGGTGCCAAAACTAGAAACCAAGTCACACTTCCCTTGTGACTAGGAATTGGCTCCAAATTCAAATGCTTCTCATTTGAATTTCCCTCCACTTTCTTTTGAATTTCTAGCCCTCTAAACACTATAAATAAGAGGGTTTGACTCATGTATTTGGAAGATTAATTGAATAGTGAAATGCTGCCAAAATTGTGCCATTCTCACTCCTTGCCTAAACTCTCTTAGGAATAGGCTTTTTAATCTTCAAACCTTCACACCAAATGGAGATGGCTGAACCACTCCAATCTTCCCTACCTTTCATGCACCTTCAAGGTCACCACACCTCTTAGGAGGACCTTGTTCATCTCTTCCATTAAGCTTCCGCACCATCTTCAACCAACATCCAAGAAGAGCTCATAGGAAATCCATCAAAAAACCTATGAGGTTTCACTCATACAAACTGTTTTGCAGAAGAAAAAAAAAACTGAAACCAAACACACAACATATATCTCCCCCTATTTGTCTTCACAAATAGACAAAAAGAAGAGATGAAAAAGATTATTGTTCTTAATACATCAGATTTAAAACAGCAACAGCAGAAAAAAAAATAGAAAACTGATACAACCACCAAAAACAATCGGTTGTTTCGATACATCAACCAGTTGTTTTCTCTTCATTCATCATCATCAGCATATTGAAGATCAAAGATTTGGTTTTGTACTGCCTCAATCTGTTCATCTAGGGTCATGAAGCGTGCATCCATGCTGTCAAACCTGTTATCAATCCTCTGGAAATTGCTGACACATAGTTCATAGAGATTCCTTTTATTCTTCGCAAAGCTATCAAGCCTTTCAACCATGAGTCTCTCAAAAGAAGACATCGTTTGCATTCTTTCTTCTTGATTTCTAGCACCAACACTAGGTCCAGCATCTTGATGTGCTTCAGGTAGGTCTTCATGTTGAAAATCCATATCTGCAGCATGCTCATCTTATTCATGATCAGCAACAGCACTAGATGAGGCTCCAAAGTCACCATCTTTGTTAATCCATTTGCCACCTACTTTGGTAAAACCCATTTTGCTGAGAGATCCATTGTTCAACTCTTGAGTTGACTTGACCAACTCAGATGTTTCATCCTCTATGTTCACTTCAAAATAGAGCAGAAATTTAGAAATCAAAACAGCATATGGATAATGATAGTCACTTAACCTCATTGCCTTTTGCATGTGCTCTTTGATGATGTGGATCCAATTAATTCTGATCTTCTTCATAATGTAGAAGATGTACACCAGGTCTTCCTCAGTAAGCACTGAATGATTGCTCCCCCTTGGAGTTAGAATCCAAGTCACAATGAGGGCTAGCAACCTTTCATCAAGCCTTAAGCCACCAACCGAACAAGTCCTAACTTAAGCATTTTGGTTCTTCAAGCAGCTTTTGTAGTATTGAATTTTGTTGAAGTCCTCCACTACTCCAAGGTTCCCCTTGTTGATTCTGAGGCCAGAGTACTTAAGACCAGCTACTGCAGTCCACACATCATATGTGATCTCCATATCTACACCTTTTACATGAGAAACAAGGTTGTTTCCCTCAAAACTTGAGATTTGTGTAGAAAACTCTTATTAAATCTGGATAAATATTCCCTTTCATCTCCAAGAACTTTCTAAGGGATTGATCTTTGAGGAGCCTTCTGACATTGTCCAGCTTTTGGCTTTTCAGCCAATCAAAGCAAACAACCTTGGGGTTGTTTATCACTTTGGTGCTAGTCTCAAACCTATACCTCTCAATTAGATCATTATCACCAGAAAACCATCCTTCCAGCCTTCCTCCAGACCTTACTGGTCTGGTTTTGTCTCTCTTTGAGGTGGGAGGAGTTGAGTCCATGATAACAGAGAAAATCTCACTCACAGATTTTGCAAGAGTTGTTGCAAGAGATGTTGCAATTGGTTGTTCTTGTGGAAGAGATCAGCTGCACCAGATTTTATAGCAAAAACATAATCAAAAAGCATTCAGTGACATGAGTGGGTACCAGATTTTCAGAGAGAGAATACTTGACCATGCTCTGCACAGAAAACGTCATAAAAAGCTGAAAATCACATGGTCTTCACATGTGATCTTTGACTAGTCATAAAAGCTCTTAAATTTTTTTTAAGATTTTGGAATATATTCCTTTATGACTGTTGTAACTTCCTTCTGAGCGTAATCAGCTTTCAACACAAGTTCATAGAGCAAGGATTCTTTCTTTAATTTGATCTGCAACGGATAGAAATTTAAAAAGGAATTAAATTGATTTCTTCACAGTGTTGTTAGACTCAAAACAATCGGTTGTTTCGAGGAAACAATCGGTTCTTTCTGCAGCAATAAAACTGATTTTGAATTTTTGAATTTTGAGCAGGAAGAATTCAAAACAGATGTAGGAAAAAAATTAACAAGAAGTATTTGAACAAGAATTTGAAATTTAAATGACTTAAACACTGAGATAAGGGAGTTCTCATCCTTTATGATGTTTCTTCAATGAGCCATATTCTTTTTGATCAAGAAGCCTCCTTTGACCATTGAGAGCCTTTGGACAGATACAGAACATTGATTCAGCTTCAATGTTTAATCTTTTTCTTCCAAAAACTTGATCAAATGACTCAGTCCCTATTATTCATTTAGATTTCCTACACAAAAAGAATTCAAGTAGCAAGATTTGGTCCCCTCACAAATTTGGGTCCATTTGGCTTTTCTTTGCTGTTAGAAACTTCACATCCCTTAGGAATCCACTTCATAAAGACTCTTGGAACTGAATATTTCCTAATTTTGCATAACCTAACAGAATGGCCTTTCTTCATGCAGTAAAAGCATGTAACAACCGGTTGTTTCGTCTTAACAATCGGTTGTTTTTCTGGCTTTCTTGAAAATCTTTTTGAAAACTTATCTTGTTTGTTTTTGTGGATTAAAGCCTAAACCAGCCCTTCCAAAAACACAGTTTTGAGATGCCAAGACATTCTCAAAGTTAGATTTTCCTTTCGAAAGCTTATTCACAGTACTTACAAGATAGTGCACTTTCTTTTCAGGGTTTTCACAATTTTCACAAATGAGAGTGTCACACTTGCAAGAAGAGTTTTTTTTAAATGTGTTTCTAATTTTTCAAAATCACTTTTTGCTTTTTCCAGATCTTCTTCAAGTGATTTAACTCTCTTTTCAAGCCAACTGTTAAGATCTTTCAATCGGTTGTTTGAAAGAACCAATATATTAGCTTCATCATATGTTTCTTGAAAAGCTTCAAGCAAATCACTATAATTTTGTTCATTAAAAGAGGCACAAGAACTTACCTCACTTGAGCTGCAAGATTCATCATCATTTTCAGCAACCAAACAGATGTTTGCTCTTTCTTCTTCACTTGATTATGAACTTGATGAGGATACCTCATTCTCATCCCAAGCTATGTAGGCTCTCTTTGTCTTGCCCTTCTTTTCCTTGTAGCTAGGCTTTTTCTCCTTGCTTTCTTTATTTGGGCAATCTGCCTTTATGTGACCTTGCTCACCACAACCAAAACAAGTATAGTTATTGGAATTAAAATCATTAGATTTCTTGTTTCCATACCTATCTTTGTTGTTGTTCTTGTTGCGGTTCCTCTTCAAGAATTTGCTAAACTTTCTTGATAGCAAGCTAATGTTTTCTTCATCACTATCATCGTTGGATTCTTGTTTGCCTTTGTGCTTGGGAGCTTTTAAGGCTATGCTCCTTACGTGCTTGTCTTCGCTTTCTTGAACATTGAGTCGATTCATCTCTAACTCATGTTCCCTAAGCTTGCCAAACAAAGAAGTCATACTCAAGGATGTTAGATCTTTAGATTCGGATATAGCAGTTACCTTTGGTTGCCATGCTCTATCAAGACATTTCAAAATCTTGATGTTTAGCTCTTCCTTTTCAAAGGTCTTGTCAAGGCTCATGAGATGATTGATGATGTGCGTAAATCTTTTCTGCACTTCAGCAATTGTTTCACCTTTGAGCATTCTGAACATCTCATACTCTTGGATTAGAGTATGCTTCCTAGCTCTCTTCACCTCATTTGTACCTTCATGAGTTACCTCCAAGGTGTCCCACATTTCCTTTGCTGATTTGCATTGAGAGACCCTGAAAAAATCATCTGAATTCAAAGCAGAGGTTATTATGTTTTTAGCAATGCAATCAAATTTGGCCTTCTTGCTTTCTGAATCAGTCCATTGAGACCAAGGCTTTTCAATGGAAGATCCATCTTTTTCAAACTTTGGGACAAAATGACCATTTTCAATTGCATCCCAAATACCTTTGTCAAGTGATTCCACAAAGATTTTCATTCTTACTTTCCAAAATTGGTAGTTCAAATCACAAAACAGAGGTGGTCTGTTGATTGAAGCACCTTCCCCAAAAGGTAGTCTATCAGCCATTAAAAAAATAGTTTTAGAATCACACTTGAATAAATTTAAAGAACCTAGCTCTTTATGCCAATTGTTAGAATATATGGCTTTAAACTAGAGGGGGGTAAATTGTTTAAAGAGGGTTTTCGAAAACTTTTAATCCAAGAATGAAATTACTTCGAGAAACAAATGATAAGGAATTCAGTTTTCCAAAACACAAAGCAAAAACAACAGCACCAGAAAAACAATTGGTTGTTTCACAGAAACAGTCGGTTGTTTATACCAGTTCACAAATTTTGAAATTGAATTTAAAGAGATTAAGGATAGAGAGAATGCACACAGATGTTTATATTGGTTCACTCTAAACCCAGAGCTACATCCAGTCTTCTCAGAAACCACTGAGGAATTCCACTAAGCAATCAAACCTAGATCACTTACAACACAACCAAGAAAGTGACATTGATCCCCTCAAGACACACACTTCTCTTGGCCAACACACCAACACTAAGAATGTTGATCTTGATCCCCTCAAGAACACACAACACTTCTCAGCAACCACACAAAGATTCTTGTTTAACAGATACAAGGATTACACTTGTTACAGAAACAAATCTGAAATCAATACAAGCAGAAATCCTATCTCACACACTTTGATCAATCTCAATCTCTAAGCAATCTCAACTTCTCAAAATCTCAAAATTTGCATTGTTAAAACTCAAATCTATTTTTCTGAATATATGAAAGATGTTGTTTGTTATCAAATCTTAACAAACTATTAATTGCATTTAAAGATTGGTCAAAGCATTAAAAACTGGAGCGTAAACAGTTAGAAAATCATTTAATGTTCAGTTAAAGCACAAAACAGTTTTTTTGTTATGGTACCAAAACAAACAATCGGTTGTTTCCACGAATCAATCGGTTGTTTTAGTTTTAACAGCTCAACCATTTGAAAAACAGTTTTCAACCTTTTCTAAAAACACCTAAGTATAAAACAATCGGTTGTTTCGACAAAACAATCGGTTGTTTTTCACTTAGTTTGAAAAACACTTTTCTTTTAAAAAGATTGAGAATGCCTATGCTTTGGATTCAATCAAAGAGTGGATTACATACACAATCTACCCTAGATCTTATCTAGGACAACCTAGCAACAGCAAGCACAGCCTAGCCTTCAACATCCTTCAAAGGGTTTGGATTCTTCAAAGCTTGAACACTATTTGGTTCAACAGTTGGGATGTTGTTAGCCAAAGAGTTGGGCGCTCGAAGTCTGTTGGTGAAAAGTGACTCGCTACTGATGATCGGGCAAGTCACGGGCGAGTACCAAGCCAAGGATCCACATATGGCCTCATAGTTAAGGGATGTAATGCTCTTAAGGGAAACTTTTCCCACATTTGAATTAATGCATGTCCCAAGGGAGCAGAATGCCCGAGCAAACCTACTGGCCAAACTGGCAAGCTTAGGCAAGGGAGGTGGGCAAAGGTTAGCGATTCAAGAGACTTTAAAGTCACCTAGGACTGCTGCAGATTGTGTGGCAGAGTTCCATCATGTAGAGACCTAAGAAAGAAGAAAAGGGCACTGGTCGTTGACACAAGAAACGTTGAAGATGCCCAAGGTAAGTGCCTATGGCTCGTCGGGGGAGGAACCGTTGGACGTCTAGCAGGTCAACGTAGGAGAAACTTGGATGACTCCATACCAACATTACGTTGTTGATGGTATGCTCCCGGCAGAGGCCGTAGAGGCAAAAGTGATCAAGAGGAATGCAAAAAGGTATACCCTGGTAGATGGAAAGTTGTTCCGACATGGCTACACTCATCCTATCATCACATGTGTAAGTGGGGACTAGTGTATCCGTATGATGACAAAACTGCATGAGGGTATTTGTGAGAGACATGTTGGAGGAAGAGCTCTCTCCCTGAAAGTTGTTTAGGCAGGGTACTACTTGTCGACAATGAGGGAAGACTACACGATGTATGCCCAACGATTCGAGCAATGTCAGAAGCACGCTGATTGGCATCATGCACCCCAAAGGAGTTGAGATCCATACATAGCCCTTGGCCCTTTCATACTTGGGGAATAGACATCTTAGGTCTGTTTCCCCTGGCGATTCGCCAAATGAAGTACCTAGTGGTGGCCATTGAATACTCACCAAGTGGATAGAAGCCGAACTAGTTGCGCAAATAACTGCCCACAGGGTTTAGCACTTTATGTGGAGGAACATCGTTTGTCGTTTTGGGATCCCAAAACACTTGGTGTCTGACAACGGAACCCAATTCACAAGTCACCAGTTGTGCAAGTTGTGCATAGAGCTCAGAATCAAGCAAGTGTTTGCCTCGGTAGAGCATCCTTAGACGAACGGCCAGGTATTTATGGGCCTACCACACCACTCCTCAATCCACCACGAAGGAAACACCCTTCAGTTTGGTGTACGGGTCAGATGCCATGAACCCTGCAGAGATCCAGGAGAGCTCGTCGCGATTCCAAAAGTTCGTGATAGAAGAATCTAACTAAAGGAGGAAAGTGAACCTAGACCTACTCGACGTGGTGCAAGAGCAAGCACGCGTCAAAGTTGAAGCTTTGAAGAGAAAGGTGGAGCAGAAGCAAAGGTCCAAGCTGAGACCTCGACAATTCCAAATTGCCAACCTGGTAATGTGAAAGGCTCACCCTTACCAGTTGGAGAATAAGTTGTCTCCCAAATGGACTGGCTCATTCCGCGTGGTAGAGGTGCTCAGAAACGGGGCTATAGACTCGAGACTCTGGAAGGCGGGGTCATACCCCGAACGTGGAATGGGGCTAACCTTAAGTTTTATTTCAGTTGTTACGTTTTGTCAAATCTTTTATGAACAATTCGAATAATTAAGGGGATGCTCTTTTTCCCTTTCGAAGGTTTTTTAACGAGGCCACCCAATGAAAAATTGTTCTGGAAAGGTGATTTATCAGGATTCTTTGCTAACGCGCAATAAGGCGACTTGACCGGTGAGTTATCCGAGTAAGCGCCATGTGTGCATAATTGATTAATAAATGAGGCGATCTAGTCCTCTGATAAGATTCCAGGGTGAATCGATGCTTGAACAATTCGGATGGGGAAACTTTTTCTCAGTAAGATTCTGAGTCCAAACACCCTGAATTGACCTAAATTTATTTGTCTGAGTGCAGGTAAGCTAACTTACCTCGGGGTTGAAGAGTAGACTTGGAGTGAAAGCCAACACCCAAGTTAGATACTCCAACCAAAGTCATTAAAAGAGTAGACATGGCATGTGAACCGACACCTAAGTCAGATACTCTAAGCGCAAGAAGGTATGAAATGAGTTGTACCATCAGGAAGATTCCAAGTCCAGGCGTCCTGAGGTTGTGATGGGTTAACGCCAGGTAAGGCGACCTGACTTGGCAAGATACCCGAGCAGGCGTTCAGGGCAGATTGTTCCGGGTAAAGCGGCCTTTTCTTAGTAAGATTCCAAGTCTAGGTGTTTTGAAATCCATGGTGATTCCGATGGGACGACTTTTGCTCAGTAAGATTCTGAGCTCAGGTACCCAAAATCATAGTCAACCATAACTAAGACTGTTTGGCTTAGATCGGGAGGTCGACCTGTTTCGGTAAGACTGCGAGTTCAGGCGCCTTGAGCATGTGCTACGAGGTAGGGCAACCTTGGCTCAGTAAGATTTTGTGCTACGAGTTTTGTTTATCGCAACTAAGATTGTTAGGCAAACGATGGGGAAGATGGCCTACCTCGGTAAGACTCTGAGTTCAGGCACCCCAAGTATCCACCATGAGATAATACGCCCTCTTTTCAGTGAGATTTTGAGTATAGAGGTACTCAAGTACGATTCACTATAACTAAGAAAGTGTAGCTAAAGACAGGTAAGGCAACCTCACTCGGTCAGAATACCTGAGTAAGAGCTATGAGAAAATTGTGTACCTACTCGGCGTTGGTAAAACTACCCGAGCAGGGGCGCTCTATAGGAAGAGCTCAGGAAAACCTTGTAATGTAACAATACACCATGAGGGTGTCGAGAGTAGACTTGGTGGTGTAAGCCAACGCCCAAGTCAGATAATCCAAAGCTAATAAAGTTATTTAAGAGTAGACTTAGTGTGTAAGCCAACACCGAAGTCAGATACTCCCAAGCAAAGAAAGGTAATTATTTAAGAGTAGACCTGGTGCAAAGATAGGCATTCAAGTCAGATACTTAAGTCATCCCCAACGTGGGGGAAGGATGTGTGCAAAAAGCAGATAGCCCTTCCAAGCACACAAATCTTGCACGACAAGATCGAAAGATCCAAGTCCTTGTTCATGTGACCAATCAACATGCGAGCAAGCGAGACACTCTTAGTAGTCAAAGGGTATGAGACATACACAGGTTAGCTCTATAGGAGCATTGTGATTTCCCATGCTTGTCTAACACATTACATTGTTAAGGTAGTTAGTTATGTTACCGCTGGATGACAAGACTATGCTAGTCGATTCTTACCAAGGCATGCATTATGCTAGTCGAGATGCGCTAAAGCTAAAAGAAGTTGAATAAATAAATTAATGTACATACAAGATATTAGAAAGTTTGAAATTGTTCAGAGGATTACAAAAGGCAGTTGGTTAAAAGGATATGCTACTCCTCTACAAGTCGCCCATCTACCATCGTTTTGCCCAAACCAAGTTGGAAGAAGTCCATCTCCGGGTAGATTCCTGAGGCTTGTGCGACGACGTCTTCAAAGCCCGCCATGTATGAGTTAGCAGCATCATCAGTAAGGGCTTCCCTCTCTTGCACCAGCTCCTCACCCTTTCAGATTAGCTCTTCGTCCTTCTTGGCCAGCTCTCCCTTTATTCTCTCCACTTTGGCTTGGAGCTCCATGTTCTTGTTGGATAATTATAGGGCTTCTTTGGACTTCTCAATCAAGAGAGCCCTAGCCTCTTCTTGTGATCATTGGAGCTCTTCGGTGAGCTTGGTTATTTCTTGCTTGAGAACCCCAACCTGCTACGAGATCTCGACAACCTTGTGGGATTCCTCCTTGGTTGAGCCTCTCCACCTGCCCTAGTTGCCTCACAACCAGCTCCACTAGTTGGTCCTCCTCCAGGCTCTCTAGCTTTTCTTTGGCCTTGGAGGATAGGAGGGTCTTCTCGAGGAAGGAAGGGGTGTCCAAGTTAGGATCCCACAGTCCTCCCTCTAGAGTGTTTGTACCCTCAACCTCCTGCACCAATACCGTGTCGCGGGAAGGAGGTGGGCTTGGTGGAGGAGCTTGTGGAGAGGGTGCACGCCCGTCTAAGACAGAGTGCTCAGAGGGTTCAGTGGCAGCTTTCCTTCTCCTTTTGAAGACCAACCCATAATAGGTATCCTCGCCATCAATAGGGGCAGGAGCGGCCTTAACGACAGCCTTGAGCTTCAAGTCTCCAATAGGGCAAGCTTGGGCAATTTCCTTCATCTTCTTGGCTCTCGCTGCCAAGTCCTTTTTGTTGAGCCTACCCTGCATGTTGTCTGCAAGAGAAACAGGGGTAGATCCGCAAGCAAATACACAAGTTAACATCAGGAAGAGCAAGAGAACGAAAGATACCAATGTAAGTTTTTAGTCCCAATGGAGAGAACTCTTTAGTTATAAGGGTGGTTGTGTCAAAAACCACCTTCAAGCTGGAGAAGAAGAGGCACACCTCCTAGTCCCGCTGTGGCATGTTCTCCAGGCACCGAGCACCTTGGAAGTTAGGGTTCTAGGTCCAGTACAAAGGGTACCCATCAAGAAGAGTTGGGTTTCTCTTTTGTTGCAGCGAAATTTCAAAAACTTACCCTTGAAACCCTTATATGATTGCTGGAAGAGCAAAAGCAATGCTCTCCCAGCCACCCCGTTGAAGGAAACCCACAATTGGTGGCCCAGGCGCTTGGGCTCAAAGAAATACAAAAAGTCCTCTACAGTAGTAGTTGGCCTAAATGGGTGCAAAGGATGGAGAAACCCCGAACAAATGCCCAACTATTTGGAAGTAGCTGGGCTGGGGTGACATTTATTTTAGTGAGGAGCTCTTTTTCAAAGTTATATAAGGGTAAGCGAAGAAGAACTTTTTTTAAGATGGTGGTGTAGAAATAACAGACAAGACCATTTGGGTCCGAGGACTCATCGCAACAAACTGGCTCGTCCTCCCTACACGTCACTACTCTAAGACCTCTATCGTTTTCCCTACCAAGAATACATTTTTTAGGACATTCACTTTTCATGTCAAGCACTATCTGCTTGGAAGAGGTGTACATAGAGGTTTCCTCTAGAAGGTTATTAGGAGCCTAGGGGTACCTAGTTCGGTAATCCATCATAACAAAGTATTTAAAACAGGAAAACAAAAAAGCAAATACAAGCACACATTCAGGCAGCGAAGGCAAACACGCATTTTGGATTCAAGAAAAATGATGAAGACGAACAAAAATGGCAATCATAATCGAATTAGTACAGAGCAGTTCCAGAACAGGCGATATGATCATGATGAAAGCACTAAATGATACCAGTACATAGTCATGGGTCAGAGGAGGTACCTTGATTCAAAGAGCGAGTCGAGGCGAAAAGGTTTCCCAGGTTGAGGAAGGAGGTGCAAAGAGTTTAGGAGAGGCGCGAAAGCTTTCTGAAGGAGAAATGGATAGTGAGAAATGATGAGGTTTTTCGAACATTAAAAGGAACAGTGTTGGGAAGAGTAAGCGGCAATGCTTTTCAGTTGTTACGAGGGCCACGTGTACGCTCACAATAAAGTATGGTGAGATGTCCACCCCATAAATGCTTCGTGTGTCGCACCACACGCGCCACTACCCACAAGACACGTAAGCCACCAAGGGCAAGCTCAGCTCGAGCCTGGGGGACTTGTGTACTGGACTAGAACGCTCAGAGCTCAACGTTCGGAGGTCGAACCTCGATACATGGGGCAGACAGGTCAGCTCGGCTTTTGGGCCAGAGCAGCGGGCCATGTGTTTGGGCCCCAGATGTATGTATAAGTCTATTTTTATATAATTAGGGTAATCCTTTATGCATAAGGCCTAGGCGGCTGGGGAGGGGTAGTTATGGACCTAGGGGTGCGCTTAGTACGCATGGGGTCTAGCTTAAGTAAATACTTTCTTTTATACTTAAGTCCATGTGTGCTAGTGCACGAAAATGTTAGGTTGCATGTGTTTAAAAGATAACATAGCACCACGCTGAGGGTGACTACGTAAACAGATTGGACCCTTGATGCTGGTACATGAGTTGGTACCCTGGTGGTTATTCTGTTATTATTTGATGCACTCTATAAAGGAAAGATTTTGTTCTGTTGCAACACCGTGAGGGTGTGCCCTTAAGCGGGATATTTTTCTGTTGAGTATGTTTTCAGTTGGGATTATATTCTCGTGATAGCAAGTTGTTACAAGAGGTAAGCTATAAAAGGGACTTGAGATCCCAGGTTAAGGTATATTGTTTCTAAGACTGAAACTTGTTTCTTTTTGTTTCTTATAAGCCTGACTTAATTGTCGGAGAGCAATCAACATGTAGGGCCCCCTCTGTCTCAACGAAGTTGTGTTCCAATGCAATAAAGGAAAGAGCAGATTCCAACCGAGATAAACGGAGCTAGAGCTTGTCATTATAGTCAACCAGCGAACAGGTCAACCGGCAAGAACAAGTTATAACAAATATTAAAATATTTGTATTTATTGAAGAAAAAGTGAGTACTTAAGTTAATTGAAAATATTAAATATTTATATATTTGAAATTTTATTTAAACTAAATTAATTTGAAAATTTAGTTATTATTTAAAAATTATTGTAAAAAAAAAATTAACGAATTTTTTTTATTTATAAGATAATATTTTTAAAAAATATTAAATATTCATTAAATGCAAATAAAATTATTATAAATATTAAAATATTTATATTTATTGAAAAAACAATATTTAAATTAATAAAAAATATTAATATATATATATATATATATATTATAAAACTTTAATTTAGTCTAATTAATTAAAAATAAAAACTGAAAGATAAATCGAAATAGATTTTATAAATAAAAACAAGTAAGAAATCGATTGCAGAAAAAAAAAACGATTTCTCATTCATAAAATTTTGAAAAGTTGAACAAAATAAATTGAGAATTCAGTTTATATATAAGCTATTTCTGGCCTCTCGACAATATACGATATACTTTAGTAAATAGAAACAAATATAGTTTATTTAAATAAATAAAAATATTAAAAAAAGTCCTAAAAGATTTTCAAGGACTTTTTCTTTAATTTTTGAAAAACTACAAGTTATATCACCGATAATGAGTACAATGATTACTTAACTCATTAACATTCTTTACATATATATATATATATATATATATATATATATATATATATATATATATATTCCATTAATATAATGAATCTCAAATAATTGAGAATACACAACACTTGAAATAATGAAACAAAACACCCTTCAATTATTAGAACTTGTAACCCTCTTTAACAAGGACAATTATTTATTACTCATACTACTCTTTTTTTAAAAATAAAAATAGAAACACAAACTATCACCATGAGAAAATGCACTTAATCGGCCAAAAATTAAAAAAGTCAAACACTTACATTACACGTCATGGCTTTAGAAACTAATTAAATAAAAATCAAATTTTAGAAATTAAAAATATTTAATTATTATATTGATAAATTAAATATTATTTTAAAAACTAAAAAAATTATTGATATCTAAATTAGTTTTTATTATTGATAAATAATTTTTAAATTGGTATCAAATGTTAGATACCAATTATTTAGATTTTAAAGTTAATATCTAATTTTGTTAATATAACAACTAATTTAGTCAATTTAATGATTTTTTTTAGTGAAAATTAAAACATTATGATTGATTTTTTATGATTGACTCTAAGTAGTATTAACTAAGCTAATGCTAATTTATTAGCAATTTTTAAATTTTTATTAATTAAAGTAGTCTAATATCAATGAAGTCGACACTGTTGTATTTTTATTTAAAAATTTATTTAGTTTTTAGCATTTGGCAAGTTAACTTAAATGAAATTTATATTTAATATTAATTTAATTTGTGTTAGTGTGATATGTCCTAATGATAGTAATTTAAAAAAAAAACATTATGGTACAATTATTCCATAACAAACAATAGTTGATGAATTGATTTGAAAGATGGAAATGAGTGTGGATGAAGGAGATATGTATAAATGAAAGAGATGAGTGTAGATCAAGAAGATGAATATGAGAAGATGAGTATAGATAAATGGGATAAGTCTCGAGAAATTATTTAGAAAAGTAAGAGAAAAAAGTTGTGTATTTTGGTTAGTTAAATTTGGATTTTTGGATTAAGAACAATCTACCATTCATATTTTATCTCACAAAGACACATAAATATGTAACATATAAATAAAAATAACATCAACTTAATTGACGTTAACTTAAATAAATATTAAAAATATATTATATTAGTGTTGACATAATCAACACTAAATTAAATAAATAATAAAATAATAGAACACGTATAACAAACATTAAAATAAATATAAATACTAAGAAAAGAATATTAGTATGAGCTAAGCTAAGTTCACATCAGTTTAAAATTGTTTAAGACAACTTTATTAATATTTAACATTAAATGAACTCTTTCAACATTAGTTTAATCGTTTAACACACAATATATATATTATTTAAAATTAAGCAAACACTACTAATTTATAGCTAAATTATTCAAAAATACTTTTATATTATTTTAAATTAACGTTTTATATTGCGGTAAGATCTGTTAAGCTGACTCTAATAACATCTTAGTCTAATCCTTACTATTATTTGGATCATAATTTAATATTTTGTTGTAGTGTATACTCTTGCTTATTGTATATTGCATGCTTACAACGAATTCTTAATGGCATGCTAGCTAAGATAATATTTATTTTTTTATGACTTTTTTAGAATTTTCTCGTATGTGTGTATCTTCTCCATGTAAAATGTCTCTTCCATGATTTGAAATTAGTAGTTGGATATACATGTATGATTAATTCTTGTTTGGTGACACGTATTATCAAGGTACACGATGACGAAGCAAAACAAATTAAGCCAACTTAACCACGAGGGTCCCTTACATGGTTGATATTTGTACTTCACTATCTTCGCATTATTAACAGTAAGAGGTAAAAGATGCATGATGTTCGAGATTCCCCATTTACTATGAGAACATTTTCATTGTATATAAGTGGGTGCAAACCTGATTTTATAAGTCAGTTTTATGAGATTGAATCAGGCTTAAAGTTCACTTCATAATATGGTATCAGAGACATTTTGAACATATCCTAACGAGTGTTTGTTGAGTTTATCAGGTCATCCACTATTACACCATTATCGAACCATCCATAATATGTTATCTCATGCACGAACTGGATGCAAATCTCACTTTATAAGCCGATTTTATAAGATTGAATTAGACTTAAAGTTCACTTCGTAATACATCAATTAAAGATTTACAATCCAAACCAAACAAGGCTTTTCTCTTATTTTGTGTTGTTGATTGGAAAATTTTGTGTGTGCCCATAAGTACAAGTACAATGTTTGATGAGCATTGAAGAGACCAGAGAAAAAAATCAAATTGTGTATGTCTGTCTGTCGATCAACATGAAACAAAAATCGTTTTAGTGACTGTTACATGAACGAGGAAAAAGGATGGAGAAGAGACACTAGATGGGAGTTAGGAAAAACAAAAGATGTTGTTTTGTTAATCTTTCACTTTTAAATAAAGTTATGTGTAGGATACTAAAAGTGTGGTTAACTAAATAATACTTTTATCAGGAAACTTCTTAGGATTATTGGACGAAAGGGAAGGTAAATATCTATAATATGATTCATATTTTTTTAGTTTTGATTATATTATCTTTTTACATTTAATTAAATTTTAAGTCTTTCATAAAATACTTAAATTTATTATTAATTTTTTAAATTTTTTAAGTACTTAAATTTTATATTTTTAAATTTTAATATTTAATTATATTTTCAAAAAATTATAAAAAATGTTTTCTGATATCCAACCAAACTTCCAGTAATACTAAGGTTCTTTTATTATTATTTTGGAAAAAACTTATACAAAATGTATGTCCAAATCACATTTTGTCTGGAGCTTTAGGGAATCCTTGACTTATCACTTCAACTATGTTTTGTTATGTCCAATCAGAAATTTATTGATAAGTGCAAAAGGTAACGAATGATAGATAGAGTAAGGAGAATTTTAAGAAAATCCTGATGTCCAACAAATAAGAGCTCCTTTATACTCTTACCTTTTCTCATGTGACTTTAATTTTTAAAAGAGCTACACAAAAGCAAAACATATTATTTTATTAGTGGAAATATAAGCACTACAGCATACATGTTCATGTATTTTTTAAATACTTTTAAAAATTTGTTATATTTCTATAAACATTTTATTATAAGTTTATAATATTTGTATTTTATTGAATTAATTATTAGAAAAAATTATTTTGAATTTTCAAAAATAATTATTTAAAGACAAAAGTGTTAGAAATTGGATTCTTTATTTGTTTTTTAAATTTAAATTTTTCTAAACATTTTAAATTTCAAATCTTCAATTTAAAATAAACAATTATAAAATTTTTATATTTTAATATTATTATTGAAGATTTTACATAAACTAAAAATAATATTATTATTTAATAGTATATAAATGAGTCTAAATTTCATTTTATAAACTAATTTTATAAAATAAATTTAAATTTAAGTTTTTATTAATTATGAATAATAAAATTGAAGAACATCAAAGAAGAAATGTCCTTTATGCATTGTTATAAATGAAAGAGAATGATTGATTGACCGAGTTATTTTAAGATTATCAGAAATAAAGATTTTCTTAAATCTGTGAATACGTATTTAGTTTATCTTTACCATGTCAAAAGTGGGCATACCAATAAAAAAAATGGTATTTAACAATCCTTAAAATTATTATAATTATATTATTTTTGTTATTATTTATATTAACGATTGAATTAAGTCTATTAGTAGCTGATTCCATTAGCTACCATTTTTAGAGTAATCTATATTTTAGTTAATGTATTCATTTTTTATCGTTATCTTTATATGATTGGTTGCTATAATACTTACTCGAAATAAAGTTAATTGTGATCAATGTTTGTGACCAATGTTTATGATCGAAAATATTATTGCAGTTTTGTTTATAATTTAATAAATAACTTATTTAAAAATAGTTGCAAATCTCTTCGTAATATTAAAAGATTAATATAACTTTTGATTGTAACCTATTTTTCAAAACTTTTACCATTGAGTTTTTGCTTGTTATTTAAAATACTATTGTTAATATATATATATATATATATATATTATTTTTTCAAAATAAAATTTTATAAGATTATAAAAAAATTATTAGATAAAAATTAAATTTAAAAATAAAAAATAATTAAATATTATATTAATTACATTAGATATTAATTTAGAGGGTTAAAAAATTATTAGTACCTAAAATAATTTTTATTATTAATGAATTACTTAAATTAATTTGAAACATTAATAACTAATTAGATCTTAATTTAAAAATTATCTTATAAAATTTATTATAAAATTATTTTAAATATTAATAATATTTTTTAATTTTTAAAATAGTATTTAATTTAGTAAATATAGTGATTAATTATTTTTTTTCTAAAATTGATTTCTGTTTAACATTTTTTTAAATATAATATTAATAATTGCAAAATTATTAGGTACCTATTACCAGATTTGCTGAACAAAGGATTTTTTTAATCTTTAATGACATTCACAACTTTTGTTCGATTGACCTCGGACGAATTGAAAGGGCAAGTTCCTCTTTTAACTTTTCTCTGTTCGTGTCGGTTGACTTGATTATCTTCGCGCGTCTACGACGGTCACACGCCTAAGTATCCTGCTGTCGTTCGTGCTTTTTTCGATCAAACATCTGAAATCACAAGGACAAAGGCCGTCCTAGAGGCCGTTTGCACTCCGACGCTCAAGTTAGTATAGGGTTAGGAAACACCAAAGGAAAGCTGTAGAAAGCTCTTTGTGTATCTATGTGTGTTAGTGTAAAGTTGAGGGTCGAACACCCTCGGACTCAATACCAACACGATAACTCTATTCTAAACTAACAACTAACATAATATAAATTAATAATAAATACAAATTATAATAAATAATATAAATTTTTAAAAATACAAATTATAATAAATAAAAAAGAAACATATTCATAACATTAAAAAAAATTCAAACAAATTTAAAACACCACCAACCTTATGCGTGAATGTAATGTTGGTGAAGAGTGGCACGAGATCGGCGGCAGTAGCGACGGAGCAAAGAAAAACACACCTAAGAAGCGCGAAGTCAATGAAACAGTACTTCAACCAATGCAAAAAAGAAAACAAAATAAGAGAAATGAACAATGCAGAAGAATAGACGAACAAGAAGAAGAAACAGAGCTCGAGAACTTACAGTGGCACGCGAAATTGAACGCAAAGAAGAGGTGTGAGCAGGAACAAAGCAGGAAAGAATAGGAGGAAAGTATGAAAAGCGTAAGTGGCGCGCTTCAGAGTTAGGGTTAAAAAAGATTTCAGAATGTATCCATTTTTAATAACCGCATTCGTAAATGAAATTAATTTAAAAAATGTCACCGCGTTTTGAAAGACCGCGTCTAACGGTAAAACCACATTAAATAAAGAGTAGTTGTTTTTACATTTTGCACTAGTGTGTGGTTTAGTTTAGTTTTTTTATATAAAAAAAAAAACACCTATACCATATAATTTAACCTAGTTATATTTCATTGTATTAGCTTATTTTATTTTTCATTTGAAGGGTCATAAATAGACCCTAGTAAGTTTTTTTTTTTATTGAAATTACACTCTTAATTAAAACAACATATGTTTTTTTAACATAAAGTAATATTTTTGTACTGGACAGAGTGTTCGGTGCTCAGTAATTGGAGCTCGGTGCACGGGTGTGAGTAGGTCAGTTCGGCTGTTGGCCCAGTTACCTTAGTGAGATCGTTGGAGAATAATTAAAGTAATATTCTATAGGTTAGTCTAGGGTTGTTAATGAATTATATAAAGTGGTGTTGTTACACGTGACAGCTAGGTCACATAAACACGTTCGACCTAAGTGTGCATTTTAGGACACGAGATAGAACAAGTTGCATGCATTATGAATAGATAATGTTGCACCATAAGTAAGGGTGCCCACGCCTAGAGATAAGTGGTGCCCCATAGCAGGTAGTTTTTCTTTTGTTATTTTATGCTTTCAGTTGAGATAAGATTCTCATGAGAGAAAGTTGTTACAAGAGTAGTTATAAAAGGGGCAGGAGACCCCAGGTAAAGGGACACAGTTTTTTGAGTGCTAAGCTAAAGCTACATATACTACTTTTGTTTTATGCTCTTACTGACTTGATCGTCAGAGTGTGATCAACAGGTAGATGTCTCAACGGAAGGAATCATTTTCCAGTGCAATTTAGGAGACGAATGACAGATTTCCAGAGGAGACAGGTTAGCAACGGAGCTTTACCCAGATCAATCGACAGAGAGGTCAACCGGCGAGAACAATTTTTTTTTTCCAAAACATCATTAACCAAACTAGGAAAATTACTATTAACCATCAAGCTCAAACAGATATGGATTATTTTTTTTTGTTTAATATAAGTAGACTTGAAATCTAAATATACAATTGTATTAATTATTTTATTTAATGAAACTCAAACAAAATTACCTTCCATAAAAATAAACTGTGATATATAAAATGAATTATTTTTATTTTTATTTTTATTCTTCTTATTATTATTATTATGTGACAAAAATTGGAAAATGTTTCCTCAATTATTGCTGTCGAAACACAACTTAGAAAAATTTGATTGGGGAAGGACAGTTTGTGTGTTATGTATTCAAAATACATAATCATAATCTCCACGTTATCTTCCTACAATGTGTGGGTCTCTTTGGAACAACTAACCAAGCATGGCTATCATACTATAGAGCAACCATCTTCACTTCACACTTCTCTCTTTCTATGTGTATGTGTCCCACTCACAACATTTCTTATACAAAAATCCCAATCATATCTTCTTACAATTTCATTCCCTCACACAATCCACCCTCAATCAAACCATCCCAACAAAAAAGAAATCCATTTCTTTCTCTTAATTTTTCTCTCCACCACCATGGCTACTACAATAACAGAGCAAGAGTCCTCATCACGTGCCTCGCACGTGCTCCACTACACCCCCACCCCTATCACCACCTCCGACGAGGAGGAGGAGGAGGAGGAGGAGCATTTAGAAGGCAACGAGAACGAGCCCACCGGCGCGGGGTGGCGGTCAACAGCGGAGTGCGGCGGGGATGGGCGGAGAACGTTGGGGAAGGTGTTGGACCCGAGGGCGAAGTGGGTCCAGGAATGGAACAGAGTGTTCCTGCTAGTGTGCGCCGCGGGGTTGTTCGTCGACCCTCTGTTCTTCTACGCGCTCTCCGTTAGCGACTCGTGCATGTGCGTGTTCGTTGACGGGTGGCTCGCCGTTACCGTGACGGTGCTGCGGTGCATGACGGACGCGCTGCACCTGTGGAACATGGTGCTCAGAATGAAGATGGCCAAACGCACGTTCGGGTTGGGCGCCGCCGCGGGACTCAGAGACACTCGGCCGCGCACTGTCGCGCTAGGGTATCTCAAGTCACGGACGGGATTCATTTTTGATTTGTTCGTGATTCTTCCTCTGCCACAGGTAAATCACTTTCTTCTTCTTCTTCTTCTTCTTCTTCTTATGACTTTCTATACTAATTACCTTAATTTTTATGAAGACATGAAAATATGCAACATGTTAATCTTTTATCTTGACGACAATCTAATTATTTGTTAGCCTAATTTTTTATATAGAAATTAAATTATTGGTATTATCATTAGGAAACATTTTTTTTGTAAGACTAATAATTTTCCAAGCACCAACTCCTATAATTACAACAACTTTTATTTTTTAAATTATTATTAACATTTTGTTCCATTAGAAAATCAAATACAGGTTCCATGACTATAGATAGAATTTTTAACCACTTTTTTAATTATATTACAAGATTATTCAAAAACTATTTCTCATATTATCTCCAAGGGTAAAGGAATTTGAATTGCTGTCATTGTTAATTATATAGTATGATTATGTTTGCAAAGGGCGCAACTATATGTTTTTTTTTTATATAAAATACAAATAAACGTTAATATGAAATTTATAATAAATGAAAGTAATGTTATTTTTATATGACTCTATCTTATCCTTTTAACATTGAAAGGATTATATCGAAAGGTGTAGATAGAGGGGTGAAGAAGTAAATGTTAAAGATCATAATTATATTGTCACGTAGTTAATTATGAGTTTTGGCATGTTGTGAGTAGTATTTGGCTAAAAGCGTTTTTGCTTTTTGCATGAAAAAAAATGATTGGAAAGGAGAAAGTTCGTAGTTTGGTATTTTTAATTAGAGTGCATTGAAGAAGACCGTGACAGGTGTATGCGATAATGGGAGTGTGTATACATTTTTAGCATGAAAACTTTGAAGCTAGCCAACAATATTCTGCATGTGATGTTCCTCATTTGCGTCTATTAAACTTTAGATGATTTGATATATGTGGTTTATAAGTTTATTGTGAAGATGGTTTGATCTATTTTATACGCAATTAATAAGTTTCATACGGTAAAAACTAATACCAGATCTTCCAAAATGCTTATTGGTACCTAAATTTGTAAGGAAGGTTGGAAAACTTGTTGGAACTATATTAAATTTTCAAATAAAACATATCATCATCATTTAGAAAAAAAATAAAATTAGAATACTTGATCTCCACTCTTCTGGTCTTTCCCTAAAAAATTTTAAATTTATACATAATCATCATTAACTCGTATATGGGAATTTATACGAAACTGCAATAATTGTTGTCTCTTATTATTAAAATTGTTTGTTTTTTAAACATTACAAAATTTGAGAAATCGTGTTATTATGAAAAATTCGTGATTAATTTTTGTAATGTTAAAATGAATTATACTAAAATAATAAACATTTAATTCAAAATGATTATACAGAAATTGTGTTACATTTATACAATTGTACTTTTTTTTTCACGTGACACGGTTTTCTTGAACTAGTAATATTTTAAAAAATAATTTTATTTTAGTAATAAGGAGCAAAGTTTACTCCAATTTCTTAAACAAAAAACCCATATATGCTTATTTTTAGTTGGCAAGTTAGGATTTGTTATTATGATTTTCATGATTCATTGTTCTTATTTTAATAATTTTCTCTTTGCATTGATGGGGAAAATCGATTCCAAGTGTTTTCTATTTCAAGTAATGCAGAATAAGAATGAAAACAAAATAGCATCTGATGAACCTATCTAACAAAGGAACACTACATGAGCCTAAGCACGTGGTGTAGCAGAAACCATCCCAGAAAATGTCTATAGGTTTATTGGTGTGACTGTGCTTTCATTTTCCTTTCTTTGTTTTTTTGCATTGTACCAAAGGAGTCTTTGAAGAGTGATTTTGTCATTATTCTTAGAAGCTAAAACACGGCACTTGAATGATGTGATGATCTGCATAATAACATGCATATTTGGTTTCTGTTTGAAGGTATATATTTATTATGTATTAAAAAAAAGATCATAAAAATAAGTACTGGAGCCACAAATTTAGATTGCAGCCAATCTGATTCTTTGTCTGGTTAGAATATTTTATGATATATTCGCCGATGTGGTCCCCTTAAATATCTAGACATTATTATTGCATGTTTTGTTTCTAACATTTCATTATGCTCGTCAATATTGACAACTCAGTCACAAACATATATGCCATCTGGCTTTTGATCATCATTGAATGTTTGATCTCAATTTTTTCAAAATTATCTTTGCATGCAGTTGTGGAAGAGAACTTAAAATGGCTTATTTACTACAAATGTAAATGATGCTATAACACAAAAAGAGAGTATAAATGACCTTAATTAAAAATGTGAATACTGCATAATTAGAATTTTCTGAAGTGAATACACATCTTAAAGATACATCACGAAAATGAGTGCTATTAGATGCATGTGTTAGTTTTTTTTATATTCAATAAATTAAAATAAAAAATTTAAAGGATGTTTGAACTCTTCTTATATAGAAAATTTTAAAAACTTATCCTAGAAGACTCTATTGCAATAGAAAGAAAACTAAACAACATCCTAACAACATTACATATTATAAACAAAAACTATGAAATTTCAAAACTAGACCATTTCAAGTAATACCAGCAAAACAGAATGAATAACGTATATTATTGTCCCTTACTGGTGTCTCTGTTATAACATCTCTGTTATAATACTGCATCTCAGCCACCCATATACCAATCCTAATCAAACTGCACTGCACCACTGGACTTTCCCTGCACCTGCCTATGATCTATGCTTCCAAAACCAGAACAAATGCAGCAAATCCTTATGATAACATGTGGTAGTAATTGGTTACAACTTTTGATTACACATGCATGTATGTGTATAAATTAGAAATATATAGTGTAGTAAAGGTTGTATTGATGTGATGAAGAGTTGTTTGTTTGATTTTCAGATTGTGCTTTGGGTGGCAATCCCGTCGTTGTTGGAGAAAGGTTCAGTGACGTTGGTGATGACAGTGTTCTTAATTATATTTCTGTTCCAATACCTTCCCAAAATTTATCATTCTGTTTGCCATCTGCGACGCACGCAAAACCTCTCTGGCTACATTTTTGGAACAGTTTGGTGGGGAATCGCCCTTAACATGATAGCTTATTTTGTTGCTTCCCATGTAAGTCACACCTTTCTTTTCACCCATATACAAATAATACAAAGTAAGATTTGATTATGAGTACTTCAAATATTACGAGTTTATTTGTTATCTTATGGAAGAAAGACTTAGACATAACAATAGTGAGAGTGGTAACAGATAAATGAATAGTTAAGGTGGTGGAAATTTTTTTGTTTTCTCGTTGTGTATAATTCTCCAATGATTGTAATGAATAGTGGAACCAACCATACATGTTTATAATATATATCAGCACAAAGACAATTTTACTTTTTGCTTGTTTCAAGAAGTATCATCCAAGTAATTCTCTACAATAAAGTTTATTCACTGTGCAAATAAGTATGCTGGTATATCCATACACACCTGCTGATAAAAAAATATATCCATACACACCAATCATATTAAAAATTATTAAAGAACGGAAAGCAAGGGCACTCTATACCAAAACTTATAAGAAAACATTAAAAAATCTATTCTCTGATGATTACCAGACCCTTAGGTTTTCTATAAAGTATCTTAAGTAGGATACTTTGAACTGTGGTGGGACATGATGAACCACTGTTTTGTGGTTTGAAATTTGATGTTTTGAAATATATATAATGTGAAATGGAATAGAATTTGGTGTGAGTAGTTAACATATTGCAGTGTTTATGAACAAATGATCAGGCAGCAGGGGCATGTTGGTACTTGCTGGGGATTCAAAGGGCAGCAAAGTGTCTGAAAGTGCAGTGTGGAAAAACAAGTGGTTGTGGCATGAACATTCTGTCATGTCAAAGCCCTATATATTATGGAAGCAATAAGAGTTTGTTGGTTAGGGATAGAGCAAGGTTGGCATGGGCAGAGAACAGAGAAGTGAGGCAAACATGCTTAAATGGCCCTGACAACTACAACTATGGAGCTTATAGATGGACCGTTCAGCTTGTCAAAAATAATAATCGTTTGGAAAAGATTCTTTTCCCTATCTTCTGGGGCCTAATGACTCTAAGGTACCACCTTTCTTTTCTTTTCTTTTCCTTCTATCCCTTCATTTGTCCATGTTAACCATTCTCTGCCTTAAATGTTCTTGGAAAAGATTTCTTTAGAAAAATCATACTTTTTACACCACATTATAATAATATTTTAATATTTAAAATTAAATATAAATTAAATATGATTAAAATATTATTTTATTGATTTATGAAGTGTATGTTGTTTATTGTTTGTGTGTCAACATATCACCATAGATGGTTTAATTTCACATTTTACTATTTAAAATTGTTATTATTTTATAAATTATTTTTAACACATTTTCTATTAATTTTTTTTATACATTTTCTTATTTTCTAAAATTTCAATAAAGTTATGATGTGTCATGAAAATAAACTGTAAAAGAAAAATAAAACAAAGTCTAAAAGTTATTAAAATAAAAGATGATAAAACGACACACTAAAAAATAATATTAAATAAAAATCAATTTAAAAAAATAATAATTATTTACTATTAGTTAAATTATATACCATTTTAAAAACTAAAAAAATTTATAAATATCTAAAATAATTTTTATTATTAATAATTTTTATAAACTAATTTTTAAATAGATATATAATTAGTTGCCAAATTTTATCTTATTAATAATAAAATTATTTTAAATATTAATAATTTTTTTAGATTTTAAAATAATATTTAATTTAGTTAAAATACTGAATGATTAATTTTTGTCTTTTAAATTTATTTTTTATTTAATAATTTTTTAATGACAATTTTTTAATTTTTTATGATCACAAATTACTATTTAATAAATTAGTAAATATGAAAAAAATAACAAAAGATGTTGATAAAAAATAGTTTAATAAAATTTGCAAAATAATAAGTACTAACATAAATAATTAAATCTTATAAAAATCACGGCACAGTCATGTATTTTCACTAATATTTGGTCAATTATCGTTATTTTTGTGTGTGGTAGTTATTATTGCTTCATGCTTACTCCAAAATTTAAACCATATATTGTTGATGTGATAAGCACTTTTGGAAACCTAGAAAGTACAACAGAATGGCTAGAAGTAGTTTTCAACATCATTGTGCTGACCAGTGGCCTTCTTCTTGTAACTATGTTGATCGGAAACATCAAGGTAACAAACACCATGCCATTACCAATTGCTAACTAATCACATTCATTTAAATGAATATTGATTCGGTGAGGGAAATATATGGTATGAAAATTGGTTTGATGTTACAATGGAGCAGGTATTTTTGCATGCAACAACGTCAAAGAAGCAAGCAATGCAGTTGAAGATGAGGAACATTGAATGGTGGATGAGGAAACGAAGGTTGCCACAAGGGTTTCGACAACGTGTGCGTAACTATGAGAGGCATCGTTGGGCTGCCATGCGAGGTGTTGATGAATACGAGATGACCAGAAATCTTCCTGAAGGGTTAAGAAGAGACATCAAGTACCATCTTTGTCTTGACTTGGTTAGACAGGTAAAGAAATAGCTCAAGAACTTATTCTCTCCCTAACTTTTAAATTTAAGGATAATGGTAATAAAGAAATTTAATTAAATTTTAAGTATCCCATCAATTTTAAGTAATCCAAAAAGAAGTCAGAAGAGATTAAAGAGAGAATGATGAGTTGGAGACAAGAAGACAAAAGTAACATTCACACCACCAAAATCAAACAATAAAATACTTAGACAAATATAAAAAATATATTAAATACTTAGTAAAATATTTTTTAATAGAAATTCAATTAAAAATACTCAAAGTTTTAATATATTTAAAATTTAATTAAGTCTAAAAAATTTATTATATAAATCTTTTTATGAGATCCTAAATTTTAAAAATAAAAAGCAAAATTTCAATAATTAAATTAATGTTGAAGTTATACAAAATACAAAATTAAAAAAAAAATCAACTTTTTATAAGAGTTAATTAAGAGGAAAAAAAATAATGAAAATGTAGTAGGTTGCTTAAAAGTAACTTTTCATAGTAAAAGATAGTAAAAGCTAGTGTAAATTTTTCACTAGACTCTGCATTGTAAATGTTATAAAATTTATTACCGCGCCAAAAGTAAGAGTAGATGGATTGCCACCAATGATTTTTCCCTCTTGATAATATGTTTAAGATAAATAGTAATTTTGGTATCTTTTAAGTTGTTATTGTTATTATGATTTTAGTTTTTATATTTTAGATAAATTCTCAATTTTGATCAAACTCATAATTTTATAAATAACTGTTTTTTTATATGTATATTTTGATTAACTAAATCACAGTAATTAACTTAAATGCATAAATTAAGTTTAAAGTTCAATGAGATCAAAATAAACAATACGTAAATTTAAAAATTTGACAAAATTAAAATTTTTCTAAACCATGAAGACTAAAATTCCATAATAAATAGTGTTTTAGTTTTATTTTTAAACTCTTGTTAAAAAGTCAATTATGTTGTTGTTTACTAAATATATCTTTGTATTTTATTGAGGTGCCTCTGTTTCAACACATGGACGATCTGGTTCTCGAGAACATCTGTGACCGTGTGAAGTCTCTGATATTCACAAAGGGAGAAACAGTACGTTCTAATTTCCACTATGTAGAAATACCTCATTTTGCATAATGCATAGTGCAAGTTAATTAACTTCAACTATAAACATGATTTTTTAATACATATTTTACTGTCACCTAAAATTAATTCAAATTTATATTACAAACCTGTCTTATTTAATTACACACTCTTGATCTCATAATTTCTTTCGTATATGACTAATAACACTAAAAAAAACTATTAAATTAAAATCAATTTTATACGCAATAAATAATTAGTTATTATATATTAAATTATATATTATTTTATAAATTAAAAATTTATTAATATTTAAAATAAATTTTATTATTAATAAAAATTTATAAATCAAATTTATAATTTTTATTCAATTAGTTATTTCAGATCTTAAACTTGATAATTAAAAAATTTCGTAACTAATTAAAAATTGGTTTATAAAAATTTTATTAATAGTAAAATTTATTTTAAATATCAATAATTTTTTAGTGTATAAAATAATATCTAATTTAATTAAATAATTAATTATTATTTTATGTTTAAATTTGTTTTTATTTAATAATTTTTAATAATATTTTTTATCAACTAAAATTATAAATAAATGTGGAATATTTTAAACATATTTCAACCTTATATTATTTTTAGTAGTGTAATCATGGCAACAAATATTTATATATTATCTTTTTCAGTTGGGGTTTGCCTTCATTTAAACTTATAAACCCTAAACTTGGTACAATGGTGAACCACCTTATGTTGTTTTATTATGAAAAGAAGTGTTATTTGGTGGTGAAAAGATGATAATTAAAGGAGTATATGATGCAGATAGCAAGAGAAGGAGACCCAGTTCAGAGAATGCTGTTTGTAGTAAGGGGCCACCTTCAAAGCAGCCAAGTTCTAAGGGATGGTGTGAAGAGTTGCTGCATGTTAGGGCCAGGAAACTTCAGTGGTGATGAGCTTCTTTCATGGTGTTTGAGGAGACCCTTCATAGAACGTCTTCCACCATCTTCATCCACACTCATCACATTGGAAACCACAGAGGCTTTTGGCCTTGAAGCCGAGGATGTGAAGTACGTGACACAACATTTCAGGTACACATTTGTTAAGGAAAAGGTGAAGAGAAGTGCAAGGTATTACTCACCAGGGTGGAGAACTTGGGCTGCAGTGGCCATTCAATTGGCTTGGAGGAGGTACAAGCATAGGTTGACTTTGACCTCTCTGTCCTTCATAAGGCCTAGGAGACCCTTGTCAAGGTCCTCTTCCATGGGAGAAGATAGGCTTCGCCTCTACACTGCTTTGTTGACCTCACCAAAGCCTAATCAGGATGATTTTGACTTTTGAGGACATCATGTGTGGGTGTGGACTTTTATTGTTTCATTGATATTAACATATAGTAGAAAATAAAGAAATATGTGTGCATCTTTTATCATTGTGTTCATTATTATGAGAGTAAATTAAATTGATATTTCTGATATTTTCTTGAATAATATATAGAGTCTAACTTATTTGAAAGCCTACAACATTTTTTTTATATTTTTAAAATCATTATTTACTTATACCCACCCTTTAGATTTTAAAAAATATTATACTTGTACCCTTATAATTGTGACCCTCATAGATAAAAAAAAAGAATTAACTACTCCAGAAAAATTGTTCAACCTTACCACATCGGTTCAGAGTTAAACATCGTTCATTAAAATACAGTGACATTTTTAAAACTAAAACGAACATATAGACGACAATTCATGGTACACTATCGTCTTTGATTGTGTGTGAACTTAGACGACGATTCTTTATATGAATCGCCATGTATGAGCATCACATAAACTGCGATTTTAATAAAATCGCAGTCTATTTTCTCAAATTCCATCATAGACAACGGTTTTTTACTAATAATCGTTGTTTATGTTCTTTTTATTTTACTCTAATCAAAGTCTTACATACTTAAGCTTTCAACACTTTCATTCTTCTCCCGCTCTCATTTTTTCTGCACTTTGCAACAGTCTTACCACACTGGTTTAGAGCCAAACGTCGTTCATTAAAATGCGGTGACATTTTTTAAATTAAAACGAACATATAGACGACGATTCATGGTAAAACTACCATCTATGATTATTACTGAACTCATAGACAACGATTATTGATAAGAATCATTGTGTATGAGCATCACATAGACTGTGGTTTTAATAAAACTGCAGTCTATTTTATTAAATATCATCATAGACGACGGTTCTTACTAATAATAGTCGTTTATGTTCTTTTTATTTTACCCTAATCAAAGTCTGTCATACTTACGCTTTCAACACTTTCGTTCTTCTTGCGCTCTCGTATTTTTCACACTTTTGCACTCTGCAATTAACTTCTGTACTTTGCTTCCCATCAGGCTTTTGTAACTTCTTCCTCCACTTGCTTTGGTTGTATATTGTTCCTCCAATCTTCCATCGCTCCATTTGCCGTAGCTGCACACCACCACGAGGTTGGTGAAATTTGTTTTTGGTATTTTTTTAAGTATGTCCATTTTTTATTTCTCTTTTTATTAGTCTATTAATTTGTATGTTTAATAAAAAACATTTGTAGTTATTATTAATTAATATTATTTTTCATGAGTATGTTAAATTGGAATTGTTAGGTTAGAATTATTATTTAGTTAGATTATCATTAGAGTAATATTATTTTATAAATAATTTTAGGATTTATAATTGACATTATTTATTGAATTGTATGTATAACTAGATTTGTTAATCTTTTTAATTGCATGTTGATCCTGCCTGTTGACCGGAGCGCGGGAGAATGCCTCGTCAAAGGATCGACGTGCGCACTGCTTATCGCCTTCGTTCCTCTTCTGGATCTACCTCAAGAACCTGCAAAGAAACGACACGGCGCCGCTGCGGCCGATCGCACTCCGACGCTCAAGTCAGTGGCGGTATCACCAAATACTAAGAACTAGAACCGTGCAAACTCTCTCTCACAAACAGCTCTGTCACTCGCAAGCGTAAAGTGTATGAACTGAACGTGCGTACCTCAGAAAGTTCGTTAAGAGCTCTTATATACCTGGTGGTTTTCTCTCTCCTGGCAGTTACAGACGTGGACACGTGGCTCGCATCCAACTGTACACGTGCCATCATCTGGAGGCTCCCTGACTTGGCGTTGCTTCTACTCTCATTTTGGCTAAGTTACGTATGCATGGTACTGCCCAGTGCATAGCAAACTTAGGAGTGCGATCTCTACTGAAACTGGCGAGTTAGGGCCTTCATACACCTTCCCTGTAGTCTCGCCGGCCGCCTTCATAACCTGCTTCCTTTCATCTCCGGTGATGTGCTTGTTCTGGCGATCTCCGACTGCTTGGTCGCCTGAGTCTGCATCTGGCGACTTTATCCTCAACCTGGCGATCGCCTATTCTGGTAAGCTGGAGATCGGAACACGCCAACTTAACAATCGGCGACTATACGTGCCTCCCGACTTCCTTCCTAGCTGCCAACCTGGCGCCCTGTCAACACGCCTACACTGTAGCAGGGTGCCACGTCATCATACCCGACTACCAGGGCGGTACACATGTATATTTATAATTATTTGATACATGTTGGTAATGAGTTTGGGGGTGTTCGATCCTCAACAATTGTTTCCCGTTTGGGAGACCCTTAGTTTCCCGTTTATATTTCATACATGTATTTGTTTACTACTCTTCCCATGGTATTTTTAAAAAAAAATTATTTTTAAAAGCAGAGGAGGTTGTAGTTACAGTAATTGTATTGAATCTTGAATTTGTTGAAGATGGTTGTTGCCCCTGCAAGACATGTGTTTGATGAAGCCTTTTTTGTAAATTTCATGTGTATGTACATTTGCTTTAAGAATGTCTTAGGTATAGTTTAGAGATTTTTAGAGTAGGCCTTTTGCTAGGTAACTCGCCTCTTAACCGCTGGCCATGTGATAAGAGCAAGCATAAATTTTCTGGAACTGTTTTTAACATCATACAATTGAGAAAACAAGTTTTACAACAGAGAATTAAGGATTTACAGAGAACTAGCATGTGTTCTTGAAAGATTTTACAAATCAAAAGTGTGCTTGTTCTTTGTTGGCTCTAAGGCTTGGTGAGAGGTGCTGCTACTGTTTGAGCAATCTGTTCTACTAGTCTAAGGCAGATTTTTGCATCCTCTATCAGGTGTATTCGTTTCATATTTCATTTCTTGTAAAAGTGTGATTGTAAACTCTTCTTGATAGGGTTTCTTGAAGAGTGTGTGTGCTGAAATAATGTTTTTCAGCAAGTGTGCCAAGTTTCTTGTAGGGTTCAAGAACAGTGGTTGTGTAAGTGTGTTTGGTACGTTTTGTTTAGTGGATTTCACCTTGGATTATGTGAGACTGGATGTAGCTCATTTGAGTGAACCAGTATAACTGTTGTGCGTTCATTTCTCTTCATCCCTGCACTCAGATTCTTGCTTATCTGTCAATCTGTCTAAAATTGAATCTGTTCAATAAAAAATAAATATGTTTTTTTTTTTTCTGGGCTTGTTCATACTGTTCTTATTTTCTGGAAAATCAGTTTGGTTCTGTTAAGAAGATATATGAACTGGTAATTACAAATAAAACAGTTTGATTGTGATAGGTTACCCAATTGATTGACAAGCTGATATTTGAACCTTCATTACTTGCATAAAATTTGAAGATTACTGTTTTAGTTGTTCACTGTTTTCTCTTTAAAATCAGTGTGTGTGGCTTGCAAATTAATCTGCATAACCTCAAAAATAATTTGGCTGATATAAACGTTTTTAAACATAAACAGTGTCAAAATAAATATGTTCATTGCCAAATAAATCGATTTATTTTCTGTGTACTGTGATAAAACCTCTTGAACTTTGACACTATTGAACCCAAAAATTGGTATCAAGATCTAGGACTTGTATTTTAATCAAGTTTGTTTGCAATTGCAATAATGTCTGAGTTTAAAGTGCTTTTTACTGAGGGATCTTCTGTCAATAGACCACCTATGTTCAATGGAATGAATTATGCTTTTTGGAAAATTAGAATGAAAATTTTCATGGAATCTATTGATGCATGAATTTGGGAAGCTGTGGTCCATGGACCCTATGTGCCAATGCAGGTTGTCAAGGATGAAGAAGTGGTAAAGCCAAGATCTGAATGGAATGAGACCAAAAGGAGGAAGGCTCAATATGATCTTGTGGCCAAGAACATCATAACATCCTCATTAACAATGGATGAGTTCTTCAGGATATCCCAATGCAGTTCAGCTAAGGAGATGTGGGAGGTCTTGGAAGTCACTCATGAGGGTACTGAAGATGTGAAGAGATCAAGAAAACATTCTCTTATCCAAGAATATGAATTGTTTAGAATGCAACCCGAGGAGAGCATTGCTGATGTGCAAAAAAGGTTCACTCATATTGTGAATCACCTTACTGGTTTGAGAAAGGAATTTGACAGAGAGGAACTCAACATAAAAGTGTTGAAGTGCCTCGACAGAAGCTGGCAACCCAAGGTGACTGCCATATTAGAAAGTCGTGATCTGTCAAAGCTGTCAACTGTTACACTCTTTGGGAAATTAATGGAGCATGAGCTGGAGCTCAAGAAACTCAAAGAGCAGGAAACGGTGGAAAGAAAACCCAAAGGACTTGCACTGAAAGTAAGTGAACATAATGAGACCAATGAGGAAAAAGAAGATGCTGAACATGATGATACAATCAGCCTACTTACAAAGAGATCCAACAGATTTCTAAAGAAGAAAAACAGAGATAGGAACCAACAGAAAAGAAGGTATCCTAAACCTAATGACTCAAATTCCTCTAACTACACTTGCTTTGGCTGTGGCAAAACATGGCACATCAAAATTTATTGTCCAACCAATCAATCAAAGGACAAATCTGCCAACAAGAAGGTTGAAAGGAGCAAGGGGAGAAGAGCTTACATTTTATGGGAAGAGAATGAAGTATCTTCAACCAGTAGCTCTTCAACTGAGAGTGAGGAAAACAATTTGTGCTTCATGGTGAAAGATGAAGGGTCAATCTCTGATTCAGTAAGTGAATTCTCTATGGAATCTGATAACTATGATCAATTGCTTGCTGCTTTTAAAGAAACACATGATGAAGAAAATAGGCTAGCTGTAATATGCAATAAGTTGCAAAAGGTAAATAATGTGCTTGCACCTAAAGTAAAAACACTTGAGGAAGAACTGCATAAGGCCAAAACAGATCTGGTAAGCCTTGAACTAACATGCTTACATGCCTCTATTAAAACCTGTGAAAACTGCAAAAAATTGGAAAAACAAGTAGAGTATTTGCTAAAAACTCTTTCCAATTTCACCAAGGGAAGAGAGAACCTTGAGTCTCTCCTTGGCTCACAGAATGTTGTTTTCAACAAGAATGGTATTGGTTATAACCCTCGAAATGTAACCAATGTCAAAAAGCTTTCAAGTTTTTTTGTTCCAGCAAAATCAAGTTTTCCACCTTTTACTAGTGGCAAAAAGGCATCTCATGTAACCTGTTTTAACTGCATGAAATCTGGTCATACCTCTAAGTCGTGCATTGCTAGAAAGCATCTCGTTCTTAAGAACTTAGCAAAATGGCTACTAAAGGAAAGGTTTTAATCTGTGCTGGACCCTATACTGAAAAGGGTACCATTTGTATCATCTTTGTTCTGTTTTGCAGAAAGGCAACAAGAAAAATCAATGGTACTTCGACAGTGGCTGTTCCAAACATATGATTGGAGATCTTACAAAATTCACTAGCTTGAAGCTCAAAGCAGAGGGACATGTAACCTATGGTGATAATAACCGAGGAAGAATTTTGGGCAAAGGCACTGTCGGAACAGGGAATTCAACCACTATTGAGAATGTGCTTTATGTAGAAGGACTCAAGCATAGCCTTCTCAGTATCAGTCAACTGTGTGACAAAGGATACAAGGTGAACTTCAAGTCAAAGGGCTGCACAATCTCAAGTGACTCCTCTGGTAAGGTGCTGTTTACTGGTAAGAGAGTGAATAACATATACCTTTTGGATATCATGGAAACTAACTCTTCAAATGAGTGTTTACTGTCTAGAAGAGATGAGTCTTGGCTATGGCACAGGAGGTTAGCTCACATACACACTAATCACTGAAATCTAAAGATCTTGTTTCTGGTTTACCTAACATTAAATTTCAGGATAACAAGCTCTGTGATGCTTGTGTGAAAGGTAAACAAATCAGATCCTCTTTCAATTCAAAAGACATTGTTTCTGCAAAAAATCCATTGGATGTATTGCATATGGACTTATTTGGACCCTCTAGAGTTGCTAGCTTGGCTGGAAATTTGTATGCTTTAGTTGTTGTGGATGACTACTCTAGATTTACATGGACTTTGTTTCTTGCAAATAAAAATGATGCTTACAATGCTTTTAAGAAATTAGCAAAGGTTCTGCAGAATGAAAATGGTTGCTGCATAAAATCAATTCGAAGTGATCATGGGGGAGAGTATCAGAATGCTAGATTTGAGAGGTTCTGTGAGAAGCATGGGATATCACATACCTTTTCAGCCCCTAGGACTCCCCAACAAAACAGTGTAGTTGAAAGGAAAAACAGATCACTAGAAGAACTAGTTAGAACCATGTTAAATGAATCTAAGCTTCCTAAGTATTTTTGGGCAGATGCAGTCTATACTGCAGCTTATGTGTTAAACAAAACCTTAATTAGACCCATTCTTAAGAAAACTCCATATGAATTGTATAAGGGCAAGAAACCTAGTGTGAGTCACCTTAGAGTGTTTGGGTGTAAATGTTTTGTATTGAATAATGACAAAGAGAATTTAGGTAAGTTTGATGCTAAATCTGATGAAGGTGTGCACATTGGTTATGCTTTGAATGGTCATGCATATAGAGTCTTCAATAAAAGATTGCTCATAGTAGAAGAATCAATGCATGTTGTATTTGATGAAGCTGATCATAGCATATCTAAAACTGCTGCTGATGACCTTGACTGTAATGAATTTAAATATGTTTTAAATCAAAATGAATCGATTCATATTGATACTGCTGACACACATGCTGTGCAAGAACCTACTGTATTTGCAGGTTTGCCAAAAGAGTGGAAAACCCCAAAAGACCTAACCCTTGATAATGTCATTGGGAACATTGAGAAGGGAGTATCAACTAGGAAATCCTTGAATAACTTCTGTTAAACAATGGCCTTTGTATCACAAGTGGAACCCAAAAATCTGAATGAAGCCCTCAAGGACAGCAACTGGATTTTGGCCATGCAAGAGGAACTGAATCAATTTGCTCTGAATGAGGTTTGGACTCTTGTTCCTAGAATACCTGAGATGAATATCATTGGAACAAAATGAGTATTCAAAAACAAGATGGATGAGCATGGGATGATTACCTGAAATAAAGCTAGGCTAGTGGCTAAAGGGTATAATCAAGAAGAAGGAATAGACTATGATGAGACATATGCACCAGTGGCTCGGCTAGAAGCTGTCAGATTGCTACTTGCCTTCTCCTGCATCAAAGGGTTCAAGCTATTCCAAATGGATGTGAAGAATGCCTTCTTGAATGGTTGTATAAATGAAGAGGTATTTGTTTCACAACCACTAGGTTTTGAAGACCATCAGAATCCAGGACACGTGTTCAAACTCAAAAAGGCTCTCTATGGGCTCAAGCAAGCTCCTAGGCAATGGTATGAGAGGCTAAGTGATTTCCTCACCTCACAAGGCTATGACAAAGTCACATCAGATAAGTCCTTGTTCATCAAGCAGAAAGGAGATGACACAATTCTAGTACAAGCATATGTGGATGACAACATTTTTGGATCAAACAATGGAGAATTGTGTGAAACTTTTGTGGAAATCATGAAGAGTGAGTTTGAAATGTCAATGATGGGTGAGTTGAACTATTTTCTAGGCTTGCAGGTCAAACAACTAAAGGATGACATTTTCTTAAATCAATCTAAGTATTGCAAAGATATGCTGAGGAAATTTGAAATGGACAAGTGCAAACCAATTAGCACACCCTTCTCAACAAGCTGTCACTTGGATCATGATGAAGCTGAAATTTCTGTTGATGAAACCAAATACAGAGGACTCATAGGATCTCTAATGTATTTCACTGCCAGCAGGCCTGACATAATGTTTGCAGTATGCATGTGTGCTCGATTTCAATATGCTCCTAAAGAATCGCACTTCAATGCTGCCAAAAGGATTTTGAAATATTTGCAAGGAACTAAAGAAGTTGGCTTGTGGTATCTAGGTAACATCTCATTAAGCTTGACTGGCTATTCTGATTCAAACTTTGCAGGTTGCAAAATTGATAGGAAGAACACCAGTGGTACCTGTCACTTGCTTGGATCAAGCTTGATCTCATGGCAATGCAAAAAACAGGCATGTGTTGCTTTCTCTACTGCTGAAGCAGAGTACATTGCAGCAGGGAGTAGTTGTGCTCAAACCATATGGCTAAGACAACAATTGAATGACTTTGGTATCTTACTTAACCATATACCTTTGTTGTGCGATAACACAAGTGCCATCAACTTAACCAAAAATCTTGTTATGCATTCAAGAACCAAACACATTGAAATTAGGCATCACTTCCTAAGGGAACACATTTCAAATGGAACATGTGAGATTAAGTTCATTGGTATAGATTTACAGCTTGCAGATTTGTTCACAAAACCATTGGCTATAGATAGGTTTAATTTTCTGCTTAATGAATTGGGAATTATAAATGTCAATTGTACCTTGCAGTGAAAAATTAAATATGTTTATTCGCAATTAAATGTGTTTATTTTTGGTACTGATATGCTTTGATGACTAGGAAAGAGAAATTCTGATCTTTGACTGATTGACTGACTTAGTGGGCATTAACCACTGTACTTTTGACGGTTCTGGTCATGGTTATGTAACCGATTTGATGCATTGGCTGCTCAATGAAGGTGTGGCATGTGTGCATCGTGACCCCAAATATTTTGTTGCATTTTTCAAAGATTCTCTGCACAATTTCAGAGCATAAAATCTTCGTGCATATCCATTCATAACTGCTCCATCATCTCATTCATTTTACAATAGAAATCTGTGTAAAAATCTGCTACCCACATTGGTTGGCCATTTTCGGTTCTCACAATTTGAAACACAAGAAAATTCTGGTTCAACCATGGCTTCCTCTTCAAGATAGAAAAAGAAAAACCAGGATAGGAAAATCACATTTCAAGGAGTGCTAGAAGGTTGGTTCGCTGGAGATGAAGAGGGTATCAATGCCTACATTCACGAAATGAGCAGAAAACAGATTAACATACTCAAGGTGCTGGATTTCAATTGGCTAAAATCAGAGAAATTGACTGAAACAAGGTCTGCACTAAAGCACCAGAAACTGAAAAAGCTGTTGGAATTAACTGGTAATGTATACCCTGACTTAGTTAAGGTGTTTTACACGAATCTAACCTTGGATGGAAATAACATTGTTTCCTATGTGAAAGGGATCAAAATGAAGGTCACAAGTGAAATCTGGAATTCAGTGGCTGGAATAAAATATTTTGGTCTAAAGGTTGGAAAAAGGAACACAAGTGGGATTTAGGAGTTCAACAAACTTCAGTATTACAGAAGATGTATGAGGACCCCTGCCTAGAGCATAAGCAGATTCCATGCAGGTAATCTGAACCTAACACGACGACTTGTTGCCTACATAATAGCATGGCAGATCATCCCTAGAGGTACAAATCATGTTGTTTTACATGAAGAAGATTTAATCCTTTTATACTGCATCATGAATCTGATCAAGGTTAACTGGTGTATATCATCAATGAGCATATGCTGAAATCCAAAAGATTAGCTGATTATCGCTTTCCTTATGCTATACTTGTTTCAAAATTGATTGACTACTTTGGCATTGACACTTCCAATGAGCGAAATGAAACCATCAAAGCTGTGAGTGAGATTGATAACTCAACTCTCACAAAAATGGGGTTTCATAAAGAGGAGGACAGCTGAGTGATTCTCAAAGGTAAGGATCCTCAAGAAGAACATGGAGTCTCAAACCTCAACAATGAAGATGGAGATGAGGCTGTTCCCATGGAAGATGACACGGTTCTAGCTACAGAACACTCATGCTATGTTATCCATCACTCTTACGATTAAGAACCATCTGTTGATCATGCTTGAAGTCAAAGGATTAGCTCTCCATCTGTAGAAATCAGAGGAGATTCACCTGCTCCCTAATCAGTGCATGAAGAGGCTGCTGCAACTCATCAGAATGCTATTGTTGCCTATCAAACTCCAGAATATAGAGGTGAACCATTATCTATGTTTGAAAGGCAAGTTCTGTATCGCCTTCATGCCATGACAACAGAACAGAGAGCATATTTTGAGACCACTCAAGCAAGGTTTCAGCACCTTGATGATCAAATTGAAGGAGTTCAGTTGCAGCTTGCAGAGTTATATTACAAAGATTAGAAGTATTTTGCTTTCCATGCTTTCTTTTACCATTTTTAATTCTATAATGTTGAACAATTTGTATTTGTTTTCTAGACTGTTGTGGTTGTGTTTCTGTTTTATCTTTCTCAATGCTTAAATGTTGTTTGATGAATCCAAAGGGGGAGAAAATAGCTCACCATGTTAGGTGAAGCTAGATAAAACAGGAAGTTACTTTCTGCACCTTAAAACTAATTCACATGTTATGCACTATTCCAATATTCTGGTTTAGTATTTGGTGCAGTACAGGTTCTTAAAGGAACAGAGCTATGGGGATTTGTCTCCATCAAACAGGGGGAGATTGTTGAAGATGGTTGTTGCCCCTTCAAGACATGTGTTTGATGAAGCCTTTTTTGTAAATTTCATGTGTATGTACATTTGCTTTAAAAATGTCTTAGGTATAGTTTAGAGGTTGTTTAGAGTAGGCTTTTTGCTAGGTAACTCGCCTCTTAACCCCTGACCATGTGATAAAAGCAAGCACAAATTTTTTGAAACTGTTTTTCACATGTTTTGAAAAAACACCCTTACTGCATAAAAATAAATATGGTTTTTTCTAAATGAACAAATTCTTTTTTAAACTGATGCATTGACTAAGTCTTTTGAAAATCAGGTTTTGTGCATCAAGTATTTTGGCTAAGTCTTCACTCTTTCAAAACGACTGTGTTTTGATAGTTAAGTTTTTTTTTTTTGTTATTGTTTTGAAAAATAAATCTGTTCATCTGTAAATGAATAAATTCTTCTTCGTCTGGTGCCATGTGTATCTCAAAAGGTTTTTTCGTTTTGTACTTGCACCAGAATGGTTGATTGAGTCTCCTTCTCATAACAGATTCTCTAACTGCTTTTGAAAATAAATCAGTTCATTTTATTTTCATTCTGTTCTTTTTATAACAACTTTAACTGTTTTTTGAAATTTGTTATAAGTTGTTTTTCTATAAAAAGAAAACTTGTTCTTGCGTTTAGGAGGTGAATCATACAATTGAGAAAACAAGTTTTACAACAGAGAATTAAGGATTTACAGAGAACTAGCATGTATTCTTGAAAGATTTTACAAATCAAAAGTGTGCTTGTTCTTGGTTGGCTCTAAGGCTTGGTGAGAGGTGTTGCTACTGTTTGAGCAATCTGTTCTACTAGTCTAAGGCATATTTTTGCATCCTCTATCAGGTGTATTCGTTTCATATTTCATTTCTTGTAAAAGTGTGATTGTAAACTCTTCTTGATAGGGTTTCTTGAAGAGTGTGTGTGCTGAAATAATGTTTTTCAGCAAGTGTGCCAAGTTTCTTGTAGGGTTCAAGAACAGTGGTTGTGTAAGTGTGTTTGGTACGTTTTGTTTAGTGGATTTCACCTTGGATTAGGTGAGGCTGGATGTAGCTCATTTGAGTGAACCAGTATAACTGTTGTGTGTTCATTTCTCTTTATCCCTTCGGATTCTTGCTTATCTGTCAATCTGTCTAAAATTGAATATGTTCAATAAAAAAAAAATCTGTTTTTTCTGGGCTTGTTCATACTGTTCTTATTTTCTGGAAAATCAGTTTGGTTCTGTAAAGAAGATATATGAACTGGTAATTACAACTAAAACAGTTTGATTGTGATAGGTTACCCAATTGATTGACAAGCTGATATTTGAACCTTTATTACTTGCATAAAAATTGAAGATTACTGTTTTAGCTGTTCACTGTTTTCTCTTTAAAATCAGTGTGTGTGGCTTGCAAATTAATCTGATTAACCTCAAGAATAACTTGGCTGAGATAAACGTTTTTAAACATAAATAGTGTCAAAATAAATCTGTTCATTGACAAATAAATCGATTTATTTTGTGTACTGTGATAAAATTTGATTCTGCGCAAAAATTTTAAAAGGTGAATTCAACCCCCCCCCCCCCCCCCCCTCTTGAACTTTTACTCTATTGAACCCAACAGAATTGTCAAGGTGTACAGTTTGGGAAAACCAATAAATTTTTATTAGTTTATTATTATGTAATTTGTAATCAAAAGATCGTATATTTTCAGTAAGTTTTGTTCATAATATTTCATGTTGTTCTTCGGGCGCATATTTGACTGTGGATATTTTGTGTCACCGCTTTAATTTTGTGCCACCTAAAGACCGACGCAGAATGCTGCCGAAAAAATTGTAAGTTATTTTCATCTAATTGTGCATCTAATTTAAAGTATTAATTATATGAAGAACTAATATAATTTTGGACTCTTGCAGGATTCCTTGGTTAAACAAAGCACCCAAGGTAATTTTGTACCTTATGGTTATAAAGATATCCTGCGTGTAGTTGGAAAAGGGGTTGGAAATCGACAATTCTTCAAAGTTGCACCACAAAATCCATCCTCTGTAGAGCTCAACGAAGAAGTGATCAATAAATTACGACATCAAACATCGAGGATTTAAGTCAGAAGATGCAACATATTTTGATTAGCATAGTCAAAAGATGCGACATGAGTTCAAGGAGAAGAATCAACTATTGTGGCAGGAGTTTCTATCGTAGCAGGCTTCTACTCAACCGCTTGTGGATTCCATTCCCAGGAGCACAAAGTGGAGTTGTGCGACTCCAACAATATCAAGGATGGCCATTGGCTAGATAAGCGAATGTGAGTTACTTCTAAAGGACCACATCATTCTTCGGGTGGTAGTCATTGGAAAAGTCTTTGAAAGGGCCACTACCTTACATAACATGCCTCTCCCCCCTGATATGGTGAAAGTGACCGTGGACTTGTTGATGTTCATGTTCTTCTACCTACAAATGAGGTAACTATTGTGGTTGAGGCAGTTTAGACATTCATAGCCTGACTCAGACACCTTGTTTAGTTATTCAAGAACCCCAAATTAATTTGATTATATGATATATTTATGTTTTATATTTAATTTAAGACGAATGTTGTTTATTTTGTAGCAACCTTGTTAGAAACCAATTTCGCAAAAAATAACATCTAGTTTCCGTTGATGATCCTATAACTCTTTATTATTGGTTGCTAAGGCTATAGGTACAAACCCAATGGAGGTTCCGTAGGATGACACTTTTTTTTGCAAGAAACACTAACATCCCTCTACATATACATGACGGATGTGTTATAATTTGCATCTAGAAACCAAGAGTTGAATATAACCATCGTTCAAATTTTTATGATGTAAGTATCTTCCACCTATATTTCTATTTACTTTATTATATTAAATTATTTATTATGTTTTAACTTGTAGGTATTTTTCTGGAGTTTTTCTTAATGACAGAAATCAACATGCCTATGAAATCTTGGATCCCTATTTCATTAATCTAACTAGCTCTCATGACTTGGGCTTTACTTCTTGTGGTCCTCTTTGAACATATAAAAAAACATTTCTCTGCCATCAATAGCAGAGTCTCAATCTTCTTGAATCCTCTTTGCCATGGACCTAGTTGTTGGGCTTGAACTAGGGCCCAAGCTTGGGCCTCTTCCATCAGTAATTATGCAGAATTTAAAAGGATTTAAAAATAAAAAATAATATTCAATTATCTATAAATTACATATATATCACTACAAGAAAATCATTAAATAGAAATTAGTTTTAGAGATCAAAATAATTAGTTACTATATTGACTAAATTAGAGATCATTTTATAAACTAAATATTTTTGGTATCTAAAGTATTTTCTATTATTAATAGAAATTTATAAAGTAGTTTCTAATTGTATCTGACCATTAGCTACCAAGATTTTAACTACTAACGACTTTATATTTTAAATTAGTATCTATTAGTCTTTCAGAGACTAATTTAGAATCTAAAATATTAATTGTAAAACCTCGATAGTTAATTTATATACCAATTTAGAAACCATTTTATAAATTTTTATTAATAATAAAAACCCCTTTAAATGCCAATATTTTTTTAGTCTCTAAACTAATATTAATTTAGTTAATATAATGACTAATTATTTTTCGTATCTAAATTTTGTACATATATCTTGAACTTATTGTTAAGAGTAATGATTTGATGTTAAGAAAATGTCATTGAATTTCCTCTTTATTTATATTTATTTTAATATTAATTAGGTATAACATTAAATCTTTATAAATGTTATAGTCTTTGCCTCCATTACAATAAAATTATGTGGTTTTTCTAAGATGTGTAGATACATATACTTTAACAATTACTTTTTTTAAATCAGTCAAAATATATTTATTATGTGAAGGAACCTTATAACAAAAGAATATTAATTTTAATTGTTCTCGCCAGTTGACCTGGTCGCCGGGCGACTTCAATCCCAAGCTTTGGCTCCGTCTATCTCTGTTGGAATCTGCTATCCTTTTTGTTGACGCGGCTCCGTTGAGACAGATGGTGATGGGAATCAAATAAAGGAGGCTTTTATTAATGAAGGAAGAGGACATTCGCCTTCACATTTGAAGTTCTTCCTTCTAGTCTTCTCAAAATTAAAAAAGAAGACATAAAATAAAGATGAGGCCCAAGCCCAAAGCCCAAGCCCAAGCCCAAGAAGGCCAAAGCCCAAAAAGCCCAAGTCCATTCCATGAGGGGCAAGGCCAAGCATTAAATAAAAGAGCATAATTTGAATTACTCTTGTATAGTTGTAGGAGGTGTGGATATTAAATAAAGAAGTGTGAAAATGTAAAATAAAGTCACATTATCCATGTGACTTAGGAGAGTAGGTGTAGGTGTAGTTTTTAGGAGGTGTCATAGTAGAAAAAGGTCACACCTCCCATGTGACTTTTTTTTGGTGGGAATTTCAAATAAGTTTTATTTGAATTTTCCCACCTATTTTCCAGCACCCTCACACTATAAATAGAGGTGTGGGCTCTTGTAAAATGCAGAATTGAAATTGGTAATAGAGAAACTCTACTCAATTTGAGAGAGAATTGTGAGAACTTGTCTTCTCCTTCACCTTATCTTAGCTTGAGTGCATTTGGTTCTCTCAAGTGGCGGCACTAGCTCACTTATCTTGGAGCCTTCACCATCCAAGTGGCGTGATCACCAAACCAAGTCCTTCATCTCCATAAGTTCTTCTTTCTTTCATATCCTAGTTCATTTGAAGCTAAAACATGTCTTAGTTTACTTTTCTAGCATTTTCATTCGGTATTCTAGCTTGTTTCTGAATTTGCTTCGGTTCATCTTATCCTTGGCTGTTTCTATTTTTTTCTTCTTCATTTCTTGCATTTTGTTCAGTTTAATTTCAGTATTGTAGCTTTCTATTCGGTCCTTTTGCTTTTATACACAATTTAATCGGTTCAATTGGCAATAGATGGATCTTCCATATGAGTTTGGTGTTTGGTGCAAGTTTTGGTGAGTTCTTGAAACATAGAACATTGATCCAATTCTATTAAAAGTGCCTAAGCTATCTCCAACTCAAGTTGATTCCATAGAATGTCAAAGAATCATCTCTATTTGGTTAGTGGAATCATATCATGTGGTATCTAGAGTTTAGGTTTGTTCTTGTTTAAATTTGAGTTGTGTTGCACTTTTAATTCAAGAGCTCTATAATTCTTGTTGTTTATCTTTCTGATTTTAGGCTTATTTTGAGTTTTATTGCTGTTTTCTTAATTGTGCCTATCATGTGTTTGTGTCTTTTCCTTTTTGAAGCCATAGAAGTTTTGTCATAGTCATGTTTTTCCAAGAATGTCATCACTTCTTGTAGTACTTTTATTGAATTTTTTTGTTTCTTGCTTTGGTGTAATACAGTTTCTGAGTTTAATTCTTGATCCTTTGTGCATTTTCTGTTTTAGTATTGAGTTCATACTTGTATTTTAGATCTATACAAGTTCTTATACATCATTTCCATTATGTCTTTGCTAGTTCTTAATTCTGTTTTTCATTCCTGTTAGGATTCCTCTGTTTTTCTGAAAACGTGCTTACTGTTTCGATTTATTGAAATTGATTTAATCACTGGAAATTTCTAAAATTCTTGATTTGTCTTCTTTAAAGTGTTATAAAAGAGTAGAAAAAAGAAGTACTCAAAAATTCAAAGTACAAAAAAAATGATAAATAAAATACAAAAAGTGTGCAATTCTGCTGAAAAAAATATGGTAATCTGGCAGCGATTTTAGAAAATTTATCTCAATTAATTGGCTTACTGTTTTTGAGTAATTCCAGTGCCATTGTTGAGCTAAGATCTTGAAGTTTCTGTGGTTAAAATTTCATAATCCAGTTCTTTTTATATCGTTCCAGTTAAATCTGTAAGCATCAAGCACAGTTTGCATAAAAATATTTTTCAGTAGCTCTGTTTTTGTTTTCTTCATCTACTCTAGTGCTTTTCTTTAGGTATCTTTTGTGTGCCTTTTTTTTCATTGAGTACCTTATTTTCTTGCTTGTCTTTTATTCTTTACTCTTTGAGTTTGTCATACATCTAGTATTCCTTTTGTTATAGCCTTTTCTTGCTTATACCTTTTCTTGCTTGTCTTTCATTATTCATTGGTTTTTGTGGTGAAGTGCTTTGAAGATTGTGTGCTCTTGCTTTGACATATTTCATTTGAGATTACTCAAGGCCTCAAGATCAGCTTGGTGCAGAGTGTATTCTTTCTTTGAGAGTGATTTTAAGTGACACTTCACTTCGGCAGTTTGGTTCCAATTTATTTTGCTAACTTTGTTTTCTTAACTTTGTTTGTTGTTTTGTTGTTTGCTGTTTTCTTTTACAAATGGCTTCATATTCCAGTGGTGAGTCTTGCAAACAGCGTTCGCCTAGTAAAGCTTCTGTTCTTGGGGAATTACAAGAAGCTCACTGCACTATTAGACGGTTGGAGGCACAATTGCAAAGAATGGACGTGCAGCAAGCTAGACCTTCTCATTCTCACCATGGTTCACGGCATTCTCATAGACCTTCATCTAGAGGCTCTTCCAATGATCATGGACGTGAAGAGGAACATAGAAGAAGGAAGCATCACCATCATTCTCATGAATAGTGCTATAACCGTGACCAAAGATATCACCAAGTGTTCAACATTTCTTGTGGACAAGTCCCTAGTTTTAATGGTGATAGTGATCCTAATGTGTATTTAGAATGGGAGACTAAGGTTGACCATTATTTTCATGTGTATAAGGTCCAAGATGACCAAAAACTTAGTTTAGCTTCTTTATCCTTTTTGGGCTATGCCAAAGAATGGTGGCATAAAATTGTAATGGACATTATATATCGCAAGAAACCTCCCATGGTTTCTTGGAATGCTTTGAAAGAGTGTATGCGCGCGAGGTTTGTTCCCCCTTCTAGGAAGGAACACTTGTTGAAGTTCCAAAGGCTTCCTCAAGGACATAGGATGGTAGATGAATACTTTAAAGATTTTGAAACAACTTTAACTAAAATGAATATGCATGCTAATGAAGAGTCAAAGATTAAATGGTTTGTACGTGGTTTGAGAAGAGATATCAGAGAAATTGTAGAATTAAATGAGTACTCTTCTTTAAAGAAAGTGTTTCGCCAAGCCATCAAGGTGAAATCCTATCTTTTGAAAACAACTTTCAAAAATACTCATGATGAAGATTTCTACAACTCTTTTAGGAAGGACGCCAACAAAATTTCTACTCAAAATTCTCCTTCCAATTTTTCCAAAAAAACCATGTTTCCAAAAAATGTTTATACTACAAATCCTTCTACTCCTAAGTCACCTACCAAAACTTCAAATATCAAATGTTTTAAATGTTTAGGTTTTGGGCACATAGCTCTTCATTGTCCACAAAAGCAAATCTTAAAAATAAACAAGGTAAAACAAGACCTAACTCACCCACCTACCACAAGTAAAAATGAAAAAGACAAAGAAGGCCAAGTTGACATGGGTCTTATCCTTCCACATCCAAGGTGTTTTCCTTCCTTATCTTTTTCATTACCAAAGGTTCTTACTTCACCACCATCTTGGTTAAACAATGTTAGGGATGATTTGTTCATACCTTCTAATGGTTGTCACCATTTAAGAGGTCTTTTTTCAAAAGATATCATCATTCCCAAACAAATTTTTCCAACTTGGTCGATTTATAGAACCTCCTTTTCTGCAATCCCATTGTTTACAAATGCTAAGTCATGTTTGCCTTTTTCTTCCACTTTTAATTGTAAAAATAAGCTGACTTTGTTATATGCAGGGATTCAGAATTCGTGGACGAATTCTCTCCAACTCGAGGAGTGTGATGAGAATCAAATAAAGGAGGCTTTTATTAATGAAGGAAGAGGACATTCGCCTTCACATTTGAAGTTCTTCCTTCTAGTCTTCTCAAAATTAAAAAAAGAAGACATAAAATAAAGATGAGGCCCCAGCCCAAAGCCCAAGCCCAAGCCCAAGCCCAAGAAGGCCAAAGCCCAAAAAGCCCAAGTCCATCCCATGAGGGGCAAGGCCAAGCATTAAATAAAAGAGCATCATTTGAATTACTCTTGTATAGTTGTAGGAGGTGTGGATATTAAATAAAGAAGTGTGAAAATGTAAAATAAAGTCACATTATCCATGTGACTTAGGAGAGTAGGTGTAGGTGTAGTTTTTAGGAGGTGTCATAGTAGAAAAAGGTCACACCTCCCATGTGACTTTTTTTTGGTGGGAATTTCAAATAAGTTTTATTTGAATTTTCCCACCTATTTTCCAGCACCCTCACACTATAAATAGAGGTGTGGGCTCTTGTAAAATGCAGAATTGAAATTGGTGATAGAGAAACTCTACTCAATTTGAGAGAGAATTGTGAGAACTTGTCTTCTCCTTCACCTTATCTTAGCTTGAGTGCATTTGGTTCTCTCAAGTGGCGGCACTAGCTCACTTATCTTGGAGCCTTCACCATCCAAGTGGCGTGATCACCAAACCAAGTCCTTCATCTCCATAAGTTATTCTTTCTTTCATCTTCTAGTTCATTTGAAGCTAAAACATGTCTTAGTTTACTTTTCTAGCATTTTCATTCGGTATTTTAGCTTGTTTCTGAATTTGCTTTGGTTCATCTTATCCTTGGCTGTTTCTATTTGTTTCTTCTTCATTTCTTGCATTTTGCTCGGTTTAATTTCAGTATTGTAGCTTTCTATTCGGTCCTTTTGCTATTATACACAATTTAATCGGTTCAATTGGCAATAGATGGATCTTCCATATGAGTTTGGTGTTTGGTGCAAGTTTTGGTGAGTTCTTGAAACATAGAACATTGATCCAATTCTATTAAAAGTGCCTAAGCTATCTCCAACTCAAGTTGATTCCATAGAATGTCAAAGAATCATCTCTATTTGGCTAGTGGAATCATATCAGATGGGGCCCTACCTGTTGATTACACTCTGACGATCAAGTCAGTACAAGGCTTATAAAAAACCAGAAGTAACTAGTTTCAGTATTAGAAACAGTGTACATTTACTTGAGATCTCAAATCCCTTTTATAGCCTACCTCTTGTAACAACTTTCTATCACGATAGTCTTATCTCTACTGAAAGCTTATGCGTACGAAAGATATTCTATTTAGGGCACACTCTCTTAGCGCCGCAGCTGAACAAAATCTTTCCTTCACTGGAGTGCATCAAATCTTAACAGAATAACCACTAGGGTACCAACTCATGTACCAGCATCAGGGGTCCAATCTGATTCAAGTAGACACCTTCGGCGAGGCGCTACGTATCATACGTGCAGCCTACTCATTGTGCCCTAGCACACATGGGCTTTGGCTTATAGCGAATGTTTTACTTGTACTGGACCCGAATGCACTAAACGCACCCCTAGGCCCATTAACACTCTTTGCTGACCGACCAGGTCTTACATGCGAAGGATAACATTAAGTATATGGATGGGAGTGAATTCACACATACCTGGTGCCCACTCATGTGGCCCATCAACTCGACCCGACGACCGAACCTGTTTAACGCAAACACGGATGTCCGACCACCGAGCATTGAGGTCTACAGGCTCTAGTTCAATACACAGCGCCCAGGCTCAAGCTGAACTTGTTTCAGTGAAGAGACTAACTGCTCGTCCATGGTGACCTATGTGTTCTATGAGTAGCGCGGCGCGCACACTGTCTTGAGGTGACATCTCACCACACTCCACCACGAGCGTACACGTGGCCATCATCAACGGCTGGAAAGCGTTACCGCTTGCGCTTCCCTCATACGTTAATACTTTGAAAACTCAAATCATTTTTTACTATTTCATTTCCCTTTCTAAGACTTTGTGCCTCTCTTCGAACGCTCTGTTCCTTCTCCTTCAACCCAGATAGACCTCCTCACCCCAGCTCATCAACCGAATCAAGGTACGTCCTTTAACTCATGAATGCTCGACAACATCATTTTAACGCTTTTAGTCTGCTCATATCAACTGCGCTGTGACTGTTTACATTTCGTGCGATTGTGATTATTGTCTCTATTTTTGCTTCGTTGTTCCCTTTTTCGAATCACATGCACTTCTTTTATCTAATTATTTACCTGTGTCCGTTTGTTTGCTTTTCTTGTTTTTAGATTCTCTATATGATGGATTACAAAATCCTATATCCCTAGCCCCTAGCAATCTATTAGAAGAAACTTATGAATACACCACCCGTGAGAAGATAATGTATTGGCCAAACCTCAAACATCGGTATCAGTGATCGACATCAGACGTTGACATCGGACATTCGTGGTCTGGTCGACTTATGGGCCACGTAAGCGGGCCCCCAAAATAATATGAGATAAAACCTAGATACCAGAAAGACCTAAGTCACGAGAGGGTCCATGCATGGGGGTGTATAGTACATTCGGGTCTATCACAAGTAAGTATTACCTGGAGACACCAAGGCCCATGAGTGAAGGGTTTCTAGAGAAAGTTGCATGCATGACATGTGAATAATTAGGCCCATGACTTTAATCCTACTGAAAGTCATGGGACAACACAAGTTTATTTTTAGATTTTAAGATAAATTAATTATCTATTTTAAATACATCCATTAAATTTTACTTAATTATTTCATATTCCTAAATTTATGTATATTTTATATAATATTTACAAATTTTAAGTATGTATTTCTTTTTACTCAATTATATTTTTCTACATCTTTCAATTCTTTATAAACTTTATAAGATAATTTCTTTAAATAATTTTAAAATAAATCACTTAATCAATTTAATAAATTTAATTTAACTAATTTATATCAAATATTAAATACTTATTATAATATCATAAATTAAATTAAAATAATTTTTTTTAAAGAATTAAAGTATTTTATATAACATTTATAAAATTTAAATACATTTTTTCTTTTTACTTAATTATTATTAGTCAACATTTTTCGATTCTTTTTAAACTTTTTAAGATAAATTATTTAAATAATCTAAATCAAACACTTAGTCATATTAAAAAATTTAATTTAACTAATATATCAAAATCATTAAAATTAAAAAACTATTATAATATTAAAAAAATTTAAATAAAATAAATTATTAAAAAAAATATTTATTACCATATTATACATAAAATATATTTAAAATCAATAAATTTTAACAATTTAAATATTAAAATATATTATATGTCGGCTACGGTCCATGCGTTACATTTTTCCGTTCATTATGCGTCGGACAGCTCATATGAAAAATATTTTGTGTCGAATTTCCGTGGATTTGGTCCACGCAAAGTACATCGCCATTTCATGGAAATATGTGAAAGCTAATCGACTTTTTTTTTTCTTTGTTTCTCTGTTTTCCTAAAGTCATTGCTGCTATGTTTTCATAATTTAGGGATTTCTTATAGCTGTAGGCCGTGTTTGAAATCACGTCCATTTTTTTTATGTGAAAAATAAGTCAATAGAGTAATATCATTTTGATGTAAAAAATCTCCCTTTTTCCTATTAAAAATCCTACTAGATACCTTTCTCTCATTAGTGACCTGTACTCCGAAATATCAGCTATTTCATATCCATTTTTTTCATGATTATACTATGTTCTCATTTCTATTATTCCTATTTATTTTACCATTAGTTAAACGAAAATTATCTCACATCATCATCTTACGCGATAAATGATAATTAGTTCATCTGGTTCTCCATAAAATCTGTTAACTATAATATTTTATATTCATTTCATAAATACATCTAAAATGAGAATCTGTAAGGAAAAATTATATTAAGTTAAGCCTTCATATTGTTGTTTTTTTATCAACAAAAATAAAAATAATTACAACGCTATACTTCAGAGATATAAGATCAAAATACTTTCACCATGGTAAAGGTTTCCACAATAAAATAGTCCAAGCTGCACTAGTAGTGTTGCTACATCACCAACATACCTGCAGCAAAACAACAAATTCCTAATTTTCTACCTAACAATTTTAACCCGTGATTGGTACATTCCTAGTCATTGCTGCATGATAATTTAACACTGCAGATCCATATTCGACCCACACAAATGTTAAAAAAACTGCACCCAAAGTTGTATTTTACTCTAGAAAAAGTTACTTATAAAGATGGTTATTTATAAGCTGCACAATCCTTTGCACTTTTAAGCCTTGTTGTAATCATAGTCTTGTAGGAAAGTTTTTGCTTTCATCTTTATAAACTTTCACACTGGTACTTAATTTATATAATTCATCTCTTGCGGTAGTTTCACCATTCTTTTCTCTTTGTTTCCATCATAACTTAATCCATTTGTCTAAATATCATGGTTGAATGTGAACTACATGTGTCATTCTTTTACGTCGCAAAATTGTGATTCATGGAACACAGAGGAGGGACTCCTTTCTTCTTCTCTAACTTCCCTTTTGATATCAAAGAAACAGATTTATGGAAAAAATTTCGAAGATGGGGAAGGGTGAGTGATGTTTTCATATCAAGCAGATTGAATATAAAGAAACAAACGTTTGGTTTTGTTAGGGTGTGCAGGATGTCAGGACGTTGGAGAATCAACTGAACACAATATGGATTGGGAGTTGGAAAATGAAGGCTAACAAACCAAAATACAATAAGGCAGCCGAAACAAAGAAAGAATGGAATGCTAAGTTGAAAGAAAAGGCAACAGAAACAGTGAAAGAGATCAAGCAAGTGCGGAGGGCAAAAGGTAGTAATTCGTATGCTAACACTATCAAGTATGGAAACAGAAACAGAGCACAATCCAATGACAGGGCAAGCTTGAACGCTATTCACTTTAGAGCAGAAGAATCTACCAGGGAATGGCTAAAGATGTGTTATATTGGGAGAGTATCGGATTTAAGTAAAGTCTCAAGTTTGAATGAAAGATTCATCTTGGGAGGATTCGGTCATATAAAGGTTAAATATCTGGGTGGTTTTCATGTATTGCTGAAGAGGGAAAATGACACAAAAATCAAAGAAACGATAGAGGATAATAAAGAGTGGTTCGAAGAATTATTTGACACAATCATAGCATGGGAAGAGCAATTTGTAGCGGTAGACAAATTGGTATGGGTGAGGTGTAGGGGCCTACCATTGAAGTTATGGAACTCCGACTGCTTCAAACACATAGCAGCGTTATTGGGAACTCTGGTTGAGGTGGATGAAGCAACAATAGCACTTGAAGAGCTCGAATACGCAAGGTTTAAAATTAGAGTATCAGTGGGTTGTGAGGCAAAGTTAACAAGCTATGTGAGAATCAATGAAGTTCTGTATCAGGTATCGGTGGAGGAAGAATGCAATATCCCAGATTATAAGCTCTGCCAATGCCAGTGGGACGACGAAAGTGGAAGTGCCGATATAGAGGCGGAATCAATTGGGTCCCGAGCATCAGTCCGATCGGGATGTAGGGAGTTTGAGGAAAGCAAAGTTGAAGAGGAAGACTCGTCGGTAGAACCTCCTCCCATGGTACAAAGCTGCCGCAGATCGGAACCAATTTTTTCGTCAAGGTGTTGCGAGCCGCTTTTGGCAAGACCTACTGGACCTATCTCTACACCTAATCGACCTACAGCTAAAGGAAAGGAAATTTTAGGGTCAGAACCCCCAACGGTTACAACCAGGGCTGACGTGGCAAACTGGTTTGGGCCTGCTGAATTGGGCCAAAGCGTGGAGTGTCAAAAAAATGCTGTGAAGGGAGTTGGGAGGTGTGGAGATCAAAACCCTAATTTCTTTGAAGGCCCATCCGCAGGCAGGGAGGAGTTTCTACGGAACGGTGTGCTTGGAAGCCCACCTATCTCTGAAAGGAGTCACGTTATGGGCGAAATAGAACAAGCATGTCAGATTCAGACCACCATGGAACCATCTTTGAAAACCAGAAACGGAGAAAAAACCGCGACTCTTGTCAAGTCGCACAGAGACGCGGCGGAGAGGAAAAGGGCGACGTTATGCGCGTCGTTTTTGTCAGAACAAAGGGTTGGAATTTCCAATTCGCTATCCACATCGTCGAAGGAGGTGGAAGCCGCAGGGAAGCACGAACCAAGGATATCAATTTCGAGGGTGGAGGACTCTTTACTTCAGACAAGTGAAAGGGAAGCTAACCAACTACCTAGGCAACAAGTTGATAACGCTGATGAGCATAAATACAAGCAGTGCAACATCAATTTGGGGTCGAATTCGGGCAGAATAAGAAATTCATTCCTACCGTTTGGCGAACAAAGGGAAAGGGGGGCTCAAACGCTTGTGGATGGTTCGTCCAATTCAACAAAGGTAATCAACGATTCCTTATCCATTTGTTCTCCAGGTACATCTGAAAGAAGAGTTTTCTGGGTGGGTGACACAAGCAAAAACGACACGCGGGAAGACCGAAAATATGTAAGGTCAGCTTTATCTCAAATTAGCAATTCTGTTTCTGATTTGGCTATTAATAACTCTAATCGTTTATTTTGGATAAAAAAAAGGTAGTCTAGAAATGATTAGGTTATGGGAATTGGGTAAAAAGATAGGGGCGTCTTGTGGGGAAGAAGGTAATGTAATGTTAAATTTAGAGGAATTGGAAGTAAGGGATAGGAGTCTCAAATCTCGAAGGGAAGAAGGGGAACATCGGGGGTTCTAATGAGAATTTTAACACTAAATGTGGGAGGGTTCGGGAACTCTGTGAAGTGGAGGTATGTTAAGGACTACATTAGAAAGGAAGATGTCAAAATGGTATGTTTGCAAGAAGTAAGAATGGAAAGTTTTAGTTTAAATAAGTGTTGCCAACTATGGGGGGAGAATGATATTGATTATCTTTATAGTGAACCATCAAATGGGGCAGAGGGTATTCTAACGATATGGCATAAAAAGTTTTTACAGTGTACTAAACACATCATTGATAGATGGTTCATTGAGTTTATTGGTCTTGCTAAGGAGAAAAATATCCCTGCTATTATTGTAAATGTGTATTCTTCATGTATTATGCAAGTGAAAAGGCAAATGTGGGCAGATTTATTAGAGATTAGACAAAGGGAACAATGTAATTCTTGGTGTGTTCTGGGAGACTTCAATTTTGTAAGAAATGAAAGGGAACGAAGGGGGATAAATCGTCTTAGCGGTATTAACCGAGAAATGCAAGGTTTTAACAACTTCATTGATAGTATGTAGATGGTGGATTTACCCTATATTTGAAGAAAATTTACTTGGTATAGGCCCAATGGCAAAACTAAGAGTAGGCTGGACAGATTTTTAACCACTTTTGACTGGTTACAACATTGGCCAGGAAGCAAGCAATATGTTTTAGATAGACAAATTTCTGACCACTGTGCACTGGTGCTTAAATCAAACTTGGTGGATTGGGGGCCAAAACCTTTCAGGTTTCTAGACATCTGGCAAGAAGAGAAGGAGTTTGAAATTTTTGTCAAAAGTAAGTGGGAGAATTACTTGGTCCAGGGAAACGAAATCCTAGTGTTAAAGGAGAAACTGAAAATGCTAAAGAACGACTTGAAAGGGTGGAACAAAGACGTCTTCGGGCATACAGACCCATTTCATTAGTCGGTTGTGTGTACAAGATTCTGACCAAATTGTTAGCTAATAGGTTTAAAAAAGTTATTGGGAAGGTGGTAGATGGGACACAATCAACTTTTTTTGTCTAATAGAGGATTATTAGACAACGTCCTAGTGGTGAATGAGGTTATAGACGAGTTGAGAAGAAGAAAGAAGAGTGGGGTGGTAGTGAAACTTGATTTTGAGAAGGCATACGACTCGGTCAGTTGGGAGTTCTTATTTTACATTATGAGAAGACTAGGGTTCTGTGAAAAATGGATCCAGTGGATTAGAGCTTGCCTAGAATCTGCTACTGTTTCGGTTTTAGTAAATGGTAGCTCGACTAAGGAATTCAAGCCTTCTACAGGTCTTAGATAAGGGGATCCGATGACACCGTTTCTGTTTTTGATCGTTGCACAAGGATTAGCGGGTCTAGTAAAAGAAGCGACAAGGAAAAATTTGCTCTCGGGAATTAAAGTTGGGGGAAAAAAGGTGGATATGAATTTACTCCAATTCGCTGACGACACCCTTTTCGTCTGCGAATCTAAGGTTCAGAATTTCATATGCATTAAGGCTATCTTGAGATGTTTCGAATTAAGCTCTGGTCTTAGAATCAATTACCATAAGAGCAAAATTGGTGCAATTGGGGTAGGTAGGTATGAGATGAATGTGTACTCGGAAATACTTCATTACAGTCTAATGAATATACCCTTTACATATTTAGGCCTACCTATAGGAGGTAATCCATCTAGATGCTCGTTTTGGGAGCCTGTGCTTTTAAAGGTTAAAAAGAAACTTTCAGTGTGGAAAGGGAGGAACCTGTCTTTTGCAGGAAGAGTATGTCTTTTAAAATCTGTCATCAGTGCCATACCACTCTTCTTCCTATCCTTTTTCAAAGCACCGATTGGAGTGTGCAAGGAGATAACGAAACTACAAATAACTTTCTTGTGGGGTTGGGGAGCGGAAGGGAGGAAAATCGCTTGGACAAGTTGGGAAAATATTTGTAAGGCAAAAAAGGAGGGAGGTCTAGGTATTAGACGCATTGAGTTGTTCAATAAGGCACTCTTGGAAAAATGGCTATGGAGATTGGGATCTCAAGAGTCTGGACTCTGGAAGGATGTTCTAGAATCAAAGTATTGCCAATGGGGAACGACGATATCATATGCACCAAATCGAAAAGGGTATACATCTAGATGGTGGAGTGATCTAGCCAAGGCTAGTCTTTCTGACCAAGGGGCCAATTGGTTCAATCAGAATTTGGGTTGGAAAGTGGGTTCTGGAGAGAAGATCAAATTTTGGGAGGACGAGTGGTTAACCAATGGTCAACTCAAAACAAGATATGAGAGGTTATATAATAACTCAGAGCTCAAAGACAAGTATATTGTTAGTTGTGGAAGTTGGACTATGGAAGGATGGGAGTGGAAATTCAGTTGGAGAAGAGATTGGTTTGAATGGGAGAAAAGCATGGTAGAGGACTTCATGGCAATTATATCTCAAGTGATACTACAATAAGAGGTTGAGGATATACGAATTTGGATCGATCCTCCGTCATATACATTCACGGTGAAATCAGCCTACAACAGGTTAGTAAAGCATAATACAGGGGAGTTTTGAAGGTGTTCGAACTAGTTTGGAATTTAAAGGTCATGCCATCAACTAAGTTTTTTGTGTGGACGGCACTATCGGATAGATTAGCAACAAAACAGAATTTGCAAAGAAGGGGCGTGATATTGGGGGATATACTATGTGTGTTTTGTGGAAAAGAGGAAGAGACATGTTCACATATCCTTGTTTCATGTGAATAATCAATTAAAGTATGGAACATGTGCTCTAGTTGGATGGGAGTAAGTTCGGTGAACTATAATGTATTGAATCATCATTTTGAACAATTTCCTGGCATATGTTCTAATCAAGAGGGCAATAGGTTATGGAAAGGTCTTTGGGTATCAGTTGCTCAGTGTATATGGAAGCACAAAAATAGGATTATCTTCAACCAAGCTAAGTTAGATGTGGAGGAAATTTTCACTTTAGCACAAGTACAATCATGGGTTTGGATGAAACACAAAGAAAGGAAAGTCCCCTTTTCATTTTCCGATTGGATTTTATCTCCTATAACATGCATCAATATGGTTATTAGATAATGTTTTATACTGTTATTAATATCATGCATGTTGGTTGGCTGCTGCAACAATTTTAAAATTAAATTGCTTAAGACCTATGGGCTGGACCTGATTTTGTATATCTAAGTTTTGATGAGGTCGGGAAGGTGTTTTTTTCTCTTTATTGTAGGAAAATAGGGAGGATATCAGATAAAAACCAGCAGATACTCCTATCATGCAGTGATAAATGAAGTGTGAATGCTTCCTATCTTTGACAACTTTGCATGCAGGGTTGGTTGTTGCAACAATTATAAGTAAATTGATTAATACCAATTGGGATGAAACTGTTTTTATTTACCTGTGTTATTGGGAAGGCGTGGAAGGTGTTTTTCTTGGTGCAGGTAAACGGGAGGACAACAACTAACATTTTAAGATGTTAGAGGATTATGGGAAGCGGAAGAGTGAAGAATGTTGTTGGAAGCTGGGGCATAGGGAGATTATAGAACAATCACAATCTTAAGTTGTTACATTTTCTGTTAAAGGAGCTACCTTAGAAGTTAGAATCTTGGAAACCAAAACTGGTTTGTGCAGTAAGTGTTGGTGTGAGGTTCTGTAATGTTAGAATGTATAAGTGGCTTGGGGGTTAGCTTTATGCAGCTGTCTTGTTTTAAGGTTGTGTGGATATACATGTTTTGTTAGTTTGCTGTCAGGATTTTATAAGTAACTGTAAGAAGGTAAGTTTTTTTTTTCTTTTTTTGTCTTTTTGTTTGTTTTTTCCTTTTTCCTAACCAATTTTTAGTGGGTTTGTATAAGGGTTGGGACACCCCTAAAGTGTTCCATTATTTTATTTAATTCTTGGTTGAAAAAAAAAACATATGTCATTCTTTTGTACTTCAATTTATCTATTATTTCATATTCGAGCAGGTACTAGAAAAAATGAGATATACTTACGGAAATACTTGATAATCATATCCACTATACTCATGATATACGATCATCTATTTATAAAAAAAAATAAAATTATCACTAGGATTGTTCATCAATAACAAGTTGACCAATCCGAATCAAAGAAGAATGCAGATAAATCATAGAACTTTAAGATTAAATTAATAAAATGAAAGCAATGTATATTTGAGGTATTTTACTTGTATTATCATCAAGACGGTGCTAATATTGAAACCATAGGTGAATAATGTTGTTTAGTTTTTTATTATTATGTCTATTTTTATACTTTTATATTTACATTTTGTAAATTTTATTATTTGTTTCCTTTATTAATGTTACATTCAACTATAAATTTTAAAATCTTTATATTTTAATATTTTTTCAGTTGTTTCAAGAATTATGTGCACTGAAAAAATTATTGAAAAAAACACAATACATTTAAGAAAACACAAAAAGTGAAATTAATGGGGTTTGGAAAATTCTGCAAGTGACGGAATTTGAAAAACCCTTAAAATTAATGGAGGTTTATAGAACCGTCAAAAAATAATTATCATATCAAAAATTAGTAACTGATAATCCGTTAACGATGTTGTATTTTTTAGAAAAAAACAAACCGTAAATAATGTATTTAGAGGAGACTAATATTAAATATAATCCTGTTAAAAATAATTTTTCTTATAATGAATCATCTAATCCGTTAGCATCAATAAGCAGTGAACACAAATGTAAATGATGAGCTCAAGGAGCTGCAAACATCATTTGTAAACTAATACAAATGCAGGATTAAAAAAAAATATCAGTGCATTGGATCTCTCACATAAGTTATATCTAATTAAAAATCGTTATATCAAATTAACTAGATATTAGTAGTTGCTATAAGTTTTACGTTTTCGTTTTGACAACTTTAATTCTTAAGATAGTTACATGGGATCTATTTGTTTTGATATATTATACCTATTCGTTTATTTATATAACAGAACAGAACATTTTAAAAAGAAATTTATTTTAAATTAATAAAAAAAAACTTAAATGAGAAAAAAATTCTAACTTAAATCCTGCAGTCATGTTTACACAATTGAAGAATGTGAGAGCACAAGGCCCTGCATTGTGAAAGAAAATAAAGTTGGCTTGGAAACCAGTTAAGGAAGAAAAAACAACGACACACAACTCAATGTGTTAAAAAGACAGCTATGGGCTGTTTTACAAACTCTGTTGAAGCTGAATTACTAGAGTCATGTATGCTATTAAGATTTTCATACACATAATTTGCCTTATTTTATATTCTCATAATTTTCTTTTGGGTTTTGCTGCACTAGTCTCCCACTTGTATTGTTTTCTTGTTAATGATTGATGTTAATTGGGTCTCCAATCTAACTGGATTGTAAACAACATAACAAGTTGCCTTTTTTAACCAATTTTTTAATGCTTACTATTTTAACCATTAGGAATATAATTAATAGACTCATAAATTTTCGACATTCTATTATATTTAATCTGTTATATGATTTATTATTAAATTTAACAATTAATATAATTTGTTTTACATTGTTTCCAATAGAGCTATGGAAGCTCATGTTTCAAAGAAGAAGCTTCAATATATTACACATAACATAAAGTGTTTATCTCACTACTATTGAATTTATAAATTATATTTTCATTGATATTTTAAATTGTAGTGCCAATCAATAAAAAAATCATAAATGTAAATATTATGTGGTGACACATATGCAACCAAGTATATATTCCAACATTATTGACTCCTGAAACAAGATAATGTATAAGTTAAATATCTTAATCAATTAAATATGAATTACACTTTTTATTGATTATATAAAATTTAAAATTTGTAGATATTTAGTGATTCATTACATTGAACAATGAAAATATGAAGAAAAAAAATAATAGTAAACTTTGTATTTTTAAGGATTATTGGTGGATTGTTTTTAGTTTAATTTAATGATACATGTAAATATTAGATTTTGATCTTTGTATACCGTGTTTATCTTATATAAATATCTATAATTTTTGTAGTATGAATTCCTATTTTTTGTTAAACATAGTAAATTCAAAGTAATTAACCTAAAAAAGAATTAGCATAATAATAATAATTATAACGATTTGTTTATTTGATATTTTCTTAGTCTGAACACTAATAAGGTCTATTATTAAGTTTTAAGCCATATAAAGGTGAGGAATTTGAAGCATATATTTAAGTTTCAAGGCATAGAAAGATAATGAATTTGAAGTAATGTGATGAAATCGAAAATTTAATTTATCATGAAACATATTAATTTATTAATTCTCAATGACATAATTATGGATGAAATGTGTAGCACATCACTGATCACAAGGGCATTCGCATCTGTGAGTTGCCATATTACAAAACGCCTTGCATGGTGGTTTGCAAAAATTCAAGCAATCACGGTTTGTATCACACTTTTGTATTCCGTCAACTTGGTTGTTCTCAGAATATTTGTACACATCTCTTGTATTTGGGATGCTCAACACACCATTCCCTGCAAAAACATACACAAATTCAATAACAATTAAGAGTCTTTTCATAAACTCAAATATCAAAATATGTTCAAAGAATATACCATAGCATGCTATTAGAGCAAATATGACAACACTCAAAGCTATCTTATTAACCACACCCATCTCTCTCTCCTTTCTGCTTTCTGCTTTCTTTCTGCTTTCTACTTTCTTTGTGGGTTTCTTACTCTCTCTTCATTTCAGTTTGTACCTTCTACTACATATTTATACTACTACTTAGTCAATGTTTTGTTCTTTCTTTTATTCATTCTAAATTACTATTAAATAAAATAGCAATCAAACAAAGCAAGTATTAACACTACATTTAAAACCATTGAAGATTCAACATTACCATTATATTTAATTTATTGTTACTATGAATATTAATTAATATAACTAATATGGTTATTAATATTACTAATATTATTATTAATATTGTTTTTAATTTTATTAATGTTATTATTAATATTACTAATATTATAATTAATATTGTTATTAATACTGTAAAAGCCCAAAAAGTTCCTACACACTACACTGTAAACTAATTGAATGGTCTTGTAAAACTTATAGTAATTCAACTATAAAGTAAAGATATACTCCATATATATATAAATATAATTTTTTACAAAATGAGGTTAAAATTTTTTTATCTATCATTTTATCGCTCTTGCAACTATACATATATTTGCTTGTGTATATACTATAATTATCAGACTTTATAATACAAATAAACAATGGAATCTTTACTGTTAATTAATTTTTTTTGCCTTAGATTTCAATTGTATTTGATTTTTTTTTACTTTCACTTCCAATGTGAACGTTGATTCGTTAATATTGTAATGTTTGGGTTTTTCCTTTCATTCGGTGTTTCTTTTCCTTACAACTTTCATTGCCATCAAATCATCTCTAAACATAACTTAGAGGAAAGTCTTGGTACTTAAGTAGTTCATTGTGATTCACCTCATTTTCTTGGGATTTCCAAAGATTCTGAAGTTCCCAGTGATAAATGTAATACAAAAGGACCCACTTTTGTAAGGGCACTAATGCAGAAATGTTAAACAACCGCTTGATCCATCCAATCTTGCCCAGACTCTATCTAAATAGGGATTGCTATTCAATGCCAAAATGACAGGATACTCTAATCCTGCACAAAAATAAAAACTTGCCCCCACTCATACCTATTCCCCAATTCCAAAAGTCCTCCACTTGGGTTTCCTCTACCTGAGACAATCTCACTCATCCATCCAATCCTTACTCCTAAGCCTGTTTTACTCTTCCTGCAGATTCATACCATTTTACTACCCTCATCACCACCAAAAAACCACATATGTTTGTTTGATTAAAAAGTTCCACCTATATGTGTCAATACTGTATCATTATAGCACCAGAGGAGAACATCATTTGGCCACCAAGATTCCTTTAGCCTACCCTCTTCCACCACCTGCCTTCCAATTAACTTTCTCCACCCTTCTTTACTTGCCTTCCAATACAAGTGTTATAAATCATTTATATTATCAATAGATTATGCAACTTCAATTAATGATTATGTAGTACTATGCAGTATCATAGAGCTACCTCCTAGCAACCTGTTTTACTCTTCCTACAGATTCACACCATTTTGCTACCCTCATCACCACCAGAATACCACATATGCTTGTTTGATTAAAAAGTTCCACAGGTATGGTTCATTACTGTATCATTACAGCACCAGAGCAGAACATCATTTGGCCACCAAGATTCCTTTAGTCTACCCTCTTCCATCACCTGCCTTCCAATTTACTTCTTCCACCTTCCTTTACTTGCCTGCAGCTTTGCAAACCTGCAACCCGACAGATCCCTCCTAGCAACCCCTGCACCACCTTACTCTGTTCTTTCTTATTTCCTCTAAACTGTATTCATTTCTTCACATCAAAAGGTTGCTTAACTTCAATTAAGATCATTCTAACCTCATCTAGATGTTAGGTATCAGCTTACTAGTTTTTATACAACATTCTGCAGCAGGAGCACTCCTTTAAAAGGATATATCAGGCGCACTCTAAAATCAAACCTGCAGCAGGAACACTCCTTTAAAAACCATAGAGCGAGCTTGTATCCACACACCCTCAACCACCAGCCTCACCCATTTACTTGTAGCTTCTAATGCAGATAAGGGGGTTCAACATCCAATCTGTAAAAGAATAGCTAAAAGAGGGACCCCTATGCTTTAGCCACTGCCAGGACTTGAGCTGGACTTTCTGAAAAATCTCCTCCACATCTGCTACCCCTTGATTAAAAACAATGGAGTTCCTTGGCTCCCATATACATGCCACTATAGTTGCCCATACTCCTTTCCATAAGAGACTTTGTCTACTGCTGAGTTGGGGTAAGTAAAAACTTTCAAAGTGAGATAAGATGGCATTCTGTTGTACAGACACAATGCCAATCCATCTAAGACATAATGACCACACCCTCTGAGCAGCAACACATTCTATGAATGTATGTTGACATGTTTCCTCCTTTGACTCACACATAGCACAAAGAATTGTGTTCATGATCACCCCTTTTCTACTCAAATTTTCCCTTGTAGGTATTCTACCTATAAGAACCCTCCACGTTGTGGTTAACACGTTGGGGAAGGTTTTGATTTTCCAAAGGTATCTGAACACATCATTTTGGGAGCTTCTAACAGGGTGAGCTATACATTCATACGCAGAATACGCAGAATTTACAGAGAACAACCCCGAGTCATCAAACCCCCATACCTGTATATCTTCTTGATCCCTTGATAGCCTAACTCGTGATAAGTGCATAGCCAATTCTGATTCCAACGTGCTTTTCCACTCGAATCTTACTCTTCTCCAACTATGTTTCCATTCCCACAATGAGTCTACCTAAGAACCAACCTCTTCCACCTTTTGGCCATGGTTCAAAGAGATTGAATAAAGTCTGGGAAATAAGGTTTTGAAACTACTATTACTGGCCCATACGTCCTCCCAAAATCTTACTTTGTCTCCACGTCCTACTTTCCAGATGACTTGCTGATGAAACCAACCTGCTCCTTCTCCCTCCATGCACATTTTATGTAAGTCTCTCCATCACCAGGGTTGGACTTTTATTGCTACTTGCAGGAATTCTAAATCCATCCCATACTTTGAAACCAATAGCTCCTTCCACCTCCCTTTCTCTTCAGATATCAGGCGCCATCTCCGTTTAGCCAGAAAAGCATAATTGAACTTCCTTATATCTCTGATCCCCAAACCACCTTCCTCTTTTGGTTTACACAACACTTCCCAACTGACCCAAGCAATCAGTTTCTTCTCCTTCCCCCAACCTGATGGATATCCAATAGGAGAGGATTTTATTAATGAAGGAAAAGGATTTTCACCTACACATTTGAAGTTCTTCCTTCTAGTCTTCTCACAAATTAAAAGAAGTCAAAGAGAAGATCAAGCCTAAAGATAAAGAAGTCTACAAACTCTCAAATAATAAGCTTCATTTTGAATATCTCTCTTTAAGTAAAAAATATATAGAATAATCTTTAGGAAGGAACTTAGAGGGAAACATAAGAAACCTCTTTTTTAAAAGCATCCTTAGTTGTAGTTTAGAAATATTAGAAGCTTAGGGGGGTGTGAACTTAGTAAGGGATGCTAGGGGGAGTGTAGATATGAGTTAGGAGGTGCCAAACTAGGAAGGAAAGTCACACTTCCTTCATGCACTAGTTGGCGCCGAAATTACATGTCATTTAGGGGCACATTTGCATTTGATTAGCTTTGCATTTCAACACCTTATAGGCTATAAATAAAGGTGCTTAGCTTGTACAAATCAGATTAGGAAATTGAAGTAAGAAAACTCTACTCAATTTGAGAGAGAAATTGGAAGAGCTTTGGTGCCTTCATCAAGTCTTATCTTGGGTGTCTATGGTGAACCTCAAGTGGCGACAACACACTAATCTTGGAGTTCCCACACTCTAAGTGGCGTGATCACTCACCTATTCTTCCATCTCCATAAGTTTTCTATTCTCAAGCTTTGTTTCTTCTTCATGTTCATGTTTTAGTTTACTTGTTCTTCAATTCCATTCGGTACCTTCAACTGCATTTTCAATTCTGTTCGATTGTTTCTTTTAATTGGCTGTATTCAATTGTGTTTCTTCCATTCTTGTTGTTTGATTCAATTTGACAATACATGGACTTCCATGTGAGCTTTGGTTCGGTGCAAAGTCTTGGTGAGTTCTTGAAATAGAACCTTGATCCAATTCTAATTGAAGTGCCAATTCATGACCAACTCAAGTTGTTCCTAAGAATGTCAAAGAATCATGTATTCTTGCTATTGCATTCACATCATGTGGTATCTAGAGTTTAGGTTTGTTTTGCTTAATTTTTGAGTTGTGTTACACTTTATTTTCAAGAGCTCTTTATTTCAAGTTGTTTACCATTCTGTTTTAGGCTTTACTTTGAGTTTCCTTGCTGTTTTTCTTTTGTTACACCAAGTGTTTGTGAAAAGGATTATGGCACTCATTGTTCATATGAGTTTGGCTGCTCTTTTGGAATGGCATTCTCCTTCCTTGAGCTGACCTTAAGCTTCCTTTCACTTGTTGTTCTATCTTGTGGTATGTCTTTTAATTTTTTAATCATGTCAAGATTTGTCTTAGTCATGTTATTCCATAATTGTCATCACTTCTTGTAGTCCTTTTATTGCTTTGTTTGTTTCTTGCTTTGGTTTACTTTCTGTTTCTGAGTTTATTGCTTGATCCTTTGTGCATTTTCATTTTTAGATTTGAGTTCATGCTTGTATTTTAGACCTATACAAGTTCCTCTACATAATTTCCATTATGTCTTTGCTATACTGTTTTTCATTCCTAAATAGGTTACTCTGTTTTCTTACACACGTGCTACTGTTTTCAATTTACTGCAATTAATTGGCTCACTGGAAATTTGTGAAAATTTGGATTTACATTCTTCAAAGTGTTACAAAAGCATAGCAAAAAGAAGTACTCAAAAATTCCAAGTACACAAAAAATGATAAATAAAATACGAAAAGTGTACAATTCTGCCGAAAAAAATACGGTAATTGGGCAGCGATTTTGAAAAATTTATTTCTCTCAATTGGCTTACTGTTTTTAACTCATTCCAGTGCCATTATTGAGTTGAGACATTCAAGTTTCTGTGGTTAATTTTTCACATTCCAGTTCGCTTTCAATCATTCCAGTTAAATCTGTAAACATAGCACAGTTTGCATAAATTTTTTTTTTTCCAGTAGCTTGTTTTTTTGTTTCTTAAATCTAGTCTAGTACTTTTCTCTAGGACTCTTTTGGTGTGCCTTCTTTCTTCATTGAGTTCTTTATTTTCTTGCTTGTCTTTCATTCATTAATCTTTGAGTTTGTCTTACATATAGTATTCCTTTTGCAATTACCTTTCTTTGCTTATACCTTTTCTTGTTTGTCATTCTTTCTTCTTTGGTTTTGTGGTGAAGTACTTTCAAGATTGTGTGCTCTTGCTTTGGAATTTTTCACTTGAGGATTACTAAGGCCTTAAGATAAGCTTGGTGCAGAGAGCATTCTTTCTTTGAGAGTGAATTTCAGTGAATACTTCACTTCGGTTTTGGTTCCCCTTTCTTTTAGCTGACTTTGTTTCCTAACATTTGTTTGCTGTTTTGTGTTTGTTGTTTCTCTTTGATAAAATGGCTCCATATTCTAGTGAGGAATCTTGCAAGCAGAATTCACCTTCTAAAGCTTCTCTTCGTGGTGAATTACAAGAAGCTCAACGCCATATTAGAAGATTGGAGGAAAGGTTGCAAAAACTGGACATGCAACAAGCTGGACCGTCTCATGCTCACCATGCAGCGCACCATTCACATAGACATTCGTCTAGGGGTTCATTCAATGCTTTTGACCGTGAAGAAGTGTGAAGAAGAAGGGAGCCAACTCATTCCTTTCATGGCTATGATCCTAGAGGGAGAGACCACCGTGACAATGGCTATTACCGAGAGGCTAAAGCTAGACTTCCTTTAGTCAAGCTTCCAAGCTTCAATGGAGATAGTGATCCTAACATCTATCTAGATTGGGAGGCCAAGTGTGAGCAGATTTTTGACCTACTTGGGGTCCAAGATGAGCATAAGTATAAGTTAGCTACTTTAGAATTTTGTGATTATGCCATGCAATGGTGGCATGGACTTGTAAAGGACATTATGTTTCACAAGGGTCCTCCCGTGGACTCTTGGAACTCTCTTAAGTTTCAAATGCGCGCTAGATTTGTACCGCCCCACTTTAGGAAAGACCTTATGTTGAAACTCCAACGGTTTCAACAAGACACGCTAAGTGTGGACGCTTATTATAAAGAATTAGAAACGCTTTTATGTAAGTTAGAAATACGTGAGGACGACGAAGCTTTGATTGCTAGGTTTGTTAGTGGGCTAAGGAAGGAAATCCAAGATATTGTGGAATTACAAGAGTATTCATCATTTGGGTCTTTAATTCATCTAACAATGAAGGTGGAAGCCCAACTTGCTAAGAAAAACTCTTTTAAAAACTCCCCAAATAATGGTTACTATACTCCAAATCTCGGACAAACAAAAAGTCTTTTTCAAAATTTCCTTCCCAAGATTCTTCTTTCAAACCCAAGGAATCTCAGCCATCTACTTTTAGGCCTAAATCTCCAACAAAAACGTCTAATAAAAAATGCTTTAAATGTTTAGGATATGGTCCCATAGCTGCAAATTGCCCTTCTAAACGAAATATGTATATGCATGATGGCATTATAGTTAGTGAGCATGATTCCGACTCACCTAGGCATGCTTCACCTTCTAAACCATCCAGTGAAAATGAGAGTGTAAGTCCTTGTGAAGGTGACTTGTTGATGATAAGGCGTATGTTGGGAACAATTCCAAAATCTTTGGACGATACTCAAAGAGAAAACATTTTTCATACCCGATGTCTTATCAACAACAAGTTATGTTCCTTGATTATTGATGGAGGAAGTTGCACTAACGTGGCTAGTACAAGAGTAGTGGAGAAGTTAGCCTTACCCACTATCTCTCATACCAAGCCTTATAAATTACAATGGTTAAGTATCGAAGGTGAAATAATGGTTAACAAACAAGTCCTCATTAACTTTACAATAAGAAAGTATAAGGATGAGGTTTTATGTGATGTTGTGCCCATGGAAGCAACTCATCTTCTTTTAGGAAGGCCTTGGCAATATGATAGACATGTTTTACATGATGGCCTATCCAATACTATGTCTTTTTCCTTCCAAGGGCGCAAGGTTGTCTTAAAACCTCTCTCTCCTAAAGAAGTTCATGAGGACCACATCAAAATGAAAACTAAAAGAGAAAATGAGAAAGAAAAAGAAGTAAGTACTTTACCGAGTCAAACCATTTTCTCCACTAAATCCATCATGTTGACTCGTGCTATGCCTCACATGGACCCTCCAAGGTCTTCTTCTTCTTTATCTTTTTCATTACCTAAGGTTCCTATTGCCACACCAAATTGGTTAAAACATGTTAGGGATGATTTTTTACCTCCTAATAGGTTTCACCATTTAAGAGGTCTTTTTCCAACAAATATCATCATTCCCAAACACATTTTTCCAACTTGGTCAGTTTTTCAAGCCTCCTTTTCTGCTATCCCACCATTTCCTAAAGCTAAGTCATGTTTATCTTTGTCTTCAACTTTTACTTGTACACATAAACTGACTTTGTTACGTGCAGTGTTTTAGAATTCGAGGTCGAATTCTCTCCAACTCGGGGAGTATGATGGATATCCAATAGGAGAGGATTTTATTAATGAAGGAAGAGGATTTTCACCTACACATTTGAAGTTCTTCCTTCTAGTCTTCTCACAAATTAAAAGAAGTCAAAGAGAAGATCAAGCCTAAAGATAAAGAAGTCTACAAACTCTCAAATAATAGGCTTCATTTTGAATATCTCTCTTTAAGAAGAAAATATATAGAATAATCTTTAGGAAGGAACTTAGAGGGAAACATAAGAAACCTCTTTTGTAAAAGCATCCTTAGTTGTAGTTTAGAAATATTAGAAGCTTAGGGGGGTGTGAACTTAGTAAGGGATGCTAGGGGGAGTGTAGATATGAGTTAGGAGGTGCCAAACTAGGAAGGAAAGTCACACTTCCTTCATGCACTAGTTGGCGCCGAAATTACATGTCATTTAGGAGCACATTTGCATTTGATTAGCTTTGCATTTCAGCACCTTATAGGCTATAAATAAAGGTGCTTAGCTTGTACAAATCAGATTTGGAAATTGAAGTAAGAAAACTCTACTCAATTTGAGAGAGAAATTGGAAGAGCTTTGGTACCTTCATCAAGTCTTATCTTGGGTGTCTATGGTGAACCTCAAGTGGCGACAACACACTAATCTTGGAGTTCCCACACTCTAAGTGGCGTGATCACTCACCTATTCTTCCATCTCCATAAGTTTTCTATTCTCAAGCTTTGTTTCTTCTTCATGTTCATGTTTTAGTTTACTTGTTCTTCAATTCCATTCGGTACCTTCAGCTGCATTTTCAATTCTGTTCGGTTGTTTCTTTTAATTGGTTGTATTCAATTGTGTTTCTTCCATTCTTGTTGTTTGATTCAATTTGACAATACATGGACTTCCATGTGTGCTTTGGTTCGGTGCAAAGTCTTGGTGAGTTCTTGAAATAGAACCTTGATCCAATTCTAATTAAAGTGCCAATTCATGACCAACTCAAGTTGTTCCTAAGAATGTCAAAGAATCATGTATTCTTGCTATTCCATTCACATCACAACCCCCATAGGAACCTCCGTTGTAGGCTGATTATGGTGCTTTATAAAGAGATAGGTAGAATAGTGGCACTACTGTTATAACTGATTTGATGAGACATATTCTCCCTGCCAAAGATAGAAATCTCCTTCTCCATGCATTGAGTCTGGCTCTTAGTTTACTTAGGACATGCTCCCAAAAAATGGTCTTCCTTGGATTCCTTCCCACCTCTAGGCCCAGATACTTAAACGGAACTCCCATCTGGTCACAATTCAAGGTTTTTGCATAGCATACCATGGCGTTTCGATTAACATTTACGCCTGCAATTATGGATTTTTGGATATAGCCGCATTTGTATATGCTTCTGAATCAGGTGAGAGGGTTTAAGGGTATAGCATTTACAAATGCGACTATTACCATAGTCGCATTCGTAAATGTGTTTTACAATGGCGGCTTTGGTAAATAGACGTTGTACCATCCAGGTCTCGGTTGACCGTTGACCGTTGACCAAAGTAGACATGGGACCCCCGAAGGAGGGGCCCACGCGGAAGGTTCAGTTGGTTAGGAAAGAGTCTTATTAGGCTCTCATGGAAGAGGACCGAGGAGGTGTCGGCTTGGAGGAGGGGCGAGGAGTCCTCGGCCCTCGGCACCCGAAGAGGAAGATGAGTCAGAAAGGTGGCTTGAAGGCCACATCCCAGCTATCAGTGTAGAGGAGCCCAAACCACCAAGACCATGCATGAGGGTGTAGGGAAGCGGCAGTACGCCACACTGCTAGAGAACCACTGGAACCGATACGACTCGGTAAAGTCTCGTTCTAGCGGCGATCGACATCCATGGGACGTGTGAGGGTAGTGTACGCTCAGCCTGGATGAACCCTCTGATATTGGGTGTATGAGTTGACGCTTTAGGGATCATCCTGTGCCAGTTGCACTTCGAGAAGGGAGTCTTACACACTGGGGTTTCCCTAAGTTGGGTTACAGTGTTGTAAGGCCACCCATGCAGAGATATGCTTAAGTCAGAGGAAGACACGTGGCAGAAGCACCGGGAAGGTATATAAGCCTTTCTGAAGGGCTTAGCAAGGTACGTTTTAGACATTTGACATTTTACACATTCTCACACTTTACACACAAGGGACTTGAGAACGAGAGAGAATTCAGTTACAATTCAGTTACGCGCTTCATGAACACGGTGCCTGTGGTGTTGTGATACGGAGGTGTAACGGTGTTTTCTACCAGTACTGACTTGAGCGTCGGAGTGCAAACTGCCGTGAGGGCACCCTTTTGTCTCTCTGTTTCAGGTATTCACGACGGCGAAGGGTGAAGATTGGAACGAAGACGAATGAGTCCTTGATACGCAGCTCGTAGCTACGCTCGAAGGCAATCTGGTCAACCGACAGGAACATTTGGCGCCCACCGTGGGGCCCGATCTAAAACAGCAGTCCCACAGCAAGAAGTTCGAGTTTCAGTAGCGACAACGAAGTTCTTGGAGGTTTTCCAAGATTCTTGCAAGATTCACCGAAAATCTTCAAGATTCACCGAAAATCTTCAAGATTCGTTCGGTTCCACCGAAGAAAGTTCCAAGATTTGCAAAAACAGTTCTAGATTCTCCAAGAAACCATGAAGAATGAGGACCACTAGGCAGAGTTGAATAGCGCGCGAAGAGAGTGATGGCATGACCTTGCAGCATGTCAAGGAGGTGATGCAAGGCCTTCAAGAGGCAATGGCGGTGTTGAGGGCGGAGCAAGAACGCATTCAGTTGGAGCTTGCGGCGTCGCAGGCGAGAAACGAAGAGTTGTGTCGCGAACGAAGAGTTGTGTCGCGGGATGCGCAACCACCCTGGGAATCGCAAAGTAGAGGATCGCGAGTGCTTCACACCACCCAGGGAGTTCCCCATGCCTTTCTCGCAGTCCATCATGGAGGCAGTGATTCCACCCACGTTCGTAGGCCCGAAGGTTACTTTCACGGGGATGGAAGATCCAGATGCACACCTCACTGTGTTTCGCACGCAAATGATGCTTGTCGGTGGTTTTGACGCCGTGAGGTGCAAGTTATTCATGAGCACGCTGGCAGGGATGGCAATGGACTGGTTCATCAGCCTTCAAGATGGCCACGTGACATCCTTTGCACAGCTATCATAGCTGTTCATGGAGCCGTATATCGCGAACCGGGCTCCCCCGCCGGTGTCGTATGATCTCTTTGATGTGAAGCACTATTAGGGGGAGACATTGAAGAAATACATCAACCGTTTTGGGGCGCAGGTGGTGAAGGTTGGCACCACCGAAGAGCCAATGATCGTGTATGCGTTCAGGAAGGGAATCTGCACTGGGCCATTATGCGAGTCCCTCATCAGGAATCGCCCCAGAACTTTCGCAGAAATCAGGCGTCGGGCGGTGGAGCACATCGCCATGGAAGGTGAGGTGCGCGAGAAACGTGCAAGTGTCGCACCCGCACGCCCTAGAACATAGTCGTGCGAACAACCCACGAGGGTGAACGAGATCGCGACAGGGAGGAGAGGTCAAGAGAGGAAGTGCCCCTACGAGGCGAGGAAGCCACAAGCGAGGGGCCGCTCAGGGGAGAACAGGCCGGTTAGGCACGACTTTATGGTGGAGCTGAAGGACCTCATTGCAGTGCCTAACATCGTAGATAGGCTGAGGGTCCCTATGAAGACAGATAAGGTGCTGGGACCACACAAGGACGCGTGGTGTGAGTTCCATCAGGCGTTTGGGCATCGAATCACCAACTGCCTAGCTTTGGGCTATCTGTTGGATGAGCTAGTGAAGAGCGGGTTCTTGAATGACTATTTGGCGGGGTCATCCGCAACCACAGCCTTGGAGGCACCAGTAGAAGATCAGGCACCAGTATCCGCGGTGAAGGCGCCCGCAGAGGCGGTACCCATGGAGGAAACGCCCGCGGGGGAATTGCCCATGGGGGAAGCGCCTGCTGAGGCGATATCTGGAAGGCAAGGCCGCAAGGGTGTAGCTCGTGCGGAGAACACTCAGGATAGGCGTCCCGAGCCGGTTGAGAATGTGGTAGAGAGGCAGATTGGTGGAAAGACCTTTAAACTGGGACGGTTGCTGAGTCAAGAAGAGCAGGACCAGGTGGCGGCAGTAATCTCACGATTGCTGAGTCACCTGGACGCCTTTGCATGGTGCGCCTCGGACATGCCCGACATCGACCCGGATATTTTATGCCACCATCTCACCATGGACCCCAAGGTCTGCCCTGTGCGACAGAAGAGGAGGAAGTTCAACGAGGAAAGGTTCCTCGTCATGCAGGAAGAGACCAAAAAGCTGCTGAGTACCGACCACATAAGGGAGATCCAGTACCCTGAGTGGCTGGCCAACGTGGTGTTAGTAAATAAGGCAAACAGGAAGTGGAGGATGTGTGTGGGCTTCACTAACCTGAATAAGGCGTGCCCCAAAGATTCGTATCCCCTGCCCAGCATCGATGGGTTGGTGGATAGCGCCTCGGGCAAGATGCTGAGTTTTCTAGATGCGTTTTCGGGGTATAACCAGATCAAGATGCATCCTCGTGACGAGTGCAAAACGACGTTTATGACTGAGACGTGCTGTTATTGCTACAAGGTGATGCCGTTTGGGTTGAAGAATGCAGGCGCCAC